>NC_089787.1:6138795-6181295 GCF_040412425.1 Macrobrachium rosenbergii
GACGGTCTGAAAAAGATGATCATTATTATCATTGTCATGATAATTGCTGCTGTTGTTTATGTTGAGGAATTGTTCACCCTTATATGGGATAAACAAAAAGAACCTCTCACTTTATTGAATATACCCTGACTAAATGAGAGGCGTTCAGTGGTAATTGAAAGTGATGTAAAAATCTCGTGGGGAGAGAGAGAAGAAAGAAACTCATATGGATCTGTACTCATAAAAGAAAGTTGAAGATCTCTGGAAACAACGTGACGTTTGTGGCACAAGGACCAGGAAGTTCATTTGGGATAATTCTCTTTCTTCTCATTCTGTTAAAGCTGGATAATAAATTTGCCTTGATTGCCTACTGGTTATTCTTTTAGCACATAATTATTTGTTAATTGTTATTTACAAAAATACTCTCAGTTTCTTTAGGTTCTACTGTTCTCCAAAAATGCTTGACATCTAAACTTAACTTTCACAGTTTTGTTACTTAATTCTACGTCGTGCCAAGTGAAATTATATTGAGATTTCGTTGAAAAGTAATGCATTCAGAGGAATTTTTGTTTTCAGTATTTTTAGAATTCTGTCTTTTTTCTACCTCATGACTTTTAAAATCGGTGCGAGTCGCCGTCATCATCATCATTACCATAATACTAATGGCAATAATCAGATCGAAAACAGAAATAAAGTTTTGATAAGAGTCTTCATATTCAGGAAAATCTGTCGTTTGGACGTATACGGAATCAGAAAGCGGTGATCGAACACTTCACTCCACCAACCTTTTATCTACATCGACTTAAACTCTCGCGCCTTTCAGAAAGTGATCTGTCAACGCAATGCGAAACGGAAATCCTTCTGCGTGCAATATTTTTAGTTACTGTCAAGACGACGCAAGTGACTACCAGTGCTGCGTCATTGTTTGGATGCGTTCTGCTGATCTGGGAAATATCACTGAAATTGGAGTCAGGTGCATGCTACCAATGAAATGATGTTTTTCTACGTAATGCGCGGTTATGATAGGGTTTGACGAAAGGCATACTTTCATCCCTTTGGGAATGAAATAGAGATGTCACCTGAAACGTTTCAAATAATGTTTGCAATCAAAAATAGCACCAGAAATGTTTGTCGAAACCTGAAGATTCTACAATTCAGCTGTTATTTTGATGTGTTTGGTATTTTATGATAGTGAATGGTTTATTGCGTGTTGTATTTGTTTTATTGTCTATACAAAAGCGAAATGGGACGGCACAGCAAATTCTAATTTCAGTCATGACTCACGTTTTTGCCGAAGAAGAAGAGATACGGGAAAGGTAGATAGATAAATAGATAGACAGATAGGTAGATAGGTAGGTAGATATAAAAAAAGTTATCTATCAGCGAAACGTGCTTGGGCAAAGAGGGAAAGCTTTCCCAACGTACAATACGCTACTTCTTCTATTCTTTTATCATATTTCCTTTTTTGCTATTTTCTCAACTTCTGCATTTTTCTTATTTTTCGCTTCTTAAAATTTTCCGGATACCATGTCTTCTCGCTGACGAATATGAAGTCTGGAAAAAACTTTTGGACACCAAATGTTATCGTTGAGAAGGAACCAATATCTAACGGTGGAAAGAATCCATTCTCCTTTTTGAATGATTCTCATCTTTAAAATGGGTTTTCATTCAATTTGAAGTTTGCCATCGAGGAAGGTGGCAAGACTAAAATGGTTTTGCTAGTTATATGGTCACTTGTAATATCAGAAATTTATTCTCCATGTTGTCTTAAAAGAAACAGAGTTGGAAAAATGGTGACATTTTCTTTCAGGATAATCTGACTATTGTAAAGGGCAATCTGGATTTCATCGATGTAATCATAACCTATTGATTGGATCGACACTAATAATTTTGGTTATTTTTTTATTCCGAATCGACAGTCATAGAGCTGTCAGCTTTAAAGAACTGGCACTAAACTCTCAAATGGGGAATTTTCCAACATTTTGGGATCATGCCGATAAATGCAAACATTCCCATCAAATTTCAGTACAAGGACTTTAAGGTTTTTTTAAATGCTGAGCAATCAGGTAATAACAAACTTTCTATGCAATTAATGAATCATTGTTTTGTTAAAAAATTGGCCAACCGACTTTAAAATCTGAACAAGACCATTGAATGTTAAACACCTCTTTATCTAGATGAACTGTTTATATTTTTGGTCATTGAACCTTCCTCTTTCCATACTGGAATAGTTTGGTTTTTATTCATATTTTAAAAACATTCACATGAACTTGTTTTATGAAGATTTATATTTGTATTTTAATATTTGTCATGCAAAGAATTTTAAATGAAAATATATTTGGTAAATATTATTACTTTTAGGCATCAGGTGATGGAACTGGGTTGGCCTCATGACCAAACGTTGCAAAAAATAAAAAATAAAAGAAAGATTGGTTTATTGACCAACAGTTGGTAAAGTCTTGAAGGTGAAATTATTATATAATACAAGTATGAAAAATAATAACATCAATATAGCTAAACATATTATCATCCTATACATATATATATATACATATATATAATCAATATATAAATCAAAGTCAGAGAAAAAATCTAAAAAAAAAACTTTTAAAAATTTAGTCACTGATAACGTAGTGTTTATTTGATCGAATGTGTTCCTCTCTGATGGATAAATAGTCATATATATATATATACATATATATATATATATATATATACATACATATATATATATATATATATATATATATATATATATATATATATATATATATATAGATACAATCGTTTGCATTGTTCCTTGTATTGTTATCATTTGTTTTCTTTTTTTATTGTAATTTTTTTATATACATACATATATATATTGTTATATACATATATATTGCATATATTGATATATGGATATACATATACATATTCGTTTATACATATTCTGGATATATAACATATGGTCCAGGGCATATATATCCGTATACTTTGCGAGTCAGGTCCTATAGATATATTTCATGAGGACGAGATGGTTTATATATATCTGTCATATACGTATATATAGGACGTCAGTACGTGTCTAGGACGAGATGGTTGCCGTATCTACACTGTCATGGTCATCGTATACATGGAGGACATATATATATGAGCATATATATGGTTGTCGTTTCGACTCTGTCGGATATCCTGCATGTTCCTGTTATACATACATACTGTTTATCGACTCTACATAGTTCGTCTGAGGATGTTTATCTATATGCCTATAATATTCATGATTTTGTATGTTATGATTTGTTAATCTATATATTGATTTGACCATTTATTGTTCTGGCTTTTTGTACATAAGTTCTGATTTATATGTAATGTAATTATATATATATATTTGTTTATCGTCATTTGTAATATTTTTTCTGACTATTTATTATATATACTATTAAGAGTTTAATTCATTTGTAGTAATGTTCATTTTATTATTTATTCCTAAACTGAACCTACTATATTATATATTCATATATATATATAAATAAATTAATTTTATATTCTATCCTCCCTCCTTTGTTTATATATCATCATATATATATAATACATATATTTTGAAAAACCTATTGATCTCGATATATATCGTAATAATATATATATATATATATATATATATATATATATATATATATATATATATATATATATATATATATATATACATATATATATATATAACTACATATATATATATATATATATATATATATATATATATATATACATATATACATATATGTATACATATATACATATATATGTACATATATATATATATATATATATATATATATATATATATATATATATATATATATATATATATATATATATATATATATATATATATATATATATATATATATATATATATATACATATGTATATACATATATATATATATACATATATATATACATATATAAATATATATATATGGAAGCAATATCTTAACAGGAAAGGGGATAGATATATATAGAGAGATATATATTTGTATATACCCCATATATATATAACCCGGTATATATATAAGATATATATATATACATATATATATACATATATATATATATACATATATATATACATATATATATATACATATATATATACATATATATATATACATATCATTTTGATATTTATATATCTATGCAATTTCCATTGAAGTCAATGGCTGGTTGGACTTAAAGCATCTGATGGTATCTTCTAAACCTCAAAACTTTTAGACACCGTGTCATTATTTACTTTTTTTTTCTCTTTTTTCTTGCCAACTTGGACTTCTCAGGAATACCGAAAAAAATGTCTTTTGTTTATGATTCTTTTTTCATCTACTTTTCCAACCCTCCAGTTTAGAACCAGTGACCACTTCCCCATCTCTTTTTGCAGATCGGCGATATCAAATGAAGTTGATAAACAAATGCATTTATTTTTTAAACTGTTCCAGCCCCTTTCATGAAAACATTTATCTGTATGACTGTTATCATTATTATTGCTAACCCCTCCCCTGAAATACTTTTTATGACTTATCTACTTGTTTCAAAAATTGTCATTCATTTCTGAGTTGTGCTGAATGGCATTGTACATACATCCATTTATATATACATTTGATAATATACTCAATAATGAATATATAGACGATATCATATTGTACATATATTTATTAAAATTTAATAAGTTTCCTGAAATTGGAATGTTCCGTTATTATACTTCATCATTTTATGCTGTTCTTATTTTTAGTAAAATTTTGTCTTCATTTATTCAATTTGATATATTTTTCCAAAACCAAATGGCAAATAATTTTATAACTGTATATACTGTAACATAAAAAATAAATTTTATAATTAAAAAACCTGCTTGGTGAAGTTTTAATTCATAAGAGATATTTTTTTTTTATCAGATATCTTAATTAATAAGTATAATTAATAGATTTTACTCTCAACGTCATCGATGTCACACATTACAAATGAGTTTATATTTTGAGAGAGAGAGAGAGAGAGAGAGAGAGAGAGAGAGAGAGAGAGAGACAGACAGACAGACAGACAGACAGACAACAGACCAGAACCAGCATTCCACGCAAGTAATTAATTACATTCATAGGCAAGAGAGTAAAATCATAGTTTTGATCAGCTTTGAGCCAACAGATCTACAGTAAATAGAGAGAACTAATTAAGAAGGGATTACGAAGCGTGTCACAGGATATCACTAAAGGCCAAAAGTTCCTTTTGTTTCCGATCAGTGAAGTTCTCGCTGGACATTTCATTTATTTTTCCTTTATCAAAAAAATATCTTAAATGAAACTCTTCACTTTTATCATTATATCATTCATAGAATGTAGATGAGATGTCGATATGAATGTCAATATGAAAATTAATCCAACGATTAGATAAACCGCGCAAAGTTGAATGAATAAACTTTTGGCGTTTGTCGACAAGATAATATCAGTTTATTTTGTCAATTATATTTCTTTTATAAATTTATAAAGATCAAATCTCATAATTCTTATAATTCAGTCCTATAATGATATATTTGACCAATTGCTTTTCATTTTCAGTACTTTCAGTCTTTGATCATGAACGTAGCTGCCATAATGATTCTATACTGAAGGAAAAATTGCTTCTTTTAAAATAATATTGTAACTAGAATGTCCATTTAATTTTACATTCGGTAACATTGCACGTTTACAGCTGCATTTGCTTGCTTTTTCAATCTTCAAATAATGGAATTAACGTCACATTTTCCTATAAACGCTTTTTAACAGTCTTGTAAGGAACCAGGGTCAAAGTAAAAACTAGAGGGAAATTTTCCTTAAAAGTTACTTTGGTGAAATTATAGAAGAGAGAGAGAGAGAGAGAGAGAGAGAGAGAGAGAGAGAGAGAGAGAGAGAGAGAGAGAGAGAGAGAGAGGGGCAAAACCATAAATTTGTTAGTTATTTTCTAACTCCAATAATTCCTCGAGTCTTCACATTAAAATAGTCACATTTCGAGATATTTACGAAATCTTGATTAATGTGACGGTTTCGGGAATCGGATGCAATGAACTCTGAAAAAAAAAAACAGAAAACTGGGAAGACAATATTATTGTTTACTCGAAATAGACTTTTAAACCAGTTTTGAAATAGAGAATTAAGAGAAACGTTTTGTAAGACTCTCTCTCTCTCTCTCTCTCTCTCTCTCTCTCTCTCTCTCTCTCTGTACTCAAATCTTCTGTTCTCTCAGATGCCAAGTTTAAACTCAAATTTTCTGTTCTAAATGAACAGCAAGGGATGATAAGTTTAAACCCACAATACTTCAACTGAAATAAATGAAACCTTTCCTGCACAGGGATAATAAAGTTGCTCCCAAAATTGGCAGCCTTCATTGAAGGGCATCTAGATCCAACCAAACATCTTGATTCTTCCATGGAAAGAAATTGCATGGCACTCTAGAAGCCAAAATCTAGATTAGCCTTTGTTTGCTTATTTTTGTTATGGTTATCGTTCTTATGCAAGACTATAATCTATATTCTATATTTAAGGCAATATCAAATGGAAGTTTAACATATATACATAAATAAAGGCATAAAATATATTAGTAAAATGATGATTACATGTACACAGAACACACACACACACACACATCAAAATATATTAGTAAAATATATATATATAAATGTATATATATTGTATGTATGTATATGTATATATGACATCCCTTCTATTAATAAATTTAAGCTAAGTGATATATCTTGCTCTTATATATTCAGTTTTCATAGGTAATGCATTAATTATTTGATATAAAGCGCGGTATTTCATTAATATAACAAAGGGTGTAAACATCCCTCACAAAATAAATATACAAAAGATTGTATGTTCCCCTGGGACGAAGGCTGCATGCGATAATGGCTGCCAGCCAGTTCGTTGCAAGGCAAATAAACGTTTCATTGGGCAATTCAGTCCTTGTATTTTTCCTGTATTTTTTTATGATGAAATATTTCTTTTTGCAACATATTGGTAACTAATCATTTTTGTTAAAGAATTGCATATTCATAATATAAAAATCCTGACAGATTCTAAAACTAAGTAATAAAAAATTATTCTCTTTGATTTTTGTAAACCTAGAAAAAGAAATAATCTTTTTAAGATTAAGAAAGCAAAACCAACAATTGACTTAAAGAAAGTTTGCTAAACATTCTTGTCATAATTATTTTCCATTTGGATTTTCCATCGAAAGCTGAAAGTCCGTTTCACATGGAGGAAGGACTAAATTCTTTTGCTTCTAGGTTCTAAGACGTTTGAAATCACGACCACTAACTTCGTGGGTCATTTTGTCACTCTGGTTTCAAGGAACAGAAGTAACGTATGAGTTCCAACTCACAATTTCCGCAAAGGCAAGCTATTTTTTTTTTTTTTTTATGATGATCATTTGTGTTGATTTGATTTTTTTGTTTTTTTGTTTTGTTTTACACTGATTGAGGTCTTTTTTATATGGATTGAAGAATTTCCTCTGTACATTGTACTTTACTGTAGGTTTCTTTTTCTGGTGTTTGCTTATCATATTGGCCGTCGTGCGCAATTGTCGACTTATACGTCACATTCCACATCAAATGCAGACTGCCATAAAACTCAGGGAATAAGGAAGTCTTTCATTTCTTCCTGAGGGACTTGGTGTCTGTAGTCCTCCAGACATCAACTACGAGCTCCTATGAAATTTATGGGAAGAGTATCGTGAAAAATTTAAAGGTGTGACTAATCGTTTTCCTTCAGCGAAAAGAAATGATAGGAATAAGAATTGAAGGGCACAAGGGGTTACAAATACTAGACACCTATTGCTGTCATTGTTGCGGTTGTTTCCATACCAATAAATAAAAAGGCTTTTCTCCTGGGATTTCAGCTGTGTCTTCATAGCAGGCTTTGTAACAACGTATCCTCACATTTCGTAAAGCAAGCTCGACTTGTATATTTTCAAAGTGACTTGCCTCTCCAATATTATATTTCAGAGGGACAGAGAGAGAGAGAGAGAGAGAGAGAGAGAGAGGAGAGAGAGAATGTTGTGATTATGTAGATTATGTAAAGGGCTAACAAGGCCGATGGAACAGGGAAATGTGTATAAAGGTAAAAAAAAAGTCTTATACAAAACAACTATTTAAAACTCACCTTCATGTACAGTACAAAACGTTCCTGTATTCAAGGGAATGACGCTATTCCACAATAAAAGAAAACACGAGGTTTAATGATGCAAAAAAAAAATTTTTCACTTATGCTATGGGAAAATTGCTTAACATTTACTGACATTTATTGAATTAAGAAGCTATTCCTTTCCGCTGCAAATTCAGGAATTCCCGTGAAGCTGCCTCTCTTTCTCATGGGGAAATTTTCTATTTCCAACCGGATATTTTCTTTGATATTGCTTCACGAGGTTTTCCTCCAGTCACAGAGCCAGTCACATCACGATGTATTGCGCCAGTAAAAGTATATAAAAATAGCAAACAAAAACATTCAAGAAAAGGGTTTTGGGTTTTGAGTTTATGGTAACTTCAAATTTTTCCATTTCAACAATCAGAAATAAAACGCATTTAATATTTGAATCTTGTGTCTCTATATATATATATATATATATATATATATATATATATATATATATATATATATATATATATATATATATATATATATATATATATATATATATATATATATATATATATATATATATATATATATATATATATATATATATATATATATATATATATATATATATATGTATATATATTTATGTATTAAAATCATTTCTATTTTTCATTTCTTATTTTGTCTCTACCGTTCCTGGTCATGAGATGGCCATGAGATTCCCTGTTCCATCATCTGATGCATAGAAAATCTTGGCTGATATATTTACATGCAAATATGGATTTTCATTTTATGGTCCTTGCGTAGTTTAATGCAATACAAACATTACAGCGAGCGGAGTGGCAGTGTCTGGCTTTCGCCTGATGTCATACGACTCCTGCTTAATATTATTGTATGCATATATGAACTGCTCCTGGGAGTTCTGCTCGCTTTCCAGAGTAGGCGGAAGGTCTTGCCGGGACTGCAGGTTACTTAAATCGTTGTTGGTAGGACGGTGTCTCCAGGCGTCTTGCGTTGCATTTAGGCAGGTTTTTCCTTGAGGATACCAAGGGCTTCTGATATCGGTAGCTGTCTCCCGTCTTGATGTTAAAAATGGCGTCACGAGTAATGGTGATTTGTGCGTTATCATTATTTTTTATTAATCGCATTATAATCATAGTTCTGTTTAGTCAAGAATAATTCGCACTGCAAGGTTTTTTTTTTTATTATCAAAGGCTTTTTTATTATTTTTATTTTTCCCGAATTATAATTGCTTCTGTGACTTCAGGTGCATGGGCTTGCTTCCAATGGTTTTCCAGCACTCTTGACCATTTCAAAATAGAGTATCGTTCTTCAGCTATACGACGGTGCTTATGCTTTATTTCTGGAGCTAAATACTTTATATCTACTCCTTACTGAAACGGTGTAAGATCATTCAGATTTTGTCAGGAGTTTCAAAATGACATTTTGAAAGAATTCAATAACACATTCGATTCGTTATTGTTAAAAGAGAGAAATCGTTAAATGCGCTTGACAGTAACTTGTTATGAAACTGAGGGAATCTTCCGATTTGTTAATATACAGAGAGGAGAGACTGAACTCTTGGCAGACACTCAAAATACCCCTCTAAATGTTCCTTCGAGTGCCGTGTCTAAGGTATATAAAATAAGACTAGTTTCTCCTGCTGTAGTGAAAGACCCCGTCACTGAAAGAAGCTTGACATTATCGCCCTAACAATACTTCACAACTTCCGAAGTGGTCCTTATCCGGGTGGCCGAAGGGCTCTAGAGGTGAAGAGGAGCCGAAGAGGCTAAGGTTTTCTCTCTGCCTTTTCTGATGGGACGTCTTTATCGCCTGGAGAGTGAGAAGAGACGGCGGCAGACAACGCTCACAAGCACTATGTACATGGTGCTTGCGAGACAACGGCACCAATGGTCAGATCTTCACTTCTGAAACGCCGATGCCAGTCGTTGTTTACGATTAAAAGGTTAAAGTAGAGGCAAGAATACTAATATTTGCTGTTGTTTTCTTTCACTGAATAAGAGATTAGAAAATGACGTTTGCTAACTGTTGCTCGGTTATCATAAAGTTATATGTGCTTTTTCGTTTCAAAATGACTCATTTTAGAACTAATTTGCGAGCATTGTCAACTAACCCCTCGAAAGTAGCAAATGAAAACCTTTTGACAGGAACAACTTCCGCTTATCCCTTAAAACTCATTTCAGTCGCGCAAATCGTCCACTCATTCGCTCTGAAGTACCAAATTAAATGAGTACTTTTGCAACCCCGAAAATAGTTTTTGTTGGCGTTTTCCACAAAGCTTTGTATTTAAATGGGAAAGAGTTTAATAAGGTCTCTGGATGTGGTTATACCAGAACGTTCAGGCGAGTAACTATACCTGAATGCGCCGCAGCATATTTGAGTTTTTAGTCGTCTTTGCCAATATCTCTAATTCCTAGCGTAATATTCTTTTAGATGATTTTTAGTAATGACTTTATCCATCTGAAAAAGACTGAATAAAACATCATTGATAACTGTTACGGATGTAACTACCGTAACTCTGTCAAATCGGTTTGAAAAGATTTTTCTGTTATAAGTCTGAACTGTTTAATCATTGGCTTAAGACAAATATGTGAAATCGTATATGGACAATACCACGTCACTATCAGTCAAGCATGAAAGCAGTCTGGGAGATTTCTCTCGCCTGTACTTTCTCCAACACATCCTGGCGTTTAAGTCGTTTCCTCCGGCGCTGCCAAGTTACTTGGCTGTTACTTCATGTTTCCTTTTGTTGGAATCTGCTTCGGAGTGACGGCAAGATCATGCCATGAAGGCATTCCACCAAGGTCAGGCGTGATGCTCAAATCCTTACTTCCTGGATACATCAGTTTCATTGTCGCCTCCTATTGCCTTGGCACTCATTTCTGCCCCTCAGTCTGTCTATCAGTCACTCACAGTCTACTTACCTGATGTCTTTTACTCGTTTTTCCTTCCGAAATTTGAGATGCATCAAAACTGGAAGGCAAACTTGGAATATTAACAGCATCAAGAATTTTTCACCAGCGATTGGAAGAACAACAACTTTTACACCGCTACAGCCACCTTCCTCCCTCAAGAACCACATTCCACAGCCTGAGATGAATGGAATGAAAACGTTACGCAGAAAAGAATACCTACACGAACATCGAACCAGAAGATCTTATTTCCAGAGAGTAGATTTTAATTCAGTGATGTTTATGAAATCAAAATAACTCTTCACTGGACGTGTATTCAAACCCAAAAGTAATGAAAAAAACAAATGTTAAAATGACTGAAAACTGTTTCTTAACGATATAAAAACCCGCTATTTAGTAAAAATTTTGAAAAAGCATAACTCCCTATTTTCCCTATATTAATGCTCAAGAAAAGTAACTGAAAATATCACCGTTGAAAAGCAATATAGTAAAAGCTCATGTCTATTACACCAAAGGTCCTTTCAGTTGAAGGTCAGTTGAAGGTCAGTCCGTGAAAAGTCAGTTTTGGGCAAATGCCAGTTTTTGAAGTACCCAGGAACCATAAATATAAACAACAAAGTCATTAAAGGTGAATATGAATAGAGAAATGAGGTCCCCTGAAAAATATTTCCTTCCCGCAAGATCTTTGCTCCGACGATTTAATATTGCCTTTCCTTCTCCCCGCCTGCGTTCTTCCCCATTCTCTGCCTCTTTCTCTGATTCCCTCGCATTCCCTATTTCCTCCTTTCGCAAACACGCTAACAAATACTTGCACTTCTTATTAGAGTGGAAAATAAACCTTTGTAATATACAAAAGAAGAAAAACGATTATGACTCTGAGTTTCTTTTCCTTCACAAAATACTGAATCTGTTTTTAAAAAGATTATTTAAGAATATGAAACGAATCAGGGCTCAGAAAGGACAGGGCCTGTTTCGAGATATCTGTTTTCCATTTCTTTCAAAACACTTTTATAAAAAAAAAGACTAATTATCAAATCCCTCCCAGTGCACATTTTCATAGCTTATTTTGTAAAGGAATGTCAGTCTTCTCCGTGAATTGCTACAAAAAACCGCTTCTACAAAAAAAAAAAAAACTTATGAAAAAGTGCAAATTGTATGTATAATTTCTCCAACAAAATTGAAATTAGTATAATCAAAATCCCGCGTATATAAAAAAAAATATAGTAAATGGGAGCCAGGTCGACTTATTAAAGGACCAACACGTGACATATGGAAGTTGGAATTCCGATTTGATTGCTTTTGCCCAGAAGGCAGAATGGCCTTGCAGCTGAATGCAAGACGGTCTTTGGAAAATGAAGGTTGAACGACAGAGGAAAATTGAAGCCAAAGGAAAAAAGCCAAATAAGATGGAAATGAAAGAAAAGGTTTGGAATTTCGCCTCAAAAACATCACTAATTGAGTTTCTTATTTATAGAAAAGAACATTCCTTTTAAAGGTTTAGATTGATGCTTCCGTTATTGTTATTGTTGTTGGCCTTTCTCTTATTATTATTATTATTATTATTATTATTTTTTTTTTTTTTTTTTTTTTCTCTACCACAGTCATCCTATTCGACTGGGTTGTTTTTATAGTGTGGGGTTCCAGGTTGCATCCTGCCTCCTTAGGAGTCCATCACTTTTCTCAATATGTGCGCTGTTTCTAGTAGCACACTTTTCTGCATGAGTCCTGGAGCTACTTCGGCATTTAGTTTTTCCAGGTTCCTTTTCAGGGATCTTGGGATCGTGCCTAGTGTTCCAATGATTATGGGTACAATTTCCACTGGCATATCCCATATCCTTCTTATTTCGATTTCCAGGTCTTGATACTTATAATTATTTTCTTTTTCTTTCTCATCTACTCTGGTGTTCCATGGTATTGCGACATCAATGAGTGATACTTTCTTCTTGATTTTGTCCATCAGCGTCACGTCTGGTCTATTGGCACGTATCACCCTATCTGTTCTGATATCATAGTACCAGAGGATCTTTGCCTGATCGTTTTCTATCTCTCCCTCAGGTTGGTGTTCGCACCACTTATTACTGCAAGCTAGCTGGCGTTTCTAGCACAGGCTCCAGTGGAGGGCTTTTGCTACCGAATCATGCCTCTTTTTGTACAGATTCTGTGCAAGCGCCACACATTCGTTTGCTATGTGGTTTATGATCTCGTCTTTCTTATTGCACTTCCTGCATATGGGTGAGATGCTAATTCCACCTAGTGTTCTTTGGACATATCTGGTTCTTAGGGCCTGATCTTGTGCCGCTGTTAGCATTCTTTCTGTTTCCTTCTTGAGTTCTTCCCTCTGTAGCCATTGACATGTTTCATCGCTGGCCAGTTCTTTAGTCTGTCTCATGTACTGTCCTGTCTGTGCATTGGTTTGTTGGCCATTCCTCTGTTCTCCTTTTCATTCCCCTGTCTCTGTTTATTTCTGGGACTTCGTCTGTTATTATTATTATTATTATTATTATTATTATTATTATTATTATTATTATTATTATTATTATTATTAATTATTATTTCTGATGTTAGTAGTGGTAATGTAGCAGTAATAAAATGACTGCTGTAAAATACTAGGATTAACAAGTCTTATAGTTGCCCGATTTTTGTGTCTATATTTAAGCGTTCGTTCTTATTATGGATAATGATAGCCTATCTAAATACTTTCAGATTTTAGATAATTAATACAATAGAAACAAAAGGTATAAGAAATTAATTTTTTAAAATTAGAAAAAGGGGGAAATAATAAAAAATATTGAGAAATAAAGACAATTTAAAAAAAAAAACAAAGATAATTAAAAACAAAGATAATTCAACTGTCCGTGAAATGTTTCCGCAGGCCTCCAGAAAGAAAATAGTTTTAAAATGCCTCCACCTTTATGTATGTATTATCAGATACTTATGGCAGTGAATCTTCTATTTCATTAATCAGTTTAGCCTCTATAACATAGAGGATGCGGAGAGAGAAGCAGTGGGAAACAGCGAAATACGGAAGGACAGGCCAGAAAACGCCATTTTGCGGAAAACAAATACCGTGGCAAAGTCACATCGACAACATATAAATGACCTCTCTCTCTCTCTCTCTCTCTCTCTCTCTCTCTCTCTCTCTCTCTCTCTCTCTCTCTCTCTCTCTCTCTCTCTCTCTCTACACACATATATATATATATATATATATATATATATATATATATATATATATATATATATATATATATATATATATATATATATATATATATATATATATATATATATATATATATATATATATATACAATACATTAATATATTTTATATATATTTATATATATATATATATATATTCTATATATATATATATATATATATATATATATATATATATATATATATATATATATATATATATATATATATATATATTTATATATATATATATATAAATATATATATTTACCACTTGCTGGATATATATATATTATATATATATATAAATATATATATAAATATATATATATTATAAAAGAGTATATATATATATATTTATATAAATATAAGCATATATATATATATATATATATTTATATATCTTTATAAATTGGCGCTATACTATATACAAATATATATATATATATATTTATATCTTTATATATATTGGCATATATATATATATGTATATATATATAACATCACCCAGCAATATATATATATATATATATATATTCATTTCTAAATATATATATATATATTTGTTGGATATAGATATATTATTCCTTTATATATCAGCTGATATATATAAATATATATATTTATATATGGATATTATCATATATACATATATACTATATATATTTATATTTCCCCTATATTTTATATGTATATATATAATGTATTATCATTATATATTGGAATATAATATATATATATGTATATATATATATATATTTATAAAGATCCTGATATATCCTATACATATTTATATATATATATATATATTCATACACATATATAAACATATGATTTCTATATATATTCTATGATTTTGTATTTAAATATATATATTTATATATTGTGTTATATGCATGAACTATGATTATATATATATTTACACTGGAAATATATATATAATAATTTAAATACATTGTTATAATGGTGTATTATATCTGCTATATTACATATATATTAATATATATGAGCAGATGGATATAAAATATTGATATATATATATATATTTATATATTATTTATTGTGATTATGTATTTATATCAATTTTGGATATGTTTATATAATTTATAAAAATATATATATATATATATATATATATATATATATATATATATATATATATATATATATATATATATATATATATATATAATATATATATGTACATTATATAAAGGCAGGCTATTCCCCTAAGCCACTTGCTATTAATATCCTACCCTTTGGAGTTTAAACAACCTACCAAACACAGAAGAGAGGGGAATAAAAAGAAAAGAGGGCGATATGATGGCAACAATTAACGAAGTTTATTTTGTGTATGTTGAAAACGCAACCTGACCCCCACCCTCCCACCGCCCCCGTTTCTTTCCTGTCAGTGCCCAGAATTTTGTCCATTTTTCACGGACAAGTATACTCCATTTCCACTGGATTAAAGGAGGTAAATCGCGACCGCCCTCAAACCCATCATCTTCCTTTCGGAGAACGAAAGGAATGCAATGAAGGATTCCGACTTCCTCATTTATCCTCTCGGTGACGCCAGGAGTGGCAGTAAGTGGTGTTTCATTTTCTGTAATTCGCTTATGAAGAGTATTTTTCAAATTCTCAAATCAGTTCCTTTTATTTATAATAATAATATTAATAATAATAATAATAATAATAATAATAATAATAATAATAATAATAATAATAAGAAGAAGAAGAAGAAGAAGAAGAAGAAGAAGAAGAAAGAAGAAAGAAGAAGAAGTCCTGTTAAAAAGAATGGCTGCATCATTCGAGTTCATTTATATTGAGTCTCATTTATTTTCCTTATAATTCTTTTCTTTCTACGCTAACATATGACAATAATTGGCCATTGTTCACACTTTGGTAAAGAGAACTGCATCAAGCAGTGTGGTCACAGCAGTTTTTGTTCTCTGTACAAGAGAAGGTGGTGAAATACAGGGAGATCATTCGTAGGATTTAACAGCAGGTTTCCTGCAGATGGATTTCGGCGTCGTCCTTCATGTTTTGATTCCCGTTTTTAGTTTTTGGAAAGAAAACTATTGAGATGGCCTTTGTCTGTCCGTCCGCACTTTTCTGTCCGCCCTCAGATCTTAAAAACTACTGGGGCTAGAGGCTGCAACATGGTATGTTGATCACCCACCACCAATCATCAAACATACCAAATTCAGCCCTCTAGCCTCTGTAGTTTTATTTTTATTAAAGTTAAAGTTAGCCATCATAGTGCGTTTGGCACCGCTATAGTGCCAACAACACAGGCCACCACCGGCCGTGGCTGAAATTTCATGGCCGCGGCTGAGAGTTTCATACGGCATTATGTTTCATACAGAAAATGTGCTCGATTGCGCCGAAGAAACTTCGGCGCATTTTTTTACTTGTTTCTTTCATCGCCAACGTTCCGACCTCCCCGGTGGTCACTTTCAACACGGGTCAATCGATTTTGGGGGCGAGGGCGTTGGGGGTGCGGGGATGTTATTGTTGTTTTTGTTGTTCTTGTTCATGATTCAAATTGAGTTATACAAGCACAGGCTCTTGCTCATAGATCAGCCCGTACGAGTTTCCTGCTCTGCAAGAAAGGAGGTTAAGTGAATAGTAGGCTGATGACTTTTATGGCAACATGCACTACCACATCAACATACATCGTAAAAAGGTGCACATTTCTAAGCCACTCTGCACACCCATCCACACATCAAAGGAGAAATTGCGCCCAATAACAAATGTTACTTTTGTGAATTTGTTTATTTGAGGTTAAACTTTGTTACTTGGAAGAACTCAGTCATGGAATCCTTGTGGCAAATCCAATACACTCGTTCTCAATAACAATGATGGAAATTACCCAAAGAATATCACTTTCTTCTCTCGTTTTAACTCTCTTGATTACATTGTGTCACCCGTATAGTACATTAGGTAATGCTGTTCCTTGTGTACTCTGCTAAATTTGCACTGTGACGTTGAAACCATAATGATTTCTTTTAATTTTGCTCAAAAAAGTTTAATCCATAATATTCTGTGGAATATTTCATTTTTATTCACAGAAGTGAAAGCTGTTATATGGAATTGCGAAGTAAGAATGGTGCCTGCTATGCGATTTTCACCGTTCATAATGACACATCATTCCCGCACTCACTTACAAATACAATGAGGTGTTTTTCAATGCAACTTTTGGTGTTCAGTGATCAGTTCTGCTCATCACTTCCAATTAGCCTTTCTTGACCCTTCATCCATTTGGTGTATTACCATCATGTATAAAGACTACAGCGATATTATGGTTGCTTCACCTCTCTCCTCTCTCTCTCTCTCTCTCTCTCTCTCTCTCTCTCTCTCTCTCTCTCTCTGTAACAACACGCTAAAAGATTCATTTTCTTTCTTGACCGCAGTAACCAAGGAACGACATATATGAAAAGAATATTGGCAAAATATCCTTTCAGTTTCACCCCATTTGTAAAGGGTATTGACGTGCTGTCAGAAAGTTTTGGCGGAATGAATAAAACAGGAAAAGGGAAGAAAAGTAAAATGTCTCGTCCTTCAGTAAGAAAAGGCCGTGAGTTTTATTGAAGAAAGAGAGTAACAAACAAACAAATGGGTTTTGTAAGAACCGGTAACGACATTAAATATGAAGAATTATCGTAGGGACTTGGTTGTATATCATAAAAATAGATAGTCAGAGAGACAGGAGGAAGACATCTATTTATGCTTTCCCTGTAAAACTGGCGTTCAGAAAACTAATCAATTTCTTTTGGGAGGAGAAGAGCACAAAGAATAATGCTCGTAGTGCTGTAGGCTGAGACTGTTCATTAAACCGACATTGTAAAGCAAAATTCACTCTTTCTTTTCAAGGTTACCCTTGGTTTTATTGGCATCCTTATGGTGAAAGCTACTGATTCTTTTCAGGTTAACATTCATCTGCCGTGGTTGTGAGAGGCCATGTATGCTAGTTCTGCCTTTTCTCCAACACAACTCAAAAATTTGCAAAAATAGCTCATAATGTAAGTCTTCTAAACAGTGAGAAGATCCAATTTTGAAACTGACCTGTGTCAAGAGCGGTTATCTTTTGTCACCTCGCTGCTATTCGGAAAGCTGAATTCCCTGGCTCATTTAGTATAAAAATTCCCTCTCGATGGTAGTGATATTATATCTAAAACAGCTAGCAAGGAGCATTTCCAACTTTATTTGGATGAGTAAGATCATTTGGTGGTCTCTTCGTAAGATCTTTCCCCTTGTGGTATATTGAGGTGGCCCTCCATGGCCAGTAAAGGTTTCGGGACACTGCTGAAGAGATGGAAGTAAATGATGGCTCTTCATTACATATTTTTAGGAAGTTCTTGTCACCTTCTTTGCAAGCCTTGACAGTTTCTATTCAACAAATGTCTCTCTCTGATCTTCTTCACATAAACAGATAAGTAGCTTAATTCTATATTGTCTACTTAATCTTAACCATCTAAATTAATCTTCCATAAGAGAATCTTGGACTATAAGTAAGCTTCCAAATATCCGGCTGAGTGAATAATCTCAGGATGATAATCACAAGCTCAAATAGAGCTGATTTTACAATATTCAAACGCTTAATGGGCTTCGGCTAAATTTAACAACGCTCTCTCTCTCTCTCTCTCTCTCTCTCTCTCTCTCTCTCTCTCTCTCTCTCTCTCTCTCTCTCTCTCTCTCTTTTGTTTTTACATCAGCTGTTAATCTGGCTTCGAAAGCGTAATTGTGTGAGCTTCGTTTTCCCCTAAATTAATTTACTTTTCAACAGAAAGTTCTCCTGTTAAGCTCAACTTTTGTTCCCATGGTAATATAGTAACAATAGTCCACTGGTATAAAAACATTATTTCGACGTACAGAAGGGTAATTAAATGCTATGAATCTATCTTAATTAATGACATAACCGGGGGGCTTAGTGGAAGTTGTAACTAACCCAACTTTATGCACATTCCGCTTTAGCAGTCAATTTACACGATTCTGGTTACTGCAACGAATTATGGCTATAAAGGATAAAGTCTGAAAGGGACTAGCCAATAAGAATCAGGTATCATTAAATTATGTTTCCAGCTAAAGATGCCATCCATTGCAGATTCCACCGGTTATGGATAGAATTCTATCTTTTCTCTGCGTTCCAAGTCCATCCAGACATTTCGCCGAAGACAGAACAACGGATGCGACACTGCAATTCTGTAAGCTCTCCGCCACATGGAAAAAATTAAATAAAATAAAAACGCGGAGGGTTTCAGCTGTCTAGGTGGACACTGAAAAATATGATCAGACGTGACGATGGAGGCTGTTGCTTGTTCTGGTCATAAGTCTGGTTGATCTCCTCAAAGGTCCATAATCGTTGTCATCGATGCCTAGTGCGTGTGTGTGTGTCTGTATAAAATTACTGTTGAAGTAACGCCTCATGGGTTCAGTATAAAATTTCCCACATCGTGCCTTTTATTTCGTAAACTCCAGCAAAATAATGTAAAAAAAAAAAAAAAAAAAAAGCGCAATTGTTTTCTCTCCTCCAGTTTCAGAAAACAGCACCGAAAAGGAAACCGCTCTCAAGGGAATGGCCCAGTGGTCTCGTCTTCCAGAGAAATGTCACACACGTTTTACCAACTTTGACCCTCCCAGGTCTGGCCTTCTTTTTGCAGTATTCTTTGTTTCTTATTCTGTATGATGTTTGTTAAATTTACACTAGTTGAATTACTTTTTTATCACTCAAGATTTCGGTTTATCTGTTTCTTGGGTGGTGGATGTGGGGAGGGGGGATGGGGAAATGCAATCATGTATATACCAATAACTGTTTCAATTCACATTCCTTTATCAGTAATCTAATTTAAATCGAGTATGTAATTTTTCTGTTTTTTGCAAAATATTTCTTAATATCTGCTGATGCCCTCCTCAAGACGGATTTTATTATTTATTTTTTGTTATTTTTGAGCAGTTGAAGATAAGAGTTCTAATAATAGTTGTATCACAAATTACGAAATGACATTATTAATGCTTGGTATCTTACGGAATCAGGCTGGACTCAGGACTATTTGGACAATGCAAGTTCGTTTTTTTCCATAATAAAAATGCCATTATTTATCGTAACACTTTTTTTATGCTACATAGAGGAAATTTATGGGAAAAAATATTTTCATAAAGGCCAGAAAACATCCCTCTGTAATGAAAGTATGATCTGTATTACTTTTGTGTACTTGTTTATTAATCTATATTCGTCCAAATAATTTTATCCTCACTATCTTTTATCTCTTTGAGCGTTAACTTAATGGCCGGCATTTTCTGCTCCTGTTTCTTTTCTATTTTAGGGGCGGGAATATCACCTGTTCTGATATCTGATGAATCTTCATCTGAAGGTAAACAGACAAAACTCATCTAAAAGTTACTCGTGAATGTCACCTTCAGGAAGCTATTAAGGCCTAGTCTTGCCCTGGCAGGCCTCTTTCGAATAAAAACAAGAGAAGTTACAGTATCAAAAAGTACCGCCTGATAGAATTTATCGTGCACATACACAGAGAACAACACCACAAGGTAAAATACGAACATTTTCCTTTTTACTTGAACAGACTCAACAGAGGGCAGTGGTGTCTTTCTTAGGATGGGAAGTGCCTGGCATTAATTGAAGATTTCATGCAGATCAGTTCTCTGATATTAATTGTTTAATTCATCTAGCAAATATTAACTGGCGCCGTATCAAAAATAGTCTTTGATACTTGAAAGGTAAACGAAACTTATTTACAGTGGGAAATTCGTGATTTTGCATTCGTAAATAAATAGGAAAAGAAATTCAACAATCAACAAGAAAGTCTACAAAAGAAAAGAAATGCCGAAACTCTCTTTCTTTATTCTAATATCATCTTTAAATGTCGATCATATGTTCATTATTAATTCTTGGCATAATTTGTTGGTATCTGTCTGCCTTCTTTTTCTGTTTTATGGTATATTTTATTAGTGTATTTTCTTCTTGATGTGACCATTGTGTCTTTGTATTTTTTCATTTTAAATTCTCTTTTGCTAAGTTTTAGGGCTAAGTGTAATATGTATTTAGAGTTCGACTGCTTTTTAATACAATTCATTTTCAGGTTATAATATTATGTTTTGTAGATGTCCTGATGATGGACCACTGGCAAGAAACTTCGAACTAATATAATGATAAATGTATAGATATAATCTCTCGATATATATTTCTATATATATAATATATATATATATATATATATATATATATATATATATATATATATATATATATATATATATATATATAAATAAAATTCAGTAAAAATGCATATTTTACAATATTTGCAGGGGATAAATAATGCCTTATAGTTCTGCAGCTGCTGTTTATGGGACGACCGGCACGTTACTTAAAATGTAATCTCTCAGCTTTCAGCTGCATTCACAAGAGAACTGCCGTACTATGATTTTGTTTTGTTCACAGAAAGAATTATTTTTCGTAAACTGAGTTAAAGTGGAGAGAAAAAGCACAAACAAATTGTGATTAAAGAAGACATCGACAGTTCTCCTTTCATTAATAAATTTCTGAAAAGGATTGCGAAATTCAGCCAAGAATATGTTTATGCTTCTTCGTTTTGAGTTTTGAGCTATCCGACAGGTCAAATTCATCTGGATGCATTTTGTTGTTCACTGATCGCGACGTCAAACGGCTAATGATTGTTGTAGTAATAAGAACTTTCAATTTTCTTTACGATTAAAACTACAAGTTTTGAAGAGAGTGAATTCGCCGTATTATTGATTTTGTTTTGTTCCATTATACAATAAGATGAAGATTTCTTTATGGATAATTTCGACTCTATCTTAAAACGTTAGATAGTGGAGAGTTAGATAATAAAATGACTATAGATGCGAAATTGTGGTTAAACTATAGAACTTTTGCCTGAAATATTTATGAACGGCTATTTCTAGTTATGTTGGACAAACGTTCATAATTAGTTACATCTACAAACTTACTAATAAATTACTGCTGGAGTTTGGTGATGAATGAAAAATAAAAGCCTAGATTCGACGGCATTCATGTAAAGAAGAATTAGAATCTGATATATAACTTCTGGTGGCTCAGTGATATAGTCAAAATTTCATTGATTACCAACTAGGCGGAAATCTCCGACCTCATAAAACGTGAAATGCACCTGTCATTTATAATTCCCTTCACAAGTTTATGTAGGTCTGTTATTAAAAACGAAATTTCGGTATTTGTGAATTCTTAGCCACGTAAAATAATGTCTAATTTTATGGCCATATATATATATCATAGATTCTGTGTTAATATCAGTGGTCTGAGTTAAACTTAATATTTTACAAATTTGAAGAACCATTTAATTATTTTTGTGATTAATTAATGTCAGAACCATATGAATAAGGAATCACTTGTTATTTCTGCGTGGTTTCAGTCTCCTTCAAGGATCTTTCCCTGGCTTTATGATTCACTCTGGTCTTTGCTGGGAGGAGTGTTTGAGCTACCAACAGGTCAAATTCATCTGGGTCATTTATTTTTTGAATGAGGTTTATTTTCACTGATCGCGACGTTCAAACAAGGAGGAATGACTATTTTTACAGTCGCAAGAGTGTTAATCAGTTTTATTACGATTAAAATACAAGGCATTTTGATTTATCCTTTCATTCACTGTTACAGAACGAAAAATGCAGTTACTTGAAATGTTCAGTACTTTTCTGAGGCACATTATACAATAAGATGAAGAATGCCATCTTTGCAGATAATTTCGAAAATATTTAAAATGTTCCAGCCAGAATATTGTAGGATAATGAGATGTAATCACTTATAATTCCCCTATTGGACTTTACCGATGTATAGTGAACTGAATACTATGACATATAGTGTGGCTCAGTATTTATGAATGCAAAATTTATCCTGGTATATGCTTGACAAACGTTCATATAACAAAACTCGAAGCTCTTTAACCTTATAAACTCAATTATCATGCTGGTTGATGTGTCGAATCTAAAAACTAAAAACCTAGATTCGACATGGCATATGTATAAACCTCGATATCAATCTTTTGCCTGACCTCTGAAGTGCCTCAGCTGTCAATTTTAGTAGAGTAATGTAATTTCTGTTGTTTACCAACCAGGCGTTATTCTTCAGACCCCATTTGACTAGAATCAGGAGATTTTCCTATAATTCCTTTAAAACCGTATTGTTATTTTTTTTTTTTTTTATCATGTATATATTGTGAACTTTTATATTAAAAAGTGAAATTAATTGTGAGTTACTTAATATTTGTGAAACAGGAATTCAGATAGTTTATATATATTTTCATTGTTTCATTTATGGCTATTTTGATGTGGATAAATTTGCTGGTAATATTCTGTTGATATATATATATATAGGCAAAGATGATATTTTTATGGATTAGGTTTACGTTTGCAATTCTACCAGTTAGAAGTAAATGAAAAAGTCTGAAATTAATTTAATTCTTGAACATTACTTAAAGGCTAAAGAGGTAGGAATTGAAGCTAGACTCTGGATAGTTGAAATAATTTGACTAACGAACAAAGACTTGAGTTTGAGCAAATTGTTAGAGCCAGAAGAGAAAACTTTTTAAAACTAGTTGAAATTGAAAGAGAGGATTAAATTCCAGCAGAAAGAAAGAAAGAGAGACTTGTATTTCCAGCTGTAAAAGTAGAAGAGACTATTGAATTGAATTGAAATGCAGAAAGGAAAAATCTGAACTTTCTCGCTCAGACCAGCAAGAAATTGATTTGCTAGAATCTCTAAAGAAGTTTGACTTATCCAAGAATTCTTGTTAGGTTCAGACTTCACTGATTATGACCCTGAAGACTATTTTAAGGCTTTTGAAGAAACTGCTTCTCATTTGAATTGGCTGAACAATGGATTTGGCTACTTTCTCTAAACTTTCCGGTAAAGCTGCTCAAGTTTGTCGACATATCAAAGAGACAAATGATTATGAAGTTATAAAAATTCTGTCATAGATGCTTTTGAATTCTGTGAAGGTTATCGGCAAGTTTTTCGCAATAAAGTTAAAACTAGTACTCAGACATACCTAGAGTTTGCTTTGAAAAATTAAGATGATTTTAGGAGATAAAAAAGTTCAGCTATAACTACCTTTGAACAGTTGAAAATCTAATAGTGTTTGAGGAATTTGTGAGAAAACTTCCTTCACATATAATCTTGTACCTTCAAGATGACTTAGACAAGAAAATGACTTGTTAAAGGCAGCTCTTTAGCAGACACCTACTCCCTTGTACATAAAACTAGCAAGAGATTAGATCATATTGTAAAACAAGTTCTTTAATACTCTTGAATTCACTGAGGAATCTAGGGAGTCACTGCTTTGCAAATATTGTAAGAAACCAGGTCATTCTATTAAAAACTGTAAAGCAAAATTGTATCTTTCTTTCTGAGTTAAATAGGAATTTTGAGGATAGGAGTTTTAAATAATCCACTGCATATATACTATATAAACCGTCTTTGCATGTGGTAACAATGAAAAAATATTTGTTTGAAGCACAAAATTCTTTGGATCTTTTGCATTGATGGTGCTGAGCAAAGATAAAGATGTTACGTGACACAGGGGCATCAAAAGTTTGATTTCAAAGTCTTCCAGATATCAATAAGATTTGAATGGTGACTTTGTACTCTTGAGGGATTTAACTCAAACTTCTCATTCCCTTTGCTCTTTTCATTTTTATTGATTGTCCTTTTGAAAAAGGTATCGTCCAAATTTTTTAACTGATCATCCTTGAGGGAAATGATCTTAGGAATGATTTTGAGTCTTGTTACCAATCATTTTCCACGTTTCAGAATTATTAATGATACCATTAGAGATCTTGATGGTGTCTTTTGTTATTTGGAAGACATCCTCGAATCAGATGAAACTTTTGAGAAACATATCCGTGAGACTAGAATTGTTTTCCAAAGACTTGAAGAAGCTAATCCTTAACAATTAACCTAAAGAAGACCAAAATTTTTCCATTCTTTCCCTTACTCTATTCTTACTAGATAGGCCATCTTGTAGGTAGTGGGCATGTTCGTCCTAAGACAAACATTGATGCTTTACTGACTATCCTGCCCCCACTCAAAAAATCTATTTTTTGGTTATGTTTATTCTATAGGAAGTTTTGCAAGAACTTTGCATCTTAGTTCACCTTTCTCTGGCTTGTTTTCGCTGGTGGAAGTTCTTAGGTCAAGAATGTCAAAGCTATTTTGATTACTCTGTAGCTTCCATTCTTTGTGTTCATTTTAATTCTTGTCTCCAAGTGATCGGAAGTTTTGGGGCTGGTGGAGTGTTGCTGCAAAAATCAGACAAGATGGTTTTCTGCATCCAGGTGATCAGGTAAGTTCCTGTCCCATCAAATGTAAATATGGGAGGAGACTGAGTTTAATGCTCGCATTGCAGAAGTTTGAATGTAAAGGATGCTTCTGAGATTGTAACCTTTCACAATTTGACTTTTCTTGGAAAGATGAAGTCACACAACCAGAGACTTTCCATTGGGCTCTGTATTTCCTTTTCTTCACCTTAAAGGAAGTAAAATGTCAAGGGCCGGAAAAGTATTTAACTCTCCTAAGCCACTCCGTTGGGCTCGGCCTTAATCATTATCTTAATATTTTACATTTGCTGAACCATTTAATTATTGCCTTGTTTAGTTAACTGTGTAACTACCATATGAATGTGTAATCACTTGTTATATTCTATGGTTTGTCTCCTTCTCTCTTTTCCCTGGCTTTAAATTAGTCTCACTCTGGTCTCTTGCTGGGAGGAGGGTCGATATATATATTTATTTTTGAGTATTTTCATATATTTTTGGAATATTTTGAATAGGTTTATTTTCTTTATTTATGGATGTGATTTATAGCATTGTTTTGCTAAAATGTTTATTTTTCTTTATTTATGTGTTAATACAATAACTTTTATAATCACTTTTAATTTATCCTTTCTTAGTATTGTTTAATATACAAAACCCATCCGTGTCTTATTAAATGTTCAGTGAAACCTAATTAATATAATATATATATATATATATATATATATATATATATATATATATATATATATATATATATATATATATATATATATATATATATATATATATATATATATTCATATACAAGAAGAAAAGTAGTAGCACACAATTTATTGCCCTGTTGCAATGTGATTCAATAAATCAATGAGCCATTTTCAAGTTTCAGACTTGAAATAGGTCGTCTTTTAGCTCAACTTCGTAAACTAATCGCTTTTTGACGTTAAATTCTGGATTTCATTGGATTTTAAATTATGTAGCCAATAAGGGATTCTCCCTTAAGTAAAACGTCGTCATTAACCGAAGAAAGTGATAAATGCAGAAGGAAGAGACACAACTCTCCAAGAGATGATCCTTGGAGAGAGAAGAGTGAGGAATAAACTCTTAAGTATTTCAAATTTGTTAGCCAAATATTATTGTACCGACCATAGTTTTGCCTGCTGGATCTACCAGATATTTTTGTTATGTTGAGAAAATAAGTCTATTCATAATACTTGTAAGGTTTCTCTGGCTTCCTAATTTAAACCAGGTCCCTGGTGCAAATTTCTCTGTCATGATATACCTCCTTCCATTCCTGTATTCATTCTGAGATGGCGGAGAGAAAGGGCGCTGGAAGGGGAGGGGGGCGTGGTCTAGGATCTCATCCCCAAATAATATATATGCATATGGATTAAAAGTTAGAGAACAATTCGTATCACAAATGTAAATAATATTGCATTGTCTCAACTTTCATTGCATCTTTCTTCTTAAAGTTGGCTTTCTTGGATATTTACTTTCATTTAATATGGAATATATCTATAACGAGCATGTTAATGTTATAGTAAGCAATACATTCAATGAATTGGAAACAGGTAAGTTTCGTCAGACTGACACTCAACCGCCGATACGTGAATAATACGTTCATAGGCGCCTTAAATATCATTATTTCTATGTTCGGCGGTCATATATATAATATACCAATAAATATGATTATAATATAATTAATCAAAATCTTCATCATCTGAATGATTTTATATTTTACCTCATTAAGCTATAATCATTTAATTAGTAATTTCGTCCCTTCAGAAATAATGTTTCTCATTTTAATTGTAAATATTATAACACAATGGAAAAGAAGTTCCTTTTAATCAAAGATACCTGGACATCGTACATTAACACTGCATGATATCGCAGCCTCTGACACTATGTGGAAGCTGTAAACACGACAGTGACTCATTAAATTTTCCAATGCAAATCATTTTCCTTTCTCTTCAAAGTCTTTGAACTGGTCCTATTTCGAAGAGTGGACTTTTCATCCCACATCAAGGAAGTTGTTACAGACACGAGTCCTTTTCTGCGATGTGCCTTTGGAGACAGCTAGGACACAATTTTTCTCTTTGTTATGGCAACACGGAAGAAAACATCAGCAGGCATAGATTTATAGGAACGATTTCAATCGTATTTCCTACTGATGAAATGCTAGTAGCTTAGCAGGCATGGGCTGCATATTATACAACGAGTGAAAATCTGAAATGTTGAACGTGACATCAGAAGGAAAACAATCGTCTTACTGATGAAGAATGTTTAAAATGTGGATTATTAAAGTTCTATTTAATTCTCTGTCATATTGATACGAAAGAATTGGAAGAAACATTTTGCTGAAGCACTCGCGATGTGCCTGATACCACAGGCTTAATATTAAATGAAGTCATCTTACTGTAAAGTGAATTGAGTTGACTCACAGACATTTATTTATTCCTTCTTTTGGAAGCTCCTTTTTAGTTTTATGTAAAAGAGAGCTATTGTGCCGGCTTTGTCTGTCCGTCCGCACTTTTTCTGTCCGCCCTCAGATCTTAAAACCTACTGAGGCTGAGGGGCTTCCAAATTGGTAAGTTGATCATCCACCCTCCAATCATCAAACATCCCAAATTGCAGCCCTCTAGCCTCAATAGTTTTTGTTTTTATTTAAGGTTAAAGTTAGCCATAATCGTTCTTCTGGCAACGATATAGAATAGGCCACCACCGGGCAGTGGTTAAAGTTTCATGGGTCGCGGCTCATACAGTATTATACCGAGACCACCGAAAGATAGATCTATTTTCGAGGGCCTTGATTATACGTTGTAGCAGCTGCAAGTCGAAACTCGATTGCGCCGAAGAAACTTGGGCGCATTTTTTCTTGTTATGAAGTGGTTATTACCTTGGGGACCATATCAAAGGCGGAGTCTTTCTTTATGATTTCGGGAGATTTATGGTAGTTTGCAATGAGGAGCTTTTTAATGGAGTCTAAGGTTCACAAAAGGCTTTCAGGTACATGAACACTGGTTTTTTATCTGTCATTGAGAACTTTATTAGATCTATGGAGAGGTGGCATTCATGTCTAATATTTTTTTTTATCATCTTATAAAAATTTAAGAGGCATTTTAGTTCCTATTTAAAGGTGTCTTTACCATAACTATTCTAGTCAAGGTTTTAATGTCTTCTAAATACTAGTTTCGAAACTGCCTATGATTCATAATCCATTATTGTTCATTAACAACCATCAATGAATCAATAATAATAACTGATATAAGCGTATAATCATTGAACTTCCAGTTATTGTGAAATGAGTAAGGAAACACATATACATTGAGAATAAACATTTTGTAATTACAGACATTATAAAACGTTTTATTATTTATTCACCCTGACGACTTGTGACCTGTGTTTTAAAAATGATGGTCTTCAACGTTCATTTGTTAGTGGAGTTCGCTGCCATGTAATTTAGCTTCTTTTATTATCATAATTGGCGCCATTTAGATGTTTTGTGCCTCTTATGTGAGACACTTGCTCTCCTTAAGGTCTCCTTTTGCAGGTATTAACAAGGAAAAGTAGGTCACTCATTTTCTGGTGTTTCAGTAATTTCCCAACGGGGTTATCTCATTTATCGTTAGAAGCTCTTTTGGCAATAATATTGCAGCCTGTTTCTGAAAAGCAGTTTACATAATTGCATTCTTCTCTGGGAATACAAGAATGACTATGGAATTATTAAAGTCAAACTGATAATAGTTTAGCACACGCAGCTGAAATTAGTTTAATTTTGTACTTGTTTATTTATTTACCAAGCGTAATTTGTTTATCGTTCATAATGTCGAGTAAAATTCTGCTACAAAATTCTATTACAAACTTCTGAAATTTCTGGGAATTTTGTTAAGTTATGTGAACTGCCTCAGGTGCGTAGAATGATTTTCTGATATTTACTTAGTGTTTCCATCCTGTAATGAATTTGTTATCCTAGTATTTTTCAGGATTATATGGTCTGTATAGATGCTCTTATACTGGAATAAGTATATCAATACTGATTTCCTTATTTATTCAAATCTAATAGCTATTAAATAGCGTATTTTTATTGACGGCGATGCCAGCTTATAGTATTAAATACTTAAATCGATCAGTCGCTTGAGTCACAATGTTCTCTTTTCAAAAGATCTCTTGAGCTCCCGTTGAAAAGGTCACCAAAAGGAAATTGAGTTGGTTTCTCCATACAAAGGAAAAGGGCTTCTGTCGTCGATCCTCGCCCTGGACTGGATGCTGAATTTCAATGACGCTTTTATCACCAGGCACAGGGCTCGGTGCTGACAATGGATGTGTCACAAGTGATAGTGTATGCCTTGTTTCAATTAGAGAGAGAGAGAGAGGGGTGGGTTTTAGAGGAGGTTGAAAAAAAAGTATTATATAATCAGCAGGAGAGAGAGAGAGAGAGAGAGAGAGAGAGAGAGAGAGAGAGAGAGAGAGAATTTATTTTTAACTTTTGAGTTAGAGAGAATATAGAATGTACCTAATTACTTTAGAATTATACAGAGAAGAGATAGCAAGAGTGTTTGTAAAGAAACCATTTCCTTCCTCGCAGAATGTGAAAATAGACCGAAGAATAAATAAATCATTCAGTCAATCATTAATGTCCTGTGGCACCCACGGGGATGCATAGGGCCTCGATGAACTCACGCACCACATTCTGTCCTGGGCTAACTCCTCAAGATCTCCCCAACACTCGTCTTCTGCTTCCCGCCTCATCGTCCTTAACCACGTCTCCTTTGGCCTACCTCTACTCTTCTACCAAGGGCAACCCACCCCGGTGTATCTCGTACTATTCCCTGTCTTCTATACACATGGCCTAGCCACTTCCAGCATGAGAACCTAACATACTCATTGACCGGCTGCACCCCCGGTTTTTTTTTTTTTTTTTTTTTCCTTTTTCCAAAATAATTTAGTTTTCAATGTTGCATTAAAATTGTGAACTTTTCAGTTTCCAAGTGTTTTTGCAGTTTTTAGTATTAAAGTTGCCTGTTACTTCTCTAATTCTGTTACTTGATACCTTATCCCTCCAATCAATTCCTAATATTTCTCTGAGCGCCTTATTTGCAAATGTTCAGAATGTATTATCCGAAGTCAGTGTACTGTACTATGACTCATGCCCATAAATCAAAATACTCCTAACCATTACCTTATGTATTTTGATTTTTGTATGCACAGAAAAATTACTATTATTATTCCAAATATTTTTAAGCATTTTTAATATTCATATTCACGATTTCAGTTTTTCCACTATTAATAACCAAACCACCTTTCGACCTTCACTCACTAGACAATCCAACACACTCTGCATCTTTTCTGGTCCCTAGCAGATGAAAACCATATCATCAGCATAATCCAAGCCAAGGAGTTTCACATTTTCTCCCCAGAGTATACCAGCATCCGTTTCTCTTTTAACCCTTCTCATAACGTCATCTACGACCAATACAAACAACAGAGGAGACAGAGTGCCACCGTGAATCACACCACACTTGACTTCAAATGGATCACTCAAACACCCATCAACCATCACTTTACAAGATGTGCCCTCGTGCATGTTCATGATATCCCTCACAAACTTTTCAGGTATTCCATAATGCCTCATGATTTTTCCCATAGTCCTTCTCGAAACACTAACAAAGGCCTTTCCAAAATCAAGAAAACAAAGACCTAATGGAGTTTTCATTTCAATTGCTTGCTGCATTGAATGCCTAACTATTAACATCTAATCACTGCAACCCCGCCCCTTTCTAAAACCGTCCTGTTCATCCCTCAGAATACCATCAACCACTGGCTCCAACCTATTCAGCTCTTCGTTGGGTGAGTCGGCTGAACTGCGGACTGTCACTCGATGAGCCGGAGTTCAATTCCCCGGCCGGCTGATGAAGAGTTAGAGGAATTTATTTCTGGTGACAGAAATTCATTTCTCGCTATAATGTGGTTCGGATCCCACAATAAGCTGTAAACCCGTTGCTAAGTAACCAACTGGTTCTCAGCCACGTAAAATAAGTCTAATCCTTCGGGCCAGCCCTAGGAGAGCTGTTAATCAGCTCAGTGGTCTGGTAAAACTAAGGTATACTTAACTTCCAACCTATTCAACATTACTCTACAGAAAGTTTTCAAGGCTACAGGTGACAAAGTGATTCGCTTCCAACTACTTCACTTACTCAGATCTCCTTTCTTTGGAACGTTAATGATCACACCATTCTCCCAACCTGATGGTATTATCCCTGTCACCCATCTCTCAATGAATAATATCTTCAAGGCAAATACTAATCTATCCTCCTCCACTTTAAACGTTTCCGGAAATAAACCATCTAAAATTGCCTTTATTGTGCAAACCACGTTTTCTTAGGCATGAAATTCTCTCATAACTTTTACCGCAATTACCACTTAATGATTATCTTCGAATGCATAGAGGCTTCGGAGGATATTATATCTATTTCACTGTGTGTGCATGTTTTTGGCTTTTCGTGTATATGGCCGTTAACATTATGGTGCCAGAGTAGGATCCATTTCTAATCAATCAGCATCCAGCTTCTAGTAAACCCACCGGTTACAGTTCACAGGTGATGATCCTAATCTTCTTCCCTGTCCTCTTGTCAAGGAGAAATGACCATTGCAACTTTACTATGAACATTTCGAAATTTTTATTCACTTCACGATTAAGGTCAACTCTATTTTTCAGTCCACTGTTTTAGGGTATCTTTCTTTCACTTATGTCACACGAGGATATTAGGATTATTACATTCATTCTACACACACATAATACATTCTCACATATATGTGTGTGTGTGTAACCATTTGTTTGTTAGCCTCAAAAATCCTCCTGGGCCTCTGTGTTAGGCTCACAAGGCAGGCGCTGATCTGTTTCTTTTTCAGTCGACAGCCAGTGGGGACAGATCCCAATGCCTATGACATGTGGGCAGTGTGTCGTTTGGCCCACTGTTTAACTCCCTGTTTCAGCCCAGAGGATTGGTACCTATTCTCCTACTGATATATATATATATATATATATATATATATATATATATATATATATATATATATATATATATATATATATATATATATATATATATATATATATATATATATATATATATTACTTATAATGTATAGAGCGATTTGGATATTAAATGACATTTGTAGCGTAATGCTTGTATATAAATCATATATTATGATGTGATAAAAATCCATTCATTGAATATAGCTACGTGCTTCAAACACATCACAGGACACAGGAGTAACGAAATCTCTTGCCTCGACTGTGACCAATCCTACATAGGTTTTACAGGTAAATCACTCCCCCAGAGATTAAAACAACATGAACGTTTGTTAGGTATGGCCAACAGAGCTCAGCTATTTTTAACCACATAAATGACCATAATCATAGAATAAACTGGAATTTGTCATGTATAATTTATAGCAGCAATTGTCAGTTCAAAAGCCAGATGGAGGAATCAGCTATGATTAAACAAAGAAATAAGATGAACCTCTCAAATGGAGCTTGGGACTCAGATATTATAGATAAAAGTTTTCCCCAACCAGCTATTAAAGAGATTAAGGAGAAATTGTCAACTGGAGTGATGTTATGGCTGACATCTGGATCTCTTGGTGTAAATACACCTGCTTTTCTGTAACCCATATCTCAGTCATCACCTTTTAGAAGAAGGATATATATTGTTCTCTGAAATATAGAATTAACTATTTACATGTTGGTGTTTTTATATATATATTTTCCTATATATATATATATATATATATATATATATATATATATATATATATATATATATATATATATATATATATATATATATATATATATAAAATATATATTTCCAAGAATATCCTGACAAAGAGGCTTGAAAATTACTAAGCAACAAGTGAATATTTAACATAGCCATGTATGATTATGTTGTCTTCCATTCACCTCCCTTATGAGTTATCCTTTCCTACAAAAAATACCGTTACTATAAAGATCTCAAAAGAGAGAATATTCCACAAGCCCCTGAATCAAGGAAGAAGGTTAAACTCGTCATCGAGAAGTTTGTGCGAATAGGAAGCAGCAGTAAATGGTGTATCGAGAAAATGTTCCCTCAGCTTTCAAAACAAAGGAGGAAAGTTTTATTTTTCAATAAAACCCAAGCCCTTCTCTTGCAAAAAAGACGGGACATTTTTATTTTTTCCTTTCCCCATTTATTCATTCCGCCAAAACTTTCTGACGCGTCAGTGCGCCTTAAATATGGAGTGAATATAAACGGAAATTTTCCCTTTGCACTTGTCAGATATGTCTATATATTTGTATTACACAGAGAGAGAGAGAGAGAGAGAGAGTTCTGAAAACGGCAACTTCATTGCGAGGAACCTACCAACAATTGCGGTGGAGTTGTGTAAGTTAGCTGAATGGATTTCTTTATTGAAAAGAAATTTCAATGCCAAAATAAAATACATGCCTATGAGGGGCACATCTATACCTTACGCACTTTTTACTTCTGCACTGCTATTTTTCATATTTTCCAACATATCTTTTCCTTTTTTTTTACATGTAAATTATAAACTGAAGATAATACAGACAGGATAATCAATGCTGTTAAATATCGAATTATATCCCATGAATTGCATAATAAAACATGAATTATATTATATAAATGCAGAGCAGAGAGCAACTGACTAGCAGGGAAGGATTGTGGTCGATATTGACGGATTTTGATAACCCAGTATCTATTACTTCTCTGCAGAGTAAAGAAAATTAGATTTTTACTCTACAGGCAATAAGGCACTCAGTTTTATAACGCTTGCACAGGCACTAAAGCTTTTTCATATTCATGGTGTTTGGAATAGTTTTTGCTTTATCGCTTATGACTATTTCTGTTTTCACAGGAATGCTCTGAAAGATTCTTGATTGTTAATTTCATTATTTAGAACTATTATATACAAAGAGTACTGAGCGAAGAAAAAAAGTCATGTAATATGAAAAAGGAAGCTAAAAGAATAATATGGTTAGGGAACAGACAGCCTCATTATACTCTAGACCCATTTGGAGAAGATTATTGGCAGAAAAGCAATATCCCCCCTGGATGGTGGTGTTCTTTGCGCGGCTTTTAACCTTAAAAGATGGATATTTTTAAAGCCATCGATTATTTGTTATGTGATGCTTTCACTCACAAATTCCTAATTGTTAAAATGAATTTTTGATGTTGATCGAGGCGTGTATTAGACAAGCAATTAGAAATAGATGTTCCGAGACTGGCTAAAATGAGAAACACCATTTTGAGTCGATGTTCAGACCTATACTGTAGTTGTGTAATCACTTATCCCTTGATTAAATAAAAAAAAATGGTCCTCTCTAAAATAAAATCTTCAGGTTCATCATTCAAATATAATTTGGAAAAAAATTTGTATTTATGTGCAAGCCGGTTGTGTTCTTTCATGGAGCATTAACATTTGCAAAACAATGTTTCTTTGCCGTTTAGTTGAAGTCTTTGCCTTCTTATTGCTCGACGGTATATTGAGACAATTGTTTTGAGCAAATTGCTAGGTCATTACCAGACATATACACACATTAAACACAAACACACACACACACACACACACACACACACACACATATATATATATATATATATATATATATATATATATATATATATATATATATATATATATATATATATATATATATATATATATACTGTATATATATATATATATATATATATATATATATATATATATATATATATATATATATATATATATATATATATATATATATATATATATATATATATATATATATATATATATATATATATATATATATATATATATATATATATATACTGTATATATCGAAGTTGAAGGCAGTTGCTTTAAACCTGATGAAGAGCATCGAGTTAGGGGAAAAAGAGAATTCCTTTATTTCCTCTCAATGTGCTTTGTTACGCTGACCTTTCAGGACCATGTGTCCCATTTTCAAAGCTATAAATTAAAAAGACAACAGAATTAAAAATAGACTCACATTTTAAAAAACGATAAAAAATGTTTTACATAAAAGTATAAAAAGAAGCATAACAGAAAGGAACAATGGTTACCAAATAGTGCTGAAGGCAAGAGCTGAGCGACGTTCAGGGTCCGTTTTGGTTCCAACGGAAACTCATGAGAGGTGTAGAGGTGTTGACGGGGACTGAGTATTTAATTGGGGAACTAATTGTTTAATAAAAAGAGACTTTGATATTGACAGTTGGTGGTCATTCGGAGCTTTGCCTATTATTTTAAAATCCTTATAAGTGATATTATATTTGCATTTTTCCCGTGGTCCCTTATGCATGAAAATTCCGGGTTTGACAATTTAGCGCCCGTTCGGTAACTTAAGCCACGATGAGAATCTAATCTCACTTTCAACAACCTACGAGTGGAGCCCACGTATTTCCCCAGGTCACATCTGGGGCAATTAAGCAGGTGTATGACTCCTGAGATCATCAAAGAGTGCAGACTTTCTTTATATTTAAACAGACTTAATCGCCATTGGATTACTAGGTATTAGTTTCAATTCGACAGCCGGTAAAGATTTTTGTTTATTTGTCGTAGGTCTTGGTAAAAGTGTTTATCATAGATAAGCGGGACACTTGCATAGAAAGGTAGTTTAGGCACTGTTGGTATTTTGAATTTTGGATGGAAAATATTATTTTAAAAATTTTCCGCAAATGTTTTTCATTCAAAATTCAAAATACCAACATTACCTAAATTATCTTTCAAAAGCTTGTTTATCAAATTAAGGGACTACACATAAGGTCCCGGCATGGAGATAAACAACTAGTGTTTATGCAGCAAGTTAGTACACCGTTAATTTTATTATTATTATTATTATTATTATTATTATTATTATTATTATTATTATTATTATTATTATTATTATTATTATTATTTAGAGGAAACTAGAGCAATCATTAAAGTATTACCAAAAAAATTTGCTTTTATCTCAATGACGGACAAAAATCGTTTATTATAAAGCCAAAAACTCATTAATGGAACATTGTTTGAAGTGTTTTATTTCGACGGGGAGCAAAGGGAGTGATGCTGATGACGTGAACCTTTGTGGCAAAATTACTGATGGCTGTGGAAAATTCTCCATTGCAAGTTTTACCAGAATATGTAGTTATTTCTGTATGTTGCTCCCCCATTCTTTGATGCGAATACATAAATGGAGTACCTTTATATACACACACGTGCTTTTGACGATGTTTAACAAATCAGTGCAGCGGATGATGTCTCCTGAAAGCACGCACAAACACACACATGTTATATTCAGGAGGGTTAAGACATAACCTTTTTCTTAATGTATTTTAGTTTTGAGTTTAACACAATGTAATTTTTTCCGGTGGCGTCTGCGCGATTATTATGAAATTTTAATATTACTATATCTTAGAAATTCAAAATGTAAGTAGAGTCCAAAAGAATGAAATGACAAATTATCCTTATCTGAACAACGGAATTCTGTTACCTGTTTCTACTTACTATTTTTTTATGATTTCGCAGTTTGCGTAGAGTTCATGGCTTCCAGTTTTAGAAACGATACAAGTTTAATGGTATCCCTTATCTTAGCGTTTGCTTTTTCGTTGTTCCTACATTCCTAAAGATCAATAAAAAATTGAGGTGGGAACAGCCAGTTAAGTTGAAGGATTTGACAAAAATCATGGTGAGTACAGACATCTAAAGGAATTGCTCCTTCTGGCAACAAATGGCTATTGGTTCATACACTTCTTACTGTTTAAGTATTTTTTCAGATGACTTGAACACATGGTTACATAACTCACCATAAAATCAGCATTAACGCCAGATTTATATTTTACCAAAAGAAGCAACGGTAAACAGTTGCCTCTTTTGGTGCTGCTCAAGTTAACACATGTAGCTTTTGAACGAATTCATGTAATTATTAAGCCTTGGAAACAAAACGTTATTTTTCTAGAGGGAAAATTTGAGATAAAGCAGTAGTAAGCATTTTTACAGAAATGGTACAAATGAAGGCATTTCGTTTGCCCTCCCGTTGGCATCTCAGCGGTTTTCGCTGCTTAGGATGAAGCTGTCTTTAGTGGACTGGTCTCTTTCACTAGGAATATGTGGATCTATGCCAGCCACAATGACATCCGAACCTCAGTTTTAGAAACTATACTATTTAATGGATACGTTTCTTAACGTTTCTCTCTTTCTATTGTTCCTATATTCCTAAAGATATATAAACAATTGAGGTATATACTGCCAGATAATATATATATATATATATTTAGACAAAAATCACGGTGTGTCCGGTCATCTAATGGAATTGCTCCTTCTGGCAACAAATGGCTATTTATTCATACACTTCTTACTGTGCAAATGTTTTTTCAGATGACTTGAGCACATGATTACATAAGTAAACATAAAATTAGCATTAACCCCTGGTCACTATTTTACCAAAAGAGGCAACGGTAAATAGTGAGTTCTCTCACCAACGTGCAGCTCAAGTTAACATACGTAGTTTTTGAATGAATTCATGTAATTATTAAGCCCTGGAAACAAAACGTTATTTGCTAAAGATAAAATTTGAGATAAAGCAGTGGTAAGCATTTTTGTCCTTCAAATGGAGGCATTTCGTTCGTCCTCTACCCATTGACATCTCGGCAGTTTTCGCTGCTTAGGATGAAGCTCTGTTGAGTGGACTGGTCTCTTTCACCAGGAATATGTGGATTTATTCCAGCCTCGATAACGTCCAAACGTTTGCTTCCTCGTACTATTTTGGATCACGGTGATGTCTCTCTCTCTCTCTCTCTCTATCTATATATATCTCTATAAATATATATATATATATATATATATATATATATATATATATATATATATATATATATATATATATATATATATATATATATATATATATATATATATACACTCACACACACATCAAAGGAGGTTGTCTAGAATACATTTCTTACAGCCTCCTGTGGCCAGAGCGCAAGGGATATTTACAACTGGAATTGCAACTGTCTTGTGGAATTAAAGAAAGTAGTATATTTGTATTTTGTTGGGTAGAGATCCAGATTAATGATAAGGGACTGTGATACTCCAAGTCGAATTGATTTTTACTCCATTCCGCGAATGGAATGCTAATTAAGGTCATCATTTGCATTTGAGGCAGGCCAGGGCGATGGGGGTTCCTGATAAATTATGAGTGCCCTTTGCAAACAATTTTGCAAAAATTCGTGGATTTAAAACAATTTAGTTATAATTGCTTGCAGTCCTGGGAGTTGGCAGGCAATGTTACAAAACTTGCTCATTGCGTTGTTTGCGTTGTCAGTCAAGCTTTCATCTCCTTAATTGCTCAACCGAATGTAAATGTGAGCTGCAGAGCGGCTAGCAGTTCTAAACGTCACTTGGGAATGATATGACATAGCTGATATTTCTGTCATGATGTGACTAACACAGGACGTTACTTGTTGCTTTTCAAATAAGTAATTTTGCATTGTATTAATGTTAAACTTAAATTACCATAACGCTGATTTAAAAGTCTAAATACGGATGAATGGTGAGAAATGCATCAACCAAACAGAAATTATCTTTTACCCTAGACTCTGGTGTCAGAACGTCCACGGCATATTAGTATTTCTGAAGAATTTACAGGGAATTCAGAGTTAACGATTAAGCATGATGCTGCGAGTTTTAAGAGAATCTCCAAGTAGCTCTTTCTAGAGCATTGTTAGAAAAACTTTTTTTTTTTTTTTTTTTGCTATTGCCAAGTTGATTATATGATTGTTTTCCCTAACAAGTATAAAAATTTTGCTGTTCACCCTTGCATTTCTTACATATCTTTATATCTTTAATGCTACTCAGCTCTCTTTTCCAATGTTTCTCCGGTTTGACCAATGCAAATATTATCCAAAGAATTACATGGAATCAGGCATACGCATCCTTGAGTATTGTCGGGTGAGTTCTTTATTAGTATATGTTCCTCTGTTTTATTGTTCTTGAATTCTACATTAACTCCAAAACTCTTAAGTGTATGTGGAATATCTTTGAAATTATTAATAAATGGCAGTACGAGCTGGTTTTTTGTGTTTATAGTTTTTATTGTGAACATAAAATGTTTGTTTTACCGCTTGTAATGCGTTGCCTGATACAGAATCAGGAAATTTCAGTTTCTCTCCTGTATTCCTCATCTTATCTATTTCTTCATCAATGTATTCAGGGCTACATATACGTAATGATCTTAAGATTGTGGATGTGAAAACTGCTGTGACCAGAATAAAAATAAATATAGTCAGACATATTGCTAGGTTTTCTGTACACACTGTATTTAAATCTATTACTAGTTCTGCGTATTAGGCAGTCTAAAAGGGTAAGCAACCATCCTTTTCCATTTCCATAGTAAATTTTATCGATGACACTAACTTGTTTAATACAGACGTTATTTACATTTTCGGTAATTGGTCAAACACATATTATATGAACCTACCAGAATCATCCTACATTGTGTAGCATGATTTTGTTTAATAGTTTGCTTTCGAAAAAATCCGTATACAAATTACGTTACACGTGATAAAGGTTATCAATTGCTATACCAAAAACTGACTGTCTGAAAAAAAATGGAAGAAAGTCTGTGTAAAGGGCACCTTTTGAAGCAAGTGCTTAAAGACTTTGCCTATCGGCCAGTCCAAGCGTCGCATTACTTGTTTGTCATGGTAAATGGCACGAGATGGTAAAGAGTGAGTCCTGAGTTATATACGATTTTCTGTTTTCCTTTTGCTAACTTATGAATATACCTAGAAATGCAAAGTCCAAAAGTACATATACACTACAGTTCAGATTAACTGTTTTGCCTTCAAAGTGGATACATCAGGGGCTCTTGGTGATGCTGATCCCAAATATGATTCTAAAACTACAAAATATTACAATTCATTTGGTGAAGCCTTTCAGAATGTGTTGATTAATGTTCTTAAAGTTCTCACAGCATGCCTGACCTGTCATATGAAGAAAAGTCCTTCTCTAGCTTTTCTATTTGAAATCAGTGTTGGAAGTTCTATTATTTTAATTTACATTTGAAAGAAAACTATCTTTTTAATTCTGTGTTAAGAGGAGCAGCAGTTCTTATTTCTTGTTTATGTTAAAGATGACTTCTTTGCAATCCGATTTTATTTCACACATTGTAACTATCGTATTAGAATATTTTCACTCTTCTTGAAGTGCCTTCACTCTTAAGAATAAACTATGAAGTTTCAACTATTCTAAGCTAACACTTTCCTAGTTTTATCAAATATTTTTATGAATACTCTGCAACAGTGTCCTCGCCTGTTGACAAGTTCTGTAGCCGTAACAAACAGAAATACAATATATTTACTGCAAGCTTGTCCAAAGATTGTAGTTCCGTTATGAGGATTAGGGGAAAACTGACTTACGACACTAATGGCTATTAAAAATCGAGTGTTTGGGTCGTCGTGTTAATTTAATCCGGTTTCACTCACTGGATGTGTATTTCAAAGAAGTCCTGTCATCCCAGCAATTTATTCACATTTTTAACAGAACAATATTACCTGAAAAATTTCTGTTCCTTCAGTGAAATGTTTACGCGTGTATGTTCTTTTATAGGTTTTGTAAATTTTATAAGAAGGCCTATTAAGTTGGCCTTGGATATCTGATATCTACCACTGACGATTCATTTTCTGAATTTCCATAAAGGGAAACAAGATAATATGTATAGACAGATAATATCACTGTGCACTAATCTTATTCGTTCACCTTATCCGTGCCGGTTTGCACCGATAAGATATTTCAAGCTAAATATTTATATAATGAAACTTTCGAGATTTCATATACGAGTATTTCTTACAACATGATCTAACTACGCTGAATGAACGCTTACACCCACATGCGCATCACATACAGAGTCCGTTACGAAACAATATGGTCAGCAGGGTAGGTTTGGCATCGGATTCCGTTCCTAATGAGCCTGCATCAAGATGGCCGTAATTATCCCTAGAGGGTTAGATAATACCCAGCCCTGGGTATGCTGGGCAGAGATGTTGTTCGCTCTTTCACGTCTGAAGCTGAACTGAAGTTATAAACAGATCCTTCATTCAGTATGGGCAAATGATCCCCTTTCGTTGCCGCTCCTACTTTCCAGACAGGGTGAAATGTCATCATGTTATGAGACATGCATTGCATAAATATAATATAAATGAGTTTTTTTTTCTGTGGAATTCCAGTATTGGTTTTTGCTTGAAAATCTATCAAGTTCCAGATCAGCAGGTCTATAGTTTGATATATCCCTTTACAAACAAAGAGAATTTCCCCGTCACGAATATTTTTCGACGTTGCATTTTACTAGCAATAGTCGTAACAGAATGATAAAACAAGCATTATTCAGAACTAAAAAGAATTCATTTTCTTTTTAATAATATTGTGCAGCATTCATGATGTGACAAAAACAAATCGCTCACAGGGACCAGCCATTTCCCTGTAGCTTTTCTCTGTTGTATAGTATAATTTATTGTTGATAAAATGCTGAAACGAGTTATTAAATTTTATTTTTTTTTGAGGGGGGGGTGGCGCGGGGGCTACTTTTAGTCTAGATCGCAGTCAATGAATGTAGAGTAAATCTTTAGCATTAGTCTTTCGAATCAGATTACAAAACACATTACTCGAGAAATATGCTGTGCACCATTTGTATCGATATTCAGGCTAGAACAGGAAACCCTTCTCTAAACACGAGAAAAACGAGGGATAAAGAATGATGCTATACGCCGCCTCCATTATGGTAAAGAATAGGTTAGAATGCAAAGTGTTTTTCGGCTAACAGGAGTGACCACCTATCTTGTGGCCAGAGACACATTACATAGTATTTTTGTCATCGAAAATAACGTTATACG
>NC_089787.1:6186295-6213795 GCF_040412425.1 Macrobrachium rosenbergii
ATAATACAATATTCAAATAATTCATCACTCTTTTCAATTGCTCAGTCCTCGGGTGAAAATAAATAGTTGTAAGGTTCGACAGATATCTGAAGGAAATCTTTAAGTAGGGTATAAGGTTGATCTTTATAAAAAGCAAATGTTTATTGAATAATAATGATCAAATCATGCCTCCAGTGTGTAGATAATGCTACATGTAATGATTCGGAATTTGTGAAAAACTTGGTGTTACCTTCATCAGTAAGTTTTCTTTTCTACAATATTCAAAAGCTGTTTCTTTTAGTGTTGCCAGACCTCTTGATAAATATGATCACGTCCATCATCATCAGATATAATATGGTTTTTCAGAATGAAAATGGAACATCAGAAATTACAGTTATCACTTGTCTCAACTTGAAATCGTTGTTGCCTGTTAACATTTATGCTAAATTACAATAACTAAACAAAAATATAAATAATGTTACTGCCGGAAACAGATATCATTTTACTCATTGCAAAAATATGAAAACAAATAGAATAACATAGTAAAACCAACAGCAACACCCCCATTTGGGGGTAGTGCCGTCATTACTCCTCATGTGGTGCACTGTAGGCATTACTTAGGGTCTTTGCAGCGTCCCTTCGGCCCCTAGCTTCAACCTCTTACATTCCTTTATATTATCTTTCTTCCATCTTACTTTCCATCCTCTCCAACAATTGATTCATAGTGTAATTGCTTTGAGGTTTTCCTCCTGTTACGCCTTTCAAACCTTCTGACTGTCAATTTCCCTTTCAGCGCTGAGTGACCTTATAGGTCCCAGCGCTAGGCCTTTGGCCTAAATCTATATTCTATTCTATTCTAACAGCAACACCGCACTGAAAAGAGAAACATCACGTCTGGTCGCATCCATGTTTGGCTGAAACCCTGGTCTTTGGGACGTGTGCGCCAGCATACCATGGCTTCATTATAACCCATGTCCGATCGGTTCCTATGATGTTTGCTTTGCTCTGGACGCGTGTCTCTCTGTTTATGGAATACTTCTGTCACTAAAAGCCCTCTGTATTTTTGCGGTGCGCTGTTGTCGCTGGCACTGTTGGTGGCACTTGTGTTGGGGATGGTGGTGATCGTGTTGCCACAGCTGGAATTCATGACAGAGGTTCTGATGGAGATAGAGATGCTGATGATGTGATGATGTGTTGGCATTGTGAGGTCAATGGTGGTGTTGCTTATGTTGATAATGATATTTATGATGATGAAGATTGTGGTCTTGGAGACAATGCAATGATAGTGATGCAAATTACCCTACAACTGATGATGTTTGTGTTACTGGCAGTAGGGTTGTTAATGGTTTTATGTTGCTTGTTATTAATACTGTTATTGATAGATTTCGTGACTGTGATAATGATTCTTGTTATTGATGGTGTTATCAGTCGATGTTTTAGTGATGTTAATGACATTGTTCACTGTGGCAGCGATAAAGACCGTTGTAGATTTTTCTTATTACAGTTAGCCTACTTTCGCTGTTATCAACACTTGAGAATGACCTCATAACATATACGACATTCTAGACCAATCATGAACCAGTCCTACTTTAAATACATATTATCCATGATGTGAATGCTCAACTACTAGCCATGATTTAGTTTAAGTTAGTGTATCATAAGTTCACTTGCTGTATGACTTCCATTTCACTTCTATAACATAAATCTAAAGTATCGTCTCACTATTTCAGTTACCATACAATACTACCTGTGTAATAAATCAGCAAAGGGAGGTTCGAGGTTTTTACAGGAGAAAATATTTCTGTTGTAATGAACAGACATTAAGACAAGCTTTTTAATATTATATAAGTATATATATATATATATATATATATATATATATATATATATATATATATATATATATATATATATATATATATATATATATATATATATATATATATATATATATATATATATATATATATATATATATATATATATATATATATATATATATATATATATATATATATATATATATATATATATATATATAATTTATATTTAATATCGTAAAATAATCTCTCTTTCTTATTGTAAGACTTCTAACTTTTTCCAGCCACCCCTATTTAATCCCTTCTCCATTCCTAGTGCGGTACTTTAACTAACTTTTCTGACCTTCTCTAACTCATTTTCAATTTACTCCTCATTTCCACCCCTTTTCCTTCCTGACCACTTATATTCCTCCTCCGTAGGGGGGTAGCGCCGTCAGTGCACCTCGTGCGGTGCACTGTAGGTATTACTTACGGTTCTTTGCAGCGTGCCTTCGGCTCCTAGCTGCAACCCCTTTCGTTCCTTTTACTGTACCTCCTTTCATATTCTCTTTCTTCCATCTTACTTTCCACCCTCTTCTAACAATTAATTCATAGTGCAACTGCGAGGTTTTCCTCCTGTTACACCTTTATTGTCAGTTTCCGTTTCAGCGCTGAATGACCCCGTAGGTCCCAGTGCTTGGCCTTTGGCCTAAATTCTATATTCAATTCAATTCAACTTACATTCCTCACTTCTAACCAACCCACTCCAAAGCCTTCTTCACAGCACCAGCTTCAACCCTCTGCCCCATCTCTATCCAGTGCCACCGCTACCCCCACCACATACGTCTAGTCCATCTTACCTCAAACCGCTATTGCTACAGAACTCCTACTCCCCCCGCAAGGAGGAGGGTTTTCCAGATCAAAACTGCACCGAAGGGTGAAAAGGCAGGGGTAGGCAGTTTCTTTGTTACAAGTGTCTTCATACAAATGGTAAGTCTGCCTGGGGAGGTAGTGAGCTGCCTGCAGGAAATTTAATAATAATCTTTATTTTCAGAATCTATTTGTGTACACAATAATAAAGTGATAAAAATAATAATAATAATAATATTAACAAAAAGCAATTAATAATACAGTTTCAACGGGTTCTGTATTTTCATTTTGTCTTGTTTATTTTCAGCACTGAGGCCATACACATGGAATATACAAAGTAGAGGCATTACAACAGATACACACAAATAGATTTTAGGTTACACGAGTTAAAGTGATAAAAATGATAATTGGCAATATCCACCTTCTTTTTTATCGAAGGGATGTGGTGTCTTTTCTTGGTAGTTGCTGAGGTAACAGTATGAAAAAAAAAAGTAATTATATTGTTGGTAGTTCTGTCCGTTAACAGCAAATCATTATTATGGAGAATAACAGTAAAAATATTAACAAAAATGCAATTAAAAACAGGTTGTCAGTTGTAAACAGTTTGCAAACTAATTTCCTGCTGGGGACCTTAGTGTTTCTAGGTGGAATACAGAAGCTCGAAATTTTGCCCAGTCCTCAGTTTTCATACGTATATATGTACATGTTCTCACATTTTCATTTTGTCTTGTTCTTTCTCTTCCCTCCTTGGCAGAAACTGGGGATTTAGGCTACTGGATGAATAAGTGGCAACAATGTTTTTGGAAACCGAATGTTTACAAACAGTTCTGTTTTGAGTTGATCTTTCGAAACAATGTGCCAGAAATATCTTATTTTATTAATTTATTTTTTTATTTTTCACATACAGGGATCACTGTTTATACATTGTGTGTTCTTTGATTGCCTTTCAAGAGTGGAAAGTCTTTTCTTTCTAGCTTTCTTTCTTAATAATTAATTTAATTTTAATTTATCGAAGGGATGGGTGTCTTTTCTTGGTAATGGAAAAATTATCAGGAATTATTAATTTTTTCCTAACGTAGTGTGTGTCTCTTCTCATAAACCAGATATGGGAGAGGCCCCTCTCTCTCTCTCTCTCTCTCTCTCTCTCTCTCTCTCTCTCTCTCTCTCTCTCTCTCTCTCAAGAGACTCCTGGCTATACTCTCCTCCAAGAGGTGAGGAAGGGCAGCTTCCCGTCACATAACCGGGGGTTTATTGCCGCTCATAAAGTCTGAACGCCATCCATTAGTTTACAACAACCAGGTTGATGCAAAAAGACCTAGCTGTTTTTGCTGCTGCTGCTGCTTGTGTGTGTGTGTGTGTGTATGTGTGCGTGTGCGTGTGTGTACTACCTCAGTCGTCAAGAGGAAGAAGGGATTTAAACAGCATCTCCGAAGAAAGTCACATCCACGTGACAGATCCCTGATGCTTGTATTCTTTTATTATATGAGTTCTCCTTTGCGTAGGAGAGAGACGGTAGTGAGTGGGGTCTGCGATTTCCTTGCTTTTTATTTTCACAGAGTTCGTTTTTCTTCAGCGACAGTCCTTTTATTTTTTGCTTTGCATGTTAATAAATAGACCAACGGAGTCAGAGTAAATTGCAAAGAGCAACTAGAGGACATTTTAAACGTGTTCATCAAAGATATTCTTGTACGACTGAGAAATGTCCTGGTTATAACAGCTAAAACCAGTTTAGCAAAGCTTAGTACATTATGATAAGGCCCACACGTCATTTCTTGCCAATCGACTGATAATTTTAATGGCAGTCATACAGTAGCCACTTCAAAGCAGTTCAGATTCTGAGAGGAAACGTGCTAGTGATATAGACTTTTGTGTCTTTCCTGGCAATTTACTTACCAATACAACTGGCGCAGAATGCCAAACAAGTATATCTCTCATTTTATTTTCTTTTTCTTTAAGTTTCCCATGTGACTGTTATGGCTCCTCGGTGTTTATCTCTTCTTTGGAAATAAACCTCAGAAGTACGATTCCAAGTTAGTGAAATTGTGAAGTGTGAGAAAGTAGCTCACCAATGAGTTTAAATTAGCAGATACCAATATATAGGAACGATTGAGCTTTTCTTCCCACTTAAGTTACCCAGATGGTTGCTGGATATACCACTTCTAACCTTCCGCCGGGCCACAAATCACCAGCGAAGTTCAATCTTTCTAAGTAGGAAAAGGAAGTGATTGTGATTTAGAAATGTCGTTACCTTCTTGAATAACTCCGTCTAATGTATTATTGCCATTTCATGTTGAGCGTGTATATAGCATTCAACTAGTTTCCTGTGTCCGTGAACGGGCTAGAGTTTTTGGAACTTTCTCTTATTCTTCTGACGAAGGATCAGTTCACCTCAGGTGAAGAGAGCTCCAACGTTCAGGACACTTTTCTATATTCTCTTTGTTTGAATTATTACAATACCAAGATTAAAATTAAGAATATTTGTACCTTAAATTTTCGTAGCTGTCACTTTTGTTGACTTGACTTTGGTTATGTCATAACCTCTTTTCCATGGCTTTCCAGTGCCTTGGGACTCGGTCCTTATTCTTGATGATACACTCCAGCATGCTTCTTCTCTTTGAATCATTTGATTTTAATATTTTTGGTGTTATTTCAATCTTAACTCAGTTTTGTGGTTTCTTAAGTTTTCAACTGCACCTCAGTCCTCGTCGCCCACCTCATTTTTTGGTACATACGTATTCTGCTCTGTAGAAGAATGAGAGTAAGGTAAAAACAGTCTGCTTGAATGTCCATGCCAGTAGAAGTATCAGTGTGCAAAAGCATCACATGCACCCCAAAGTATTAGAGCTAAAGAAAAATTAGTAAGAAATGGCATAGGAATGTATTTTAATAGTTCATTTTAAAATGCTTTCATTCACACTATTCTCAACATTTGTGATTCCATAGTGTGTCCTGCAAGTGATAGGACAACTTTGGCTTATGTGTCTGTAAGCGCGCTCGTACACACATTCACATATACATTTACACTGAACATTTGTAATGGAGTAAAATTCTGTCAGTAAACAAAATTTCGATGGGAAAAATATTCATCAAATGAAAATTCGACTTTAACAAACAAAATATCACCGTTGTACAGATAATATTCGTCCGCAGCGGTCCAAATCAGGTCACCAACAAACAAAACATGGTCATTAGCAAACACAACATGACCTGTTACAAATAACAAGTTAGGCAAGGCCCTCTTTATTTATGCAGAGGATGTGGAAGAAAAGTCCCGGGAGACCTATTGGACTTACACGCGGACAACGTCGTGGAAACCACGAAAATAACTTACTGAACTTGTTACCTTATTTGGAAAGGATTGGCAGTCAGTCAGAATTTAGATTTAAAGATAAGGGTAAAAGACAGTGTTGCCTCTCACTATAAAACTAATTCAAGATATCAGCCACAAAAATAGAACTAAAAAAGAAAAAAAATATAAGAAATAAAAACATAAATAAATAAAATTCGCATCTACAAAAAAAGGCTGTTGAAATTTAAAATAGGGCGAATCTTCTAAAATATCACAATAAAGAGACGAAATTGGCCCTCAGAAAGAAAACGAAAAAGGGGAAAAGGAAATGGGATGAAAACGAGCCACCAAGGAAAAGAGACCCATGAAGGGGGCTAGTGCCGTCAGTGCACCTCACGGGATGCACTGTTGTCATTACTAAAGGTTCTTTACAGCGTGCCTTCAGACCCTAGCTGCAACCCCTTTCATTCCTTTTACTGTACCTCCATTCATATTATCTCTCTTCCATCTTGCTATCCAACCCCCCTGACAATTGTTTCATAGTGCAACTGCTTTGAGGCTTTCCTCCTGTTGCGCCTTTCAAGCCTACCTACTCTCAATTTCCTTTTCAGCGCTGAATTGACCTCATAGGTCCCAGTGCTTGATCTTTGGCCTAAACCCTATATTCCATTCCATTCGAATCCATTCCATTCCATTCCAGGGAAAAGAGGCGCGGAAACAAAAGCAATCCTGCAGGATATTATGCAGGAACCACACATCCTGCAATCATGGCACAAAAGGACAACAGGGACTGAGTATCGGCTCATGCAAACTCCTAAAGGTAACTACCTTAGTTTTGGAGCCGGTGCCACTGCATGCTGGCGCATTAATAACCTATGCCTGGGGCTTTTCCGTGAAGGATAGTCCAACTTAATTTTACGTTGCTTTGAACCTGACAACGGGACCTAATCACCGCTGGCCTTGATACTTTATAAATGAATTTACTTGGTCAGAGGTTCGACCTAGTATTATAGCCTCGGGTTGGGACATTTCTTGACCATTCATAAATACCGTCATAAAATCACTGGCCGGTGGAGATTCAAGAAACAAAAGTAGCGGTTGTAGAGTGAAATCAGTCCTGAAACCCAAAACTTTCCATAACAAAGAAGGGAGAAAATTCTCTTTTTGCAATAAAGGCAGTCAATACGGATTCCGGTGCTTGTAATATCTGAATGGTTATTGCAGGACCTAATTCGATAATCATAATTTTCCAAGAAAGAGCGATTTGTCCAAATGTAATTTTTGGAACTATACCTAATATCTCTTTCATCTGACTCCGTGGGTGGAAAAGTCACGACTTCCTCTTGTTGAGAGGTTTAGAGAGAGAGAGAGAGAGAGAAAAATTTTAGTATCTGTTACCTGTGTATATACGTATATATATCCATATATATTGAACATGTCGTCTTGACCATTCATATAATACCGTCATGAAATCTGTTGGAATCAAGAAACAAAAGTAAGTCCCATTTTTAGTAGTAGAATTTAAATCGATCCTGATGAAATGCAAAAATTGCATTTAACATCTATTTTTTGAGAAAATAAATAAATTTTATATAAATCTAATTTATAGGGCCTTATTAATATATGATTATATATATATATCTTTGAAATCCCATATACAAACAACTTATTCCTCCTGATATTCAGGATATATTCGATAATTATGGGGACATATTTAAGAAACAGCCATTTGTCTTCGTTCTGTAATTTTTAGAAATAAATCAAAGATCTCTTCCTTAACATTTTTATGTGGGTGGAAAATAAGCCCACTAACGGTTGTTTATTTTTGTCACTCTTGATCTGAGAGTTTGTGATAGAGAGATAGTATCAGAGTCAGTTGAGAGAGAGATAAAGTTTCCCGAGATTTATTAGTTTAAGATTTTTACCCATCTGAGTCAGAGAGAATAGAAAATGTATATATATACAATGTATTTATTTATTGACTCTTGATGCTATGTCATTTATTCTCATATATATATAAAATATATATATATATATATATATATATATATATATATATATATATATATATATATATATATATATATATATATATATATATATATATATATATATATATATATATATATATATATATATATATATATATATATATATATATATATATATATTTAGAGAGAGAGAGAGAGAGAGAGATATTGATATATATATATATATAGAGAGAGAGAGAGAGAGAGAGAGAGATGAGAGAGAGAGAGAGAGAGAGAGAGAGAATGCACTCCTGTGTCGATGATATAAGCATTTCAAAGATTTGTTGAATGTTAAAGGTAGGATAAAACAGAGCTGAATGATGCAGCAGTGGAAGGGTTCCGAGCAAAACCTATTCAAGAATGACTGTGAAGAAGAGTGTTGAGGTTATAGGAAGGATAATTAAAAGATTGATGATTTGAAGAACAGTAAAAAGTAGATGAAATCACGAATGAAATGATGTGGTAAAGTGGTAAAATCCTGACTTACTGGCTGATAAGACTGTGCAAGGTATTTCTGTAGGACAAAATTTCGAGACAAAAAGAGAATTATTCGCTCATATGAGTGTAAAGGTGATGGACGTGACTTTAAGAATATAGTAATACAATATTAACTTGTACAATAGGAAAGGTGTAAGGTAGTATTTTGATCCAGAAAGTATGACAGACGACCGAGGAGGAATTGCTAGGGATAGAAGTGAACATTTAGATAATGAAGAGGTTGTGTGAATCAGTTTCCTATTGTGAGATATGAGGATTTTGAGAAAAAGCAAAAAGTTGAATATGGGGTACATGGACATTTTAGTGTAGATGTGAGAAAACTATTAATTTTCCATGTTTTTTTTCCCCGCTCATACTGTTGCAAATAAACTCCTTATTTAGAGTGTAGTAGACCAGAGAGAATTATGCCAGAATGGTTAAATTTTAATTAATGATTTTTCCCTATATTTTTTCCATTCTAATTTTTAGATCATTAATGATGAAAAGAACCCCCCAAAATGTATAACTTTTCGTATCCTTCTTGATGCTAGTTAAGGTGAAAAAGCCAGGTTTGGCCTTATAGATAAACCCAATAATTGATGTCTTCTTAGTTCACAGTAATATCTATTTCCTTTGCATGATTTGCATCATTATCCTTTATACATCTGATACTTAGGATAAATAGAAGTGTCGCTTTACAAGGATTGAGTTGAATTATTCCCGGAAGCCATCATTAAACACAGGTAAATGAAACTCTCTGGGAACAAAATGTATTACGGAAAACTCCTTTAGACATCCATCTCATTATTTAAACTTCTCGGCGCTTGGAAACTCTTCCTGTGGGTCAGCCTTCAAAGGCCTCTAAGGACAGCCTTCAGTTTCATATTTCCCGCAATGTATCACTGTCTACTATTCCCCGTAGAATTTAGTGCCATCAGTGCAGCTCATGCAGTGGATTGTAGGCATTACTTAAGGTTCTTTGCAGCATAGTGCCTTCAGCCCCTAGCTGCAGTCCTTTCGTTCCTTTTACTGTACCTCCTTTCATATTTTCTTTCTTCTTTTTTACTTTCCACCCTCTCCTAACAATTGATTCATAGTACAAATGCGAGGTTTTCCTCCTGTTACACCTTTCAAACCTTTAACTGTCAACTTGCGCTGAAACGGAATGACCTCATAGGTCCCAGTGCTTGGCCTTTATTCTAGATTCTACATTCAGTTCAATTCAGTTCACTGTCTACTGTTGGTCTTTTTTGGTTAATCAGAACACACAGCCTGGAACTCACAACCCCGTCTCCTCAGGGTGTGTCTGTCCTCGCTGCATATAAACATGTCACCAACACATGTCGAGGACTTACTGCATACATATCACAAACAGGTTGAATACTAGTCAGTGACTTATTGGTGGTTCTAACCAATGCTTCTTCTTATGCATATCTAGCATTTGGCAAAGTTTGTTTTCCGCCTACGATTGTTGACTTGTTTACAGACTGTTTGTGATATGTAAGCGACAAGTTACCGACATGTTTTTATGACATGTTTTACTGTAGTATGGATGGATTCCAGCTAAAGTTTTGCCAGATTTTCTCTGGATTTGTTCCTACTTTCCTTATGGATTTCCTTCGCCTATTTTTCTTCATAATTAAGCACAATTTAGATGGCGCTGACCCATATTCATTCTGTTCTTTACCATAAATAAAAAAAAAATAATTTCACAAAAGAAGCAAATCTATATATGTATATATATATATATATATATATATATATATATATATATATATATATATATATATATATATATATATAAATATATAATATATATAACTTTAATTATTGCTGTTTCAGATAACTTTATTCTTTATTTACATTGATAAGATTGTTTTTGCAGTATTCAGAAAATCTGTACCCTCGAAAGTCCAAACTAACATTCTCTTCTCTCTCTTCTCTCTCTCTCTCTCTCTCTCTCTCTCTCTCTCTCTCTCTCTCTCTCTCTCAAGCGGCACATTCTCTCTTTCAGTATGACGCACCAAGCCCTTTTTATGCACCTTTTGATACCTCTCTATCAGTAAACAGATTAGAATTTTATCTCCCTCTTATCGTATATTTCCGTGTTAATCACGCCTTTATCTCGAGAGTAATCTATTCACTGCGACGTACAGATGAGCAGTCATATCGCCCGAGGCTTGCCAATCCTTCCATCACCTGTTAAGCTACTTTCCTCAACAGATACGTTTTGTTTGTCATCAACGACTCGACGATAATGAAGAGAACATTCTCAGTCTCTCTGTGAGTGGAAACTATTGCATAAAATCAGACCCTGTTAACGCTTACAAAAATGTCTGAATGTACATTTCGTATGCAGGGGAGAAGTAAATAATAGGCCTTCATATTTTATGAATGAAAATGCAGGGGAAATGTCCTTGGTAGCTAACGCTCACCAGACCACCGGTTGCTGATCCTTGACTTTGGGCAAAGGATACTCTATGGTAATTAGAACCCCAGTAGTTCTGCCTCATAGTTAGTGATGTTTTATGATCGCTGGAGGGAGGATCAAAGCTGCTATATATATTTATATAGGGTATATATATGTATGTATGTATATACATATATATATATATATATATATATATATATATATATATATATATATATATATATATATATATATATATATATATATATATATATATATACATATATATATATATATATATATATATATATATATATATCATTCATTTCTCCTCCTGCGATTATAAAACATTTTTAACTATGAGGTAGAATACACATCCACACACTACTTTAACAACTATTAAATTGGCTATATATATATATATCTATATATATATATATATATGATATCGCTATATACCATATATATATATATTCATGTATATACCATACCCAACGCCCTATATCTTCCCAGCATATATAATTATATTTATATATATATATATAGTATATATATATAGATGTTTGTTATGTTTTTTGTGAAGGTGTTGTAAATTATTAACAAACTGCACGTGACAAATTAGTACGTAACAACCATTTGCTTTTTAAATTAAACCTAGTACCAAGTATTAAGTACTTTCGTAATCACGAACACTTCTTTGGGTTTTAAAAATATCCAAAGTATATCAAATGATCATCTAAGCATGTATTGAACCCGCGCCAAGAACCTATTACAAATACACCTACTGTTGTAACCGTATATATATATATATATATATATATATATATATATATATATATATATATATATATATATATATATATATATATATATATATATATATATATATATACTGTATATATATATATGTATGTATGTATATGTATATATGTAACAGGAACAGAATCAACACTTTTTTGAAAGTGTACATAACAGAATCTAACGATCTTTATTCAGGAAAAAGACGTATGAAGATTCGACCCATGATAACACTCACATTTTTTTTCCCTCTCTCTCTCTCTCTCTCTCCTCGTGTATCGACTCTCTCTCTCTCTCTCTCTCATCATTTTCCAAGCTCATCCACCCGACCTCACTCATTCTCTCAAAGCAATTAAATGGACTATTTAAAGAAACACAATCGTTTCTACAAAAATAGGTTTATTATTCAAATAACCCAACAAGAAATGAATAAAACAAAGCAAAGATTAAAATGCATAATAAATGAATTATCAAGTCAGATAACTAAACTCTAAACTGCAAAACACTTCTGATTAAAGAAGTCTCACTATGGCTAATAGCCTGAAAATCCCCAAAATCTCACATACTCACAAATCAATAAATAAAGTCATGTCAAAAAAACAGTCTACAACATAAAGAGATTGACATTGCAAATGACTTGCATGTCCTTTTTATCAAACACACAAGTCCACAGACATCTGTCGAAAGAATTAAACATGATAGAAAACTCCCAAAAATATATGAAATGCAAAACACAATAATGGAAAGTGTAAAATGCATAGCCAAGATATGGCAAACGTAACATAACAAAATAATAATATAAAAGAGGTATGAATATTCATATTAAATCTCCCACACCAGTTCAAAAAGTTCATAATGATCAGAAAATCATGGTAAAAATCACAAGTTCAATTTCCTCCCATAAAAACAGAGATTTGAAACTCTACCTTATCTGCCGATTTTCAAAGCCTGGAACGACTCCAAAGCTACGACTGGACAACTGCAGTTCTATCACGTTAATGAACGATCAAACTCACTTTTAGGGCAGATTTTGGCATAATCTAGATCAAATTAACGCACGTACTCACGAATATACATAACACTCTGGAGATCATCTGATCACCTATTGACTGAGCTTCTCACAAATAGCTGAGGAATCAAACTATTTGCTGAATACAAAGATTTTACATCGAGTCTCTCGACCTAGTTCCATCTTGACTCCAAAAATTCTTTCATCACACCTTAAAGCATTGAAGCTATGAAATGCATATATGTGTCCTTTAAATAGTGCTCAGCCATATTTTTCTGAAATAGAGCTCGTCACCACATAAGAGTCTCTAACGGCAAACTAAAACAAAAGCATATGTATAAAACATAACAAAATAGAGCTATGCTCAATTAGCAATGTCTACTGCACTGCAGCTTTAAGGACTGCTCTCATGACGCACTTCAAAAGTCACTGGGGTTGTGTTCTTAGAGCCTTTACATGTAATCTTACAAACACGAATAAGCTTTACTACCCCCACAACAAGAATTATCAGTAAAATAGCTATTAAGACAATTAAAATTGTCGGCATAATATATTCCTGATACTCGAACATCACGGAATCGTCGATGTCTTCCAACGGTGGAACCGTCATTGGCACCTTGGTTGTAGGTACCGCCACTACCAAATGCTCGTTATGCGTATGACGCATAATTATCTTCTCGAACTGTTGAATACAGCACGGCTAAGTACGAGAAAGTCCGTAGACAGGATTCTGCAGGATGAATCAAACAGCTTGGATCCTTTGATCCTCGAACGAATGATGTCGTCGACTTGTTGCTCTGGCACATCATTGTAACTGCACATTCCTTGCAAAAACACGGCAGTAAGGGTGCTGGTGGACTCAATATGGTAATCTCTGCAGGAACTGTCTAAAGTCACATTCTGTCGGAGTCTGTCCATGAACTAATGATAACTCACAACCACCCACAGACACAACTCGCAACTGGAAAAACACTACTGTCACACACATACTTCTCTCTAACTAAAGTACAACTTGTCTTATAATCAACTCCAGAACCTTGATATTGATCTCCCAAAATGAACATGGTCTCTAATCTATCCCATGTCACTACTGAGTCTCCAAAAGCACTCGAAAAAGGTCTAATAACAAAAAGGTTTCATGTTACTGAACCAAACAAAACTACTAATGCAAAAGACAAACACTCAAAATGTGAACTAATTCCAAGTGTGTATCTCAGAATAATCACAGTCAACTCACTATTAAGCACAATTTTTTAACTCTACGGAACTCACTCAAAAAAAATTCTATCCAACAGAAAAAAAATACTCGAGAATCCTATCCACACACTAAAAGGTATCATATCTCGTAAAAGACATGAAAGTTCTACTCCGGTTAGCAAATATTTCTGCAACACCTGACTAACTCTCAACAAAATAGCAATTGACGTAAAGGCAATCGCTCCCATGATCTTAACAACTACAACTACTCACAATACAGCTCCTTTAATTTTAAAAAAAAACTGAAAAAAAAATCCAAATACTCAAACACGATCTCCCAACCCGAAAAAAAAAGATCAGACTTGTTCACCGATATACTAAGTACCTCCCCAAAAAAAATCCTAAACAACAAAGATATTGCGTCAGATGATAAAACACATCATAACACAATAACACACGTTTTACGGGTCAAATCTCAACTATGAAACCAGCCCATGTCTCAAATCCTAAAATCATTCGAAAACAAATGATTAAGAACTTCAACATCTAAAATGAACAAGAGACAAAAAAAAAAAAAATAAATATCATATATATACAAACATTAACCCATTTATCCCTCTAACTATATACAAATGTTCCACTACATGACTATATACAAATGTTCCATTACATCCCAACTTTCTTTAACTTCGAAATATGGGTCAATTTCGTCACTCCAGTATTTACATCTTTAACTACAAATCTATTCCCTCTTTTGATCTCTACAATCTCAAAAGGTCCGTGGAACTTCGGACTTAATTTATAATTCAGATCATTCCGAACATTCACTTTAACAAACACTCTATCACCCATCGAAAAAGCTACTCCCCTCGATTTCGCGTTACTTTTCTCTACCATTGCGCGAACTAAGTTCAAGTTCTTTACTGATACGTGCAAATCTTTCTCTCGCTGTATTTATCAACGAAGTGACCGTAACATCACCTTGAACTCGCTCTGGTAACAAATCAAAAGGTCCTTTCAACTTGTACCCATACAAAGCTTCTGCTGGAGATATCTTAATTGTGTCATTCATCATAGTATTGATACTATATCGCACTTCATCCAAAGATCTGTCCCAATGTGTATCGGAACCACCCACCGTCATGCGCAAAGCTTCGATTACTTTCCGATTCGCCCTCTCACATAACCCATTTGCTTCAGGTCTATACGGGATTATAGATACTTTCTTTATTCCCAACAAATTAGCAAGACCGTCTAAAGTCTTATTAATAAACTCCCTACCATTGTCTGTGATCAGACATTCAGGAACACCATATCGACAAATTATCCCCTTAAAAAACGCTATAGCAACTTCCTCAGCTGATTTGTATTTCAGTGGGAAAATCTCAACAAAACGAGTCAACTCATCAACAACTACTAATAAATGTCTATAACCATAAGCGGACTCTGAGAAGTTACCCAGAATATCCATATGCACTCTCTGAAACGGCCTATGTGGTATGGGATATGAACCCAAACGACACGACACTGTCGTCGCTGGCTTATTCGCATTGCAAATAGCACACTTCTTCACAAAGGCTTCTACTGCGGAAAACATATTTTTCCAAAAGAACTTTGACCTGACGTTTTCATACGTCTTGTCCACACCTAAATGAGGAGAACCAAATTTACAATGTACAATGTCTAGAACTTGTGGTACTAGACTCTCTGGCACGATGATTTGTGTAATCTCACCCATGCTTCGACTACTTCATAAGTTATACTTAACTTTCTCACCAATAAATTATTCTCAACTCTAGACCAGAAAAAGGCAACTTATACCCTTTCTTCGGTGAAACTCCCCTAAGAAATGCCTTAGCATCTGACAACAATTTATCTTCATCTTGCTTTTGTTCAAGCAAGCCTATGTCCCAAGTGACATTTTCACCAGTAATATAACACACTGCGTTACTCTCACTATCACGAATAACAATCTCTCCCGAGACTGCCGACTCACTATTTCTCCCCGAAGTATGCACTGTAGAAACGTGTATGTCCTCTACATGCGATCTCTCAGAACTACTAATATCAGAGACATTAGACACCAAATATTTACTCTCTTCTCCCACACAGGATTCGGTGTGTATTTCCATCATCCTCAACCGGAAAATATCTGCTCAATGCATCTGCAACTACATTATGCTTACCTTCAATGTATTTGAGGTTTGCATCAAAATCTCTCAATGTTAGGAACCAACGTGCTCTCTTGGGCGACAAATTTGGCTTATTAAAAAGCTCTAACAACGGTTGATGATCTGTAAAAATCTCAACTTTATTTCCAACAACAACATCTTAAAATGAACAAGGCTAGAGACGACTGCGAAAGCCTCCTTGTCCACAACTGACATCAGCCTTTCGTTACTACCACGCGTTTTGAACTTTCTGCTATAAAAAGCAATTGGGTGTAATTTCCCCTCAAATTTCTGCATCAAACACGCACCTATACCTTCCTGACTCGCGTCAGTCACTAAGGTGAACGGTTGACTAAAATCTGGAAACTTCAAAACTGGTGGGTTCACCAAAGCATTCTTAAGCTTCTCAAAAGCTAATTGTTGACTATCACCCCAAACAAACTTAACGTCTTCTCGTAACAAATCTGTCAATGGAGACGCTATTGTAGAAAAATTCCGCACAAAACGGCGAAAGAAACCCGACATACCTAGGAACGAACGAATCTGTTTCCTGGTTTTGGGAACTGGAAAATTCACAATGGCTTTAACTTTCTCATCATTCACTCTAACTCCTCTTTAGAGATAACATGTCCTAAATAGACAATTTTTCTCTTCAGAAACTCACATTTGGCCAATTTGACCTTTAATCCAGCGAACCGTAATCGCTTGAGGACTTCTTTTTAACACCTTTAGATGTTCTTCAATTGTATCTGTGCATATGAGAATGTCATCCATGTACACAAACACCGACTTTCCTAACAAACCATGAAGTACTGTGTTAACCAGTCTAGTAAATGTTATTGGGGACCCTTGTAATCCAAAAGGCATCCTATTAAACTCATATGTCCCTTTGGTACCGAAAATGCTGTATATTTACGGCTACTCTCACAAAGGGAACTTGTAAAAACCCTTGCATAAGATCTATAGATGAATATATATTCTTGCCACCGATCTCAACAAACAAATCAGGCAAACAAGCTACAGGATATCTATCTGGGCATGTTTTTCATTCAATTTACGAAAATCTACACAAACTCTGATACTACCGTCTTTCTTAGGAACTGCAAGCAAAGGAAAATTAAACGGAGAACTGGGACGGTCTGATAATGCCTTCCGACTCCCACTTCTGAACTTCTTTTTCTACTTCTTCTCTGATCTTAAAAAGGAATTCGATATGCTGGAATATATATGGGATTGGTACCCTTTTCTAGGCGGATTGAATGTTCTAAAACATCTGTAACTCCTAATTTATCTCCCTTCAAAGCAATGATATCTAGATATTCTTTCAACACTTTCTCTACTTTATCTGAATACTCAGGATAATCAACTTTAGCCAAGTGTTCATGTAGAACCTGACTTCTGAACTGTTGCTCCTCGTTAGGAAACATATTCCCGTCTCCACAAAAACTCACTAATTTATGTTCTTCATTAAACTCTTCAAAATCAATTACATAAGTACCCTTGTGATATTTTTTTCACTGAGTCTTGATAGCTAACTAATTCTACTGAAGTCACGCCTGCGACTGAAATTTCATTCACTGACACCGTACTCACAACGTCTTTGAATTTCTCGGTTCCCTCAACAACGCACACTTGAGAAGGAAACTTTTTCTCTTTCAGCGACACTTTAACCAATGTAGGAACTCGCGGTTGCAATTCAATATCTTCCAACAAAAATCCTTTGAAAGATCTTTGCGGATATCTTCACTCTCTAATGACTGTGTTACACATGTCTCAGACTGTGTCTTAGGTTTCTCACAAGTTTTTTTCCTGTGTATATATGGAACAAAACAACCTGACTCACCTATTGTAATCCCTGAACTCCCGTAAGAATGTTGATGTTATGTCGCATGCAAGAAGGGTGTCCTAGCAAAACCATTTCACCTAAGGCTAATCCTTCTATGACCAAAAATGATTCTACTATTGTCTTTCCACCGATACAAAGCGTAAGAAATGACGAACCTAAAATATTCAGTTTCCTCGCTTGTACATCACACACTGTCTCACTAGAAGGGACTAATTTGCACTCTGGAAACCTCGAGTGAAAAAGGTCAGCATTTACTAAATTAACTGAGCTACCAGAATCAATGAAAATAAAAATTTCATTGCCATTAGAGAATCCACGTACAATCGGCCTAGGTTCTGTTGACTCTAAGACCTGATTAGTCATTATCCTGTGTCCGTTTTCGAACTTATCTTGTGAAAATTCTGCTGTTCCTTTGTGTATCTAGAACTTGCATCATGTGGAATTCTCCTGTCATATCTAGAAAAACCCCCGTGACTTCCTGAATAATCTCTACTCTTTGTGGCTGGGCAAAATCTCCATCCATGATCTGAAGATTTGCAAACTGAACAATATCTCACTCTGCAATTTGATTTACTATGTCCTATTTTATCACAATTAAAACAACGTATCGTTGTGACTGATCTCTCTGGAATTTTCTTCGATTCTACTCGTGCACATGTCTTCGCTGTTGCATCATTTCCCGAATGCGAGCGACTATCATTATTCTGTGGTTTGGAAACCACAGCTGACATCTTTGCACCTCCCTGTACAAAACTACTGTCCAGTGTCGGGCATTTTGCTAGATTTTTGTTAATCTGTGCAAACAAAGAGGATTCGTCTGTATCCTGATCAATTCTCTTATCAAAACTATCTACAATTACATCTGGGACCGACGTTAAAAGGCAAGCAAAGTGTAACAATCTTTCAAAATTATCTAAAGAGATATTATTTCCAGTTACCCATGGAGAGCCTATTATAGATTTCTTTAACTCAACTACTGCATCAAATAAATTCGCACTGTATGTGACTAGTGAATCATTGCCCTTCTTTATTTTGAGAAACTCGCAAATTCCGAACTGCACATTCGCGTTGAACTCCGCCATAAGTAGCTCGTAGAAATTTCTGCAGTTCATTCCAAGTTTTACACCTTCTGAACCCGAAACTGCGTGCTCGTTTCCCAATATCTCCTTTATCTAAATCCAGAAATGATTTAGCCTCTGTTAAAGCTTCAGCGCCATTCGTAATTTTCTTGGAATTCAGATAATTGTTCACTGACTCAATGAAAGTTTCTATATTTTGGGTTGGCTTCCCGTCAACTAACCCTTTAAAATTACTAATTCCCGCGCTAATGCTCGTCACTTTATGCACCACAACTGATTGGGATGTGCTTGCTGCATCGTCCGGCATTTTGTGAGTGATCACACGCCCTGAGCGTAACAACATAAAAAAAAAACCAAAAAGAACACTAGAGAAAGGCAAAAGTTACCCCCTCTAAAGAAGAACAGAAAACGGAGTTCTGCGCAACTTACGATAATGGGGTGCTTTACCAATTTGAACAGAAAACGGAGCACCTATCTCTCGACTTCTAACCTGTGACGTCACCCACTCGAAGACGAAGCAAAAAACACCCGTGTGATTATTGTTGAATAATCACTTTGCGTAATTAACTCACAATCGCCACTATTCACACTTGTTTGGGTATTTTGTTAACCCCAAAATTGCTCTAGAGATCATCAGATCTATTTCACAACTCCCCACTCCCAGTACTCGAATAGAGACGGAAAAAAAGATTCCCGTATTAGCGTAATCACCCGTGTATACACGTAATCACGACCCACTCAGTCATTCAACACTGACTCGTCGCCTTGGGTGAGGTCGGCTATGCCTTGGGCATCAACGTTACCAATTAGTCTATTAGTAATCTCCCTCTTTCGCCATCATTAAAGACATGGGACACTGCTCGCTGCCATTAAAATCATGAGGTACTGCTGCCACCATTTAACTCTGTTACAAGAACAGAATTAACACTTTTTTGAAAGTGTACGTAACGTAATCCTAACGGTCTTCTTCAGGAAAAAGGCGTGAAAAGGTTCACTCATGGAAACACTTGCATCCTTTTTCTCCCCCTCTCTCTCTCTCTCTCTCTCTCTCTCTCTCTCTCTCTCTCTCTCTCTCTCTCTCTCTCTCTCTCTCTCTCTCTCTGTCTCTCGTCTCTCTCTCTCTCTCTCTCTCTCTCAAAGTTCACCCACCCGACCTCACTCATTCTCTCAAAGCAATTAAATGGACTATTTAAAGAAACGCAAATAGTTTCTACAAAAATAAGTTTATTATTCAAATAACCCAACAAGAAATGAATAAAACAAAGCAAAGATTAAAATGCATAATAAATGAATTATCGAGTCAGATAACTAAACTCTGAACTGCAAAACACTTCTGATTAAAGAAGTCTCATTATGGCTAATAGCCTGAAAATATCCAAACTCACACATACTCCCCAAATCAATAACTAAAGTCATGTCAAAAAAACAGTCTACCACATGTTATTCGAACCAGTCCACAGACATCTGTCGAAAGAATTAAAAATGATAGAAAACTCCCAAAAATATATGAAATGCAAAACACAATAATGGAAAGTGTAAAATGCATAGCCAAGATATGGCAAACGTAACATAACAAAATAATAATATAAAAGAGGTATGAATATTCATATTAAATCTCCCACACCAGTTGAAAAGTTCATAATGATCAGAAAATCATGGTAAAAATCACAAGTTCAATTTCCTCCCATAAAAACAGATTTCAAACTCTACCTTATCTGCCGTTTCAAAGCCTGGATCCTCTCCAAAGCTACGTCTAGACAACTGCAGTTCTATCACGTTAATGAACGATCAAACTCATTTTTAGGGCAGATTTTGGCATAATCTAGATCAAATTAACGCACGTATTCACGAATATACATAACACTTCGGAGATCACCTGACTGCCAATATTGCTGAGGTTCTCACGCAGATAGCTGAGGAATCAAACTATTTGCTGAACACAAAGATTTTACATCGAGTCTCTCGCCTAGTTCACTCTGACTCCAAACCTTCCTTCATCACACCTTAAAGCATTGAAGCTATGAAATGCATATATGTGTCCTTTAAAATTGTAGCAGCCATATTTTCTGAAATATATATGTATGTATATACAGCATATATATGTGTATACATATAAATAATATATATATATATATATATATATATATATATATATATATATATATATATATATATATATATATATATATATATATATACATATATATGTATATATATACATATATATATATATATATATATATATATATATATATATATATATATATATATATATATATATATATATATATATATATATATATATACATATATATGTGTATATATATATATATATATATATATATATATATATATATATATATATATATATATATATATAAATATATATATATATATGCAAAAAACAACGTTGGTGCATTGATTTCAGTGTATAAGCTAATCCCACAGGAGAAAGACAGGCAGAAGTTCAGTAGTACAAAGCGCTTTCACGTTTATTGACGCATCGTCAATAAACGTGAAAGCGTTACTGAACTTCTGCCTGTCTTTTTTCTAATGATTCTTTATTATATATATATATATATATATATATATATATATATATATATATATATATATATATATATATATATATATATATATATATATATATATATATATATATATATATATATATATAGCTGGTATGCATATGATCAGTGTTTAACTCCCTTTAAGAATAAGAAAAATAATATTATTAGATATAGCACTCAAACCATGAACAATATATTGGTGGCTATAAAACGGTGAGTGAACAAGTCAGAAATATATATATATATATATATATATATATATATATATATATATATATATATATATATATATATATATATATATATATATATATATATATATATATATATATATATATATATATACCTCTCTTGTGGCCGACTGGTTAGTGTGTCACTGTAGTCCTGATTCCTCGTCCGTCGCTGGTTCGATCCCACGGGACGGTGGACTTATTATCAATTAAAAATTCCCCTTCGGTAACATATATGAAAATATATTATTTCCGAGGTAGAGTGAATTGGATATTAAAGGACGTTTGTAGCTTTCTGATTGTATATGAATCACGGTGATGTGATAAATAGTCATATATATATATATATATATATATATATATATATATATATATATATATATATATATATATATATATATATATAAACTTCGCTTGCAATAAACATTGACGATGAAATCCGCATGGAAAAACTGAATTGCGATAAACTTCACTAATTGGTACTAAACTTAGAAACCTTCCACGAATAGAGACTGAATAACGATTACCTGACAGACCCAACGGCAGGAGAGTTGTCAGGCGAGAAAGAAACGTGCTTAGTTGACAGCTTCTCCTTGCATACAGAGCAGAGGAGACCTTTAAATAGATTCAAAAGAGTTGCATGAGTGGAGGAGCACGTGCCTCTACAGAATCTCTTGCACGGCCGCCTAAATTGACATTGCTAAAAGGAAAAGACGCAAATGGGGCTCGTGCCTAAACTAAACTGGCCGCAAGAGGAGGGGAGAGGGGACCCAAATGGAATTTATATTAAACTCTCAGCCGCCCCTCCCCATCCCCCCAAAAAAGAAATAATGTGGCATGTGCATTAAAATGAAGTCCATGAAAGAGGAGGGGCACAGACCTGAATATGACTCCCTCTCAAAGGCTTTTTATACAAGATCAAAAGGAAGGTTCTGAAGAGAAGGTCGCTTGCTCAGTGAGCCTCGTCACGGAGGGGCTGGAATGGCCACGTCATTCCAGTTCTCCTGACTGGAATGGCCTCGTCGAGTTGCCCGGAAGCTTTGAACTTTTTCAATGATGATATGATGTGGCTCATCCATGGTAGGTTTATATTGTCGTCAAAGTTTGGTCGAATAGTTGGAAATTTGTTTGCTTCAAGATCTCAAAGAACAGATGATTTTCGTTGGTCCTTACTCTGTCCCGTAATATATACTCCTTTTTGAATGAATTTAAGTTATATATATATATATATATATATATATATATATATATATATATATATATATATATATATATATATATATATATATATATATATATATATATGTGTGTGTGTGTGTGTGTGTGTGTGTGTGTGTGTGTGTAAATACACACACACACACACATATATATATATATATATATATATATATATATATATATATATATATATATATATATATATATATACATACATATACATATACATATTCACCATTATTATAAGTGGTGCCTATAATAAACTTACCACAAGGATATTAATGATCTGACTGTTCACCTACAATTGCAAAATAAAAGAAAGGGATTAAGACTGAAGGCAATACTTTAGAGGAATTTTGGAGATAAACTCTTAGGATAACTAAATTACATGTATTTACAACGCAAACATCAGAAGATAAGGAGAATAAGGCAGGCCACCGAGGTCCTGCTGCAGCACGTAAAATGAATAATAGACGTTAACTGGGTGCTTGGAAATACGCGTCAATGGCACTCTTCATAAGGTTGCAATGGGAATTTTCCTCAATGCAACCAACAAGCATACAGTCGTAATAGATGGATTCAGAGCGGCAGCACTCGTTTATGTAGTTAGAGAAAGGCATACGATCACTGGGAGAAGTCACGGCAATAGCGAGGATACAAGGCTAGCACTGAGGGCGACTGAAATCTCCTTTTCATAGAACACTACTGAATCAACTTACGACACAAGTTTATCATAAAAGGTCAGGTCTGAGTGAGAATTGCACTTTGAAATGGAAACGTTTAGGAGAAGAAAAAGATAAGTGACTGGAAAACCTCAAATTCCTTGTAGTTGTAAAAATGGGGGGAAAGGGGGAGAGGGGGGATTGGCAGCAGAGTTAAGATACTAGGTCTGGGCATCCAGCAACAGAGGGAAGCTCTGAAGGAGCGGCAGTCAAGAGGTGTGACTCGTTTGTTGTCTGCTCATGAGGGTGACTGAGATGGGACTGGGTTCCATCGGGCCATTCGTGGATGTTTGTTCGTCTATGCGCCATAAGACCACAGAAATGGTGACTTGCCTGGGGAGATGCGCCGTCATTCCTGAAAAACAATTAAGACCAGCAAAAAGGGGAGCACAGGGATATAGGTCTTAGGGACAAGGGTATAAAGTGACTACTAGCATACCTATCCTTCATATGACTATGCTAATTCGCTTGCCTGCCTTGACCCTTCTCTCAAAACTGCATTCAGCTATAGTCGACGCATTCGAAGAATATCACTTGGCCACGCCCACATCGTCCCTACCCCACCCTGCCACTCCAGCGTGACGATATTGCTCATACGGCGGCTCTTCCTTGGGTGAGTCGGTAGAATTGTGGCCTTGCACTCGTTAGGCCCGGGTTCGACTCTCCAGCCAGGTAATGAAGAGTTAGAGGAATTTATTTCTGGTGATAGAAATTCATTTCTCGCTATAATGTGGTTTGGATTCCACAATAAGCTGTAGGTCCCGTTGCTAAGTAACCAATTGATTCTTAGCCACATTAAATAAGTCTAATCCTTCGGGCCAGCCCTAGGAGAGCTGTTAAGCAGCTCAGTGTTCTGGTAAAACTAAGGTATACTTAATTTTTTTGCTCATACGGCTGGCAGCGCTGTCCTTATTGTGAGCTGTATTCATCTAACCATCTCCTGGTGGATAGAAAGTGGGGGTTGCTTCCCTCTGGGATCTACTACACCTCCCTAGGGTGAACGAGTTGCACAGAGAGAGAGAGGGAGAGAGAGAGAGAGAGAGAGAGAGAGAGAGAGAGAGAGAATTACTATTTGTGTTGCTGTGAAGAAGAAACTTTCAAAAGTATGTTGACAGAACTGCTGTACAAGGATAAGTACCAATTTACAGAGCTTCTTTAGTTATAGAATGAACGACCTTTCAGTGTTATTAGTGTCATAGCCAAGCAGCAACTGATATCGTCCGAGAGTGCGGTACAATAATGTCGTGCATTATCTACGGTGCCAGGGGAAGGGGGCGTGGCCGAGTGAGATTCTTGAAATGCATCGACTATACCACCTTATAAGTGGGTCTGGGGTCCCTACTATACTCCTAGTCTTTCAGTCCTATCTTTAAGGGAAATTGATCCTTAGTGATTGACAGATTCAACTATCGTCTTGTTCTCTAATTATCATTATCACTGCATTTCCAACTGAGTCTTCAGACTAAATTTCCGATGTCTAAGATTTAACAGTGAGCTTTTCTTCATAGACATTTCATGGTTCTGGGATATTTTGTGTTCTGGTCAATGCGTCCCGCTATATCTATATTTCTTATTAGATATATTTTTTTTATCTTTGTTTCCTGAACAGTTACATATCGTATACTGTCGGCACATTTCAAAATTATTAGTAAAAAACGCTTAAAGAATTATTGTAGTATGCTTATTGTTAATAAAATAATATATATTTATAAATCCGAACTTAAAAGTATGCATGTCATGGGCAACCCCTCCTAAGGAACTTAGTTTGTCCCCGAGATTGTAACGTCCTGTGAGTGATGAAGGCACTTATTGATGGTCTGTTTCTTGGCTAGATAATTATCTCACTGTGGTTGTCAGTTTTCTTTGTGGCTAAAGCTTTCTTTTAGTTTTCTGTAAAAGAAAACTGTTGCGATGGCTATTTGTCTGTCAGTATGCACTGTTTCTGTCCGCCCTCAGATCTTAAAAGCTACTGAGGCTAGAGGGCTGCAAATTGGGATGGTGATCACCCACCTTCCAATCATCAAACGTACCAAATTGCAGCCCTCTAGCCTCAGTAGTTTTTATTTTATTCAAGGTTAAAGTTAGCCATGATCGTGCGTCTGGCAGGACCACCGAAAGACAGATCTATTTTCGGTGGCTTTGAATAGCCTATATGTTGTACCGGCTGTACAGAAAACTCTATTGCGCCGAAGAAACTTCGGCGCGCATTTTTTACTTGTTTCTTCTAGGCATGAATCAGGTTCAAAACAGAAGGGTGTTGACAAATATTTGAATTTTGGACGGAATTATTCTACCCCTCTGAACTATTATTAGCTCTAGGCATGTCGTGTATTGTTCGATTACCAACATTCCAAGACGCAGTGGAAAACTGTATTTGCTGCAATCCAGTTCCCACTTCTTCCTCGTGCTTGGCTGATGTATGTAACTTCAAAGTGTGCGATGACTTCGGGAAGCAAGTCGTGATCTACGCCTGCTACTTCATAACTTACCGGAAATGAAGCGAATGGAGAGAAATATATCATTTTCGAACTGAATGTTTTATCCTCGTTGTTCTTTCGTCTTCTTAAACCGAGGTCACAAACTTCTCTTAAATATGGATGTTCTCCCCCAAAGGTGAATCAAGGGACATTCCTGTCCCAGAAAATCACCATGGCTGGACGACATTTTTCCATTGAGTCTCGTTGGTTCTCGTACTCACTATATGGCATGGGTATTTTTAGGACTCAAAGTTATAAAAACAAATACATCTAGTATGAAATTTACATTTCATGGGACGCAAATGACCGGACACATTTTATCCAGCATGCAATCGACAACATTTCATATATGAAGTATTGATATTTATTTATTGCTAAAGCCTTTGCATAAATGGGTTTACAGGGTACGAAACATTCATGTTGCTTTGATAAGAGCATTTCATGACATTTACTTCTATCGTACATCTGTCTGTCATTTAGCGGTCAGCTTTCTCCTTTTTACAAACATCCTGATTAGATGTTTTCTATATAAAGGTACAAATACATAAACACGCACATATATATATATGTATATATTATATATATATATATATATATATATATATATATATATATATATGTATGTATGTATACATACATACATATATATATATATATATATATATATATATATATACATATATATATATATATATATATATATATATATATATATATATATATATATATATATATATATATCAAGAGGAAACTTCATGAAATAAAGTATAAAGCCTTAAACCGGCAGAACACGGTTAAATGATGTAACTAGTAATTTTAAGAACAATAGTTGTTACTATGTATCTCCTTAGAAAACTTGAGAAGCAAAATACCGTTGGGAAACATACAAGAATCTACTCGTAAGTGGACTTAGTATAGCCTCCCTATTTCCTTCGCAGAATAACCAGTTTATACCTTCAGTTTCTTTTTGAGGTCATGTGACGTCACACGGACTTTACGAATGAGAGTTTTGAAAATCACAAGACTTTCTTATATATTTTTTTCTTATTTTCACACTTTCTAAATGTCTTCTATGGTCCATAATTATTGTTATGGAAGTGTCTAGTGCCCTCCACCGCACTGTTAAGGTACAGACGCTCAGCGTAATGCCCCACTGCCTCAGTGTATGCTTGATCGCTTAAGAGCGAGTTATTCAGCGCATGCTCCCTGTGTCTCTCGTTATTTTAATCGTGAGAACTACAGTGATCAGAGGACAAGTGATAGTGAAGTATATCCAGATGACAGTGATATTCAAGTATATCCAGATGACAGTGATATTAAAGTATATCC
>NC_089787.1:6218795-6274197 GCF_040412425.1 Macrobrachium rosenbergii
CATATTTAGATTCAAGCAAGGCAGAGAGGTCGAACTGCTAATAAAATATTTATAATATATATATTTATATTCATAATGTATGTATACATGCCTGTGTGTTTATATCTATATATAAATACAGTATATGTTTATACATACATACATACATACATACATACATACATACATACATACATACACACATACATACATACATACTTACAAACAACCAATCCTCTTGCAATCAATACATAATGTGATCAGTTAGACCTTGAATTCTCAGCTGAGGAAACTAAACTAGATCAGAAAGATATTTCCTCTCGTACCAAGGAATTTCATAGAAGAAAAAATATTCATAAACATTTGTGTATGTTGTGCGTGATGAGGCTTTGATTTTACATGAGATTATATTCACTTTTGTTCGGAGGAAGAGAGAGAGAGAGAGAGAGAGAGAGAGAGAGAGAGAGAGAGAGAGAGAGAGAGAGAGAGAGAGAGAGAAGTAAGACTGGTAATTGTTAATAGTTTGTTTAGGAACGTTTAGAGGGCATAACTAATTGCATTAAACACAACACAAGGCACTGAGATCTTTTCATGGATTCCATATAAAGGAATTACTCTTTTCAAAACCTTTCTTCCAAGGTGAGGTTGTCTAGGTTTTTTTTTTTTTACCGAAAACATGACTAAAAATACATGGATAGAAATCATCTATACTCTTCTCTCTCTCTCTCTCTCTCTCTCTCTCTCTCTCTCTCTCTCTCTCTCTCTCTCTCTCTCTCTCTCTCTCTCGTATTGTAAGTATAAGAACGTGTATTTTTGGCAATAAATGTTATCTACTCACGCCAGAGAATCCTCAGTCCTCAGACGACAATGAAGTATTTATAAAGAGCGAATCAAATTCTAGAGAAGACAGACACCTGTTGCCCCTGACGAATAACATTCAAATAAAGCGTCTCTCGTTCATTAAAAATTTTCTGATAGTTTGGAAACTAGTTCCCGAGTCCTTTAGGACCTAGGATTTTGAAAAATGTTGATTCAGGTCCTGAAAGTAATTGAAAAAGTTGTTCATTTTCACTGAGTGCAGCATTGTCTAGAATTCCACATTTGCTTGGGAATATTGTCTGCATAAAACGTTTGGCTTTGGAGTTACAATGCATAAAAGACATTTTTTTTTTTGTAGAAGGCAATGAATGCCCCTGAGGTGGCAGACTCTTATTTAACCTCTGACCTCAAAGAATGGCTTTCACTTTAATTTCAGTCTGCATATACGCCTTCTTAGCGGAGCTTGTAGGATTTCATGGATCACAACTGAATCAAATTAATACGATTTTTTCTTTACTTTAAAATTGAAATTTTCCTTTCCGATATTTCTTAGATAATCAAGTTTCAACTCTCTTAGTATATTGAAACTTCATTCAGGGAATGTGAAAGTAATTAATATGCCATGAGTGATACTTTTCTTGCATGGTGTATACATGTATGTGCTTATGCATTATGTAGTTATGTATTCCTGTATACATACATGTAGTATGCACACATGTAGCGTATACATGTATTCAAAAGATTTGCCTTCTGTAAGTATGCATGTATTCAGGTTGACTTTTATCTCTCTCTCTCTCTCTCTCTCTCTCTCTCTCTCTCTCTCTCTCTCTCTCTCTCTCTCTCTCTCTCTCTCTCTCTCTCTCTCTCTCTCTCTCTCTCTCTCTCTCAGTTTTTCTAAGCGTCCTTGTTTATGCGAAAAACCTAAGTCTTATCCACAATAAGAACTACGTGAAGAAAAATAATACTTTTAATCTAATTTACCCTCCCTCTTATTTTGGGGGCTGGGGTTGGGTTGGGTGGTTTGGGATGTTCCCCTTAGCTTCTTAGCATTATCAACAAATCCTTCGCCCTTCAATGCAAAGGGCTTTTTTAGAGCAGAAAAAAACTTAAAAACGATAATATTTTTTTTCCTTTATCTTCAACATCATTTCAATACCTTTTTGAATAAAGTAAATCTGGTATTATTCAGATATTAAATTCCGATGTCATTTAAAGACTTGGTCATTATCAAGTAATCAGATTCTCTCTCTCTCTCTCTCTCTCTCTCTCTCTCTCTCTCTCTCTCTCTCTCTCTCTCTCTCTCTCTCTCTCTACATCTTTTACCCTATTAAATTGAACATTTCTCTCTCTCTCTACCCATCTTTTACCCTATTAAATTGAACATTTCTCTCTCTCTCTCTCTCTCTCTCTCTCTCTCTCTCTCTCTCTCTCTCTCTCTCTCTCTCTCTCACATCTTTTACCCTATTAAATTGAACATTTCTCTCTCTCTCTCTCTCTCTCTCTCTCTCTCTCTCTCTCTCTCTCTCTTTACTTACATCTACACATCTTTTGCCCTATTAAATTGAACATTTCTCTCTCTCTCTCTCTCTCTCTCTCTCTCTCTCTCTCTCTCTCTCTCTCTCTTTACTTACATCTACACATCTTTTGCCCTATTAAATTGAATATTTAGCCTGCTTACATGTACTATGTATTTCAGGAAGTTTGAGTCGTCGTCTTTTTGCCAATATCTTTCAAATTAATTGAGGGATCGGTGTGATGCTTTGCAACAATTTGTTTCACACCTTCCCCTAATTTTTGGTAATAAATTCAATTTCCAAATTCAGCTTTTTCAGGCACTTTACTCTTGAATTTGATGGGGAGCCATCAAATTGATTAACGTTTTCGGACATACGAGCTTGGGTACTACTGAATTTCTCCCTACTCTTCCTTGATGTCATTACACCCCGTATATGGCGTATGTTATTTTCTTCATGAATGCAATTGTTTTTATCTTGTCGGCTGATTTCTTAAATTTCTCCCTATGATGGTAGGGAGAAATTCGGTTTCCTTCACCGTGTTGATGTTTGGCTTTTTTTTCTAGAATACGTAGTGCCTCGAGAAACCGTAGGCGTCGCGGTCCGTTGCCTGATCTGTGATTTTAGCGCTCTTTACAAGTTCCTCTCTTTCGGGCCGCCTTTCATGTTTTTGCTCATAGTGATTAAAAACAGCCCCTTCTTGGAGGTGACAGGAGAGACGCTTAGAGAGTTTGGTAGTGGTCATCCCGATACAAGAGTGGTGGCATCTTTCCACCGGGCATGTCAATTCATAGATGACACTGCTGCTCTTCAAAGACGTTTCTGGGGTCGCAGGGTTGTTTTGAAGCAATAATTCGCTTCTTTTCATGTTTTTACAGTATATTGTCAGATTAATTTTGTCATCTGCAGTAGGGGTTACATTTCCATTTATTATTTTTCTGAGGGCCTTCTCATCTTCTACATATTTTTGGTGAGTGTAGTTCCTGTAATAGTTCCTGTAATATAGTTTTATCTTTAGCACTGACGCTGAAATACTGAATATCTCTCATTGGGATCCCCCTGCACACGCCGCATAATATTGCAGCTGAAGCATACTGAGGTGGTTGGAGTCAACTGCTTTGCACTGGAACATTAATTGTCGTTACGAACGAGAGAGAGAGAGAGAGAGAGAGAGAGAGAGAGAGAGAGAGAGAGAGAGAGAGAGAGAGAGAGAGAGAATAACGGAAACTCAATGGCCGACATTAATAACAATGGCCAGAATATATTACAAATGTTTACTATGAATAATATTAACATTATTTTTTTTTTATTTTCAGGATCTCTACCTTGCATCGTCTTAGTGAGTGTTAAAACATTATTATTTTTGTTTTTATTTTTTAGTTTTTCTTAATACAATGAACTTTTATCCTGTTTATTGTTAAGTATTTTAATTTTCCTCTGTTTTCTCTGTGTGTGGCTTTTTATTCATTCACTTCAGCTTTTCACAAAATCATGGCTTTTTTTTTTTATTAATTCCGTCCGTCTTGTTTAATTTTATTATTATTAGCATTATTATTTGGAAGTTTCATTTGATTTTATCCTTTTCTCTACTGATTTACTGGAAAACTTTATAAACCTGTTAACGGCCATAAAGGAGATATTTATTAAACTGAAAAAATCTTTCCTTCATTCCGGAATCAATCATTTTTCATCGTTTTTCACTCGTCTTCACTTATCACCCACTAGTATGTAGTTACAATAGGCTTTGCTTCAGTTCATCATAGAAGCATTTATTATCCATCAATTTCATTTTCACGACATTGTCGCCTATCCCGAAAAAACTTCAGTTTTATCTCTGGCAGAAGAATGTCGAAGGCTGGTTCAAAGTCAAGCGGTTGAAAAACTTTCACCTCATCCAATTTGGAAAGTTGCTCCCCCCACAAATTTTACAAATGAAAAGTTATTATCCTATTCAATTTGATTTCTGCAAGGTCATCTACAAAAGCCAGGGATCACTTTTGATAAAATCAGTACCTGGCATTTCAGACTTTGAAAAGTAGGACCCCTTTTCTGTAAAACGTTTTACAGCACGTATATATATATATATATATATATATATATATATATATATATATATATATATATATATATATATATATATATATATATATATATATATATATATATATATATATATATGTGTGTGTGTGTGTGTGTGTGTGTATTATCCATACGTACACATATATATGTATGCATGTATGTATAAAAAATGCTATTCTGCCCCGACGCTACATAGTATTTTTGTTTTAGTTTAATAGATCAACTATGCGCCTAGAAATTACACGTTTTAAATAAGTATATTTTTCCTATTGAATTCATATTAATGTAGAATATATATATATATATATATATATATATATATATATATATATATATATATATATATATATATATATATATATATATATATAGACTGAAGAAATATAAAAATAAGTTTACAAAGAAAGCTCATATAAGTGACAGATGGGGATAAGAAAGGAATAATATGAACCTGGAATCCAACACAATTGAAGAATTGGTAGAACTGCCAAAACAGTGTTAAATATTCAAGAGGTTTTACAAAGGATTGTGATCAACCATTCAGAATCAGGGACAGGACAATTGAAGGTTTTTAGAATGAGGTGACTGACCACCAAAAAATGTTATGAAAGTACAACTCAATAATTCTCTTTTTTCTTTGCAAACAATAACAATTTTTGCAGGATGAACATTTTTACAAATAAAAAATATATATTCAACATATGAATACAGAGAAAATATATATAAGGTAACTAATTTGTAATAAAGTCAGTGATTTTATCTTTTAGGTCGTTCTTGAACATTTTTCCAATACATGGGTCCAAATGATACATGCCAGGACTAGGGTAAAAATTACAGCTGGAAGTAAGCTGTACAAGAGTGGATTTCAAAAGATTTCTTGAAGAGAAATCTTGCGATCTGGCAATCACTGAATTTTCAGTCCAATTTATCCTGCGAGAGTTTTCATTTAAATGAATGAATATAGCATTGGATGTTTGTCCAGTTTTGACTGAATACTTATGTTGCTTAATACGTACAGTCAGCTTCACGGGAGTTGAGACGAATTACCACCAGTGGAGAAATATGGTAACTCTCTGAAGTAGTAGCAGTTCCTGGATATGCAGTTTATGAATCCTTGCGCATAGACATTTTGTAAGGAAGGCGCTGATTGATAAACTCTTCTCTGATTTCTGCATATTAGATTCGTTGATTTTATGAGATATAGCTACCAAAATACGTAATTAACATGATTACTGAACATATTCTCTCATTCTGCATGTAAAATGAAAAATCACAGCTCGGTGAATAACATCCTGAAATTCGTCGTAATGAATCTGTAAAGTTATTGTGTGTGTGTGTGTGTGTGTGTGTGTGTGTGAAGGGATAAAGGTTCTCTCATTTCGCTCGTTACAGCACATTCTAAACGTATAAATGATAGGATTTTGACTGCCATCCCCGTCCTTGGGCGAAATCGGCTACGCGTTGGCGAGTTGGATAGACCGTCTTTGGGAAGGGTTTGTCCGCTATCATAGTGAGGTTATTAGAGGTTGTTATCTAGAAACATAACCGTAATGAGCCAAACTCTAGTGTATCTGATAATAATGATAATAGTACTACTACTACTACTACTACTACTACTACTACTACTAGCCGACTTCAAATTGTCATCGGGCAGCATTTCACCAGAGAATAGTTTGTCTGTTTGTTACAAATAAAAAAAAAATGAAAAAAATACTTTTGAATGAATGCCTAGGAAAAATCATATTAACCGAAATACTAAAAGGTGATATTTCAAAATATGATTAAGATATTCGAGTGTATGATTATAACCAATGGTAACTGTGTCTGCGGTGTTTGTTTCTTCCTTTCTAGGTGAGGGTTTATTGTTTAACTACGGAATTAAGGAGCGGTCTTGTTACTGGGTGTTATGATGTTCAGGTTATTTAGGTGTCTTATGATAATGTTATATCATTCAGATCAGTTTTATGTTACTTAGATAACAATTAACTTATTGATGAATTATATGACTTCAGATTAGATAGTTCAATCTCATAGGGAGTGAACTTGTTTTATAACGGAGATGAGCTGGTAATCACGGGTCAAAGCTGAGCCATTTGAATCTAGATCACGGATTGGAAAGACGCAATGAAAACATCGCTTTGCGGGGACTGATCGTCGGAATGAGCGAAAGTGGTGTGTCTCCGACGGAAATTGCAGCAGAGGTTGGACTTCCAGAGCCACTGTTTATCGCTGGCTCAAGAGGTGGCAGGAGACAAATCAAATAGAAATTTTATTCTGGAAAATGATTTGAATTCAATACGTTCATATACGTTGTTTTCCACATGACATGATTTGGTAGTGATATTCTGATGGGCTCCAAACGTCATTTGCATATGCAGAAAACATTTCACGGGTGTATGGCGAAGCATCTTGTGCGCTAAAAAATTACAAATATATTTCTTGAATCCTAATATTTCCAGATGTTAGCATTATCCTCAGCACAAATCAGACATTTCCGTATCTAACATTATGAAATCCTAATGCACAGTAATCACATGACCGTTATTAAAAAAAAAACGGGGCTGAACAAGAGGAAGTTAGTAATTAGTAAGGGATCTTGGTAAAGATCTTGAAATCTAAAATACAACACACTGTAGAATGAAAATTGTAAAGCATGTGAAAACGATGTAATATATCAAAATGTTTATCACCAATGAAAGACAAGAAAAAAAGAGGATGCATGAATGAAGGTAACAACTTCATGTGAGAGAACATAACTGTCCCTTTAAGTCTTGATTAATGAAATAAGATCTAGCACGATTGGAAAGAAGATATATTTTATTATCAAATCACTTTCTTCTATAAAGAAATACATTTTACTTTTTACATCAGATCTCTACAACCATAATGAAAGAACTTGATAGTTTACAAAGCAATGGCGATTCTACCCTACATTCTTCCCTCACCGGACACATTTACAGTGCTTTATAATTATGCACTCGAATATTTCGTGCTCTATAATCTAAAATAGTTATGATTAGCAGTAACGATTCACCACGAAATAAGTGTCTTGTTAGAAACAAATCAATTTCTCTCGGTAAGCAAAATCGTTTAATAATCGTTGGGGTCCGTTAGTGGATGATAATCCTCATATTAGTATTACAATGGTAGATCAACTATACTCGGGGTGGTGTTATTACAGTTACGATTTCTATATAACAACAGATCCTCATCCTGTGACTGCCTTTACTGAAAATGCAATGAAAACCTTATCGTGGAATGGTGTGCACTAACCGTTCGCAAAGAAGGCCAAGTTAACTCGCAAAAGCATAGTCGACTGGGTCATAAGGATGTGAATGGCAGTCAAAATCCTAATTCATATGTTTAGAATATGCTATAACGAGCGAAATGAGAACTTTTATCCCTTCACACACACACACACACACACACACACACACACACACACACACAATTACTTTACAAATTCATTACAACGAATTTCAGGATGTTATTCACCGGGCTGTGATTTTTCATTTTACATGCAGAATGAGAGAATATGTTCAGTAATCATGTTAACTATGTATTTTGGTGGCTATATCTCATAAAATCAGAGAAACTAGTATACTATAACTATATGTAGAAATCAGAGAAGAGTTTACCAATCAGCGCCCTCCTTACAAAACGTCTATGCGCAAGGATTCATAAACTGCATATCCAGGAACTGCTAATACTTCAGAGAGTTACCATATTTCTCCATCGGTGGTAATTCGTCTCAACTCCCGTGAAGCTGACTGTACATGGTTAAATGTAGGATTTAACGAAGGTGAAAAGAATTTTAAGTTATAGATTATAAGAAGATTTCTTAAATACTGAAGTTAAATTCTTGTTAAAGTATTAGGCGGCGGATGTTTTTAATGGGGGTTGGTTGGCCGGGGGCGGTGGGGGAGCGGTGTTGGTCAGAAAGTGGAGGTCGTTTGGCAAACAAAATCTGGTTGACCGCATAAAGCTTTGAGATGCAAAGTTTCTTTTACCAAAAACATTCAGTTTGTTATAACGATTTCCGCTTGATAGGTCACTTCGATTCTGAATAACCTCAAGGGTCCCAGCGCTTTGCTTTTCGCCTAATTTCATATTCCATTCACTTTAATACGTCACTAGTATAGGGGAATGACCATTTATTTTCACTACTGTGCATGAAACCTCCGTAGGATGGTAGTCCGCCAGTGCACCTCACGCGGTGCACTGTAGGCATTACTTAAGGTTCTTTGCAGGGCCCTTTCGTCCCCTAGCTACAACCCTTTCATTCCCTTTATTGTACCTACGTTCGTATTCTTTTATATCTCTCTCTCCACCCTCTCCTGTGAATTATTTTAGAGTGTAACTGTGAGTTTTTTCTCCTTTTACACCTTTCAAACCTTTCTAATCTCAATTTTCTCTTTCAGCGCTGAATAACCTCATAGGTCCCAGCGCTTGGCCTTAGGCATAAATGCTACATTCTACTCTATTCTATCCATGAAACAAATTTAAAGACTAATAATTCGCAGGACTGGTTATTTAGGATGGTAACTATTATGGATACTGTTGGCTTAGTGAGATTGTGAATTTGACGCCGAATAGGAGAGAGATGAGCAAAATAGTCGAACTTCGTAATCAAAGACGTTTGGAGGATTTTAACATGACTGCCGTTAGATATGGAATGCTTCATGTGGATGTATCATATGAAATGGTATTATTTGTGTTAATGGGTCTCTTTAATTGCTATCATTTCTGCTAATTACGAAAATTAAATTTGTAAACTAAAGGAATTTGTAAATTAGCGAATGAGTAAAATACAGGTTATAAAAAACTTACTGGTACATACGCCCCATATTATACAAATGAATTCTCAATGCGGTTTTTAATAAACTGGTTGCTCTAGAACACAATGGTTGTGGTAAAATGGTATTACCTTTACACGAACAATAAGCATTATCGTGAAAGAGTTAACCCTAAAATTGTGGAGGTTACTTACCGGGATGATTCTTAGTTTATTCGGAAAAAGGTAAACGCCACTCAGGGTTTCTTTACGAAGACAATCTCGGGATGCCGCTAATCCTGTTTTGACGCAAATAGTGCCGTCGTTTGATATGGGCCGTGCTATAAAGGAAATTAGACTAACGAGCTTCATCGTAACTTAACGTTCTTTGAGGGGAAAAGCCGGAATGGAAAGAAAGAGTTGAGGAATGGGAATTGGAGTACGCTAAAAGCCAAGCACTGGGACCTATGAGGCCATTCAGCTCTGAAAGGGAAATTAACAGTAAGAAGTTTTGAAAAATGTACCGTGAGGAAACCCTTGCAGCTGCAATGAGAAGCAATTGTTGAAGAAGGCAGAAAGTCAGGTGGAAGAAAGAGAATGGGAAGGGAGGCAGAGAAAAAGGAATGAAAGAGGCTGCAGCTAAGAGCCGAAGGGACGATGCAAAGAACCTGAAGTATATAATGCCTACAGTGCAACACGTGAGGTGCACTGACGTCGCTACCCCTCTGCGGGAGAGTAGAGGAATTGCTTAATGGTTCTTGAGTGAATATGAGCAATTCGCTTATCTTTATTACCCTGTATTTTCCACCTCTGGAACAGGTGTTAAAATTGAACTTCTGCGATTTTTTATATTGTAATGAATAGGAATATATTTCATGTTGAATTTTCCCCTTGTTCTACCGTCCGCTAATCGTGGGTAATAAAGTAATTAGGAAGTAATTTGAATTGAATATGACCAAATAGAAGATCTCTGGGCATATGAGAACCTTTGTTCTGTAGCCTTCTGTCATTTAAAGAAAAAGTGATTGACTCAGGTCCAACGAGGAAAGCATTTTTTTCCTTTATATTAAAATTTTATTTTATTTACTACATTATGTTTTCCTTCTTGCCCTGTTTTAAACATAATATAAAGTATTAATCCCGAGTAGAGATGACGATGGCATTTGTGAGACAGTTTTGGTGGAGGGCAGGTTTGCAGTTCCAGTATATCTGTGAAACACGTTCCCCTTTGTTCATACCCATATATATATATATATATATATATATATATATATATATATATATATATATATATATATATATATATATATATATATATATATATATATATACACACACACACACACTCTGCAAGAGAGGGAGAGACAGGGCGAGAGGGGTGGGATATAAAAAATTCCGCATCACAGAGATCACTATACTTACGCAATAAATGGACCGTGCTCGTGAACTCATTGCAAAATATTTTTTCGAGTTAACCCTTTCGTGCTGTTTTTATTTCGATATCAACATTAATTTTACTGGTAGAGCAACCAAAGACCAGTTGAGTTCATTAGCCATCCCGTACATGTACGCTAACATTTTTTTTGGGGGGATTACGTTAAAATAGAGAGAGGATGTTTTCTGCTTCAGGGAAATACAGAGTATCAGACTGCGCTGAAGAGTGTCATTTCGGGAGCTGGATCCTCTTTCACTCTACGGGAATAGCGGTCCAGATGGTACTCCGGTTAATAAACGTATTCTAAAAGATGAAATCTTTACGCATCAAATATTTGACCTGATGTCCATATTTGTATCCAAAAGTACTTCGGTTTTTGACTGCTGTCTTGTTTTAATTCCATTGTGTTTGACATATCTAAACGATATATATAACAGCCTTTGTATACGAAAACATGGAAAAATACAAATTCCTTCGGGGTACTTTTTTGAAGTAAAAAAATTAAGTTTAGTGCACAAGAATGATAATGTCTAATTTTGTCCATATTTCATACTAGCACAAAAGTTTCACTGACCTAAATAATGCATTTATTCACTACCAGTTGCAACATTAACTAAACATTAATACAACGTAAAATTCCTATTAGTGATATTGTACCCACACATTTAAGTCCTCACTTACACTACTGACACGCATTTTACAAGATTTTAACATGTTAATAATTGAGTGGGTATGAGCTTCGTCCTGTCACGTGTCTGTTCTACCAGAAACATCTCTCATACATCTTGCTCGATAGCTTTGTTGAAATTCGAGTTTGGTTTATGACACTAAACAGTCAGCGTAGTCAGTGGACTTCGGTTTAAAATTTCAGTGGCTTTAGAGATGTAGGCGATGAGTGCAATCGGTCTAAAAGACAGATGCAGAATGCAACAGGAATTTGTCTCATATCACGCTATGAAGAGAGGAAATGAAATCATTTGCTCAACATTTTCTGTCTCCTCATCTAAATAATTTCTAAACACCCTAAGGACGGAACTAAATTTCATCTAATAATATTGCTTTACTTTTTTCAGGCAGAACCCTAAATAAAGTCATATTAACGACAGCGACTCCCATATCGAAAAAAAAAAAAAATTATACACTCCGTATAAACTACAAATGAAATATCTTCTTCTTTTAATGTGATATGAAGATTCGAGAATCTTGAACACCTAATCTCTTTCTCGGGATTCCATTACGCAAAGTGTGAACCGGACATCTGGGCAGATTTCCTTTGTTTTCTTTCATAGGACTGGTCGGGCAGCTGATTCCAAAGTTCTAGGGATATTATGCCGGAATTAGGAGGTCGTGGTTTTGTTACTTCTAGGAATCCAGAAGGAATGGGATTCAATGGCCCCTGGAAATGAAGTCTGAGCCCTCGATGAAGGATTAAAAATAAGAACATTTATTCTGTGAATGGTATGGGATATCTCTAGTAATCATTACTTGCTTTTCATTTCTCGGTCACAAAGAAAGTGGGATTTTTTTTTACTTTCTGCTCATTCAAAATTCAGTCTGGTAATTTAATATCTGCCTGACAACTTATAATCATTATTCTTATCATTATTATGTTCAATTTTTTTCCTGCTATTATAAATTTATTACTGGAAATGTAAATGTTATCTATTGATAGAACATCAAGATCATTCCTTCCTTAACACGGACATTTGTCGAAAAAATCTGATCTATCAAGTAAGGAATAAAATATTTCTAAAGCCAAATATTTCGTGCAAGGAAAATCTGGAACGGGCTAAAGCAAAAAAAAGCAACCTGAAGCGTTTGCATGTCTAAAAATAATATGGCTGAGAGCTCAGTCCATCGCCAGCGTTCATCCGGTTGCTAAATATTTGCGTTCTTTACTTGCATAATTTTCGGTGGAATGTTTACACAGGCGCTCACGTAAGGATAATTACCTGTGCTGAAACTCCATATTACGTGTGATCAAGGTGTTTGTCTCCATGGTTATGAGGTTCAGTCACGCTTTGGTCTTTCAAGGTTACACACCCAGATGCAATATATATATATATTTATATATATATATATATATATATATATATATATATATATATATATGCACATATATAAAATCTAGAAGCTACAAACGTCGCTTAATATCAAATTCATGCTACCTCAGGAATATCTCCGATGGAGAATTATCACTGAAGGGGAATTTATAAGTGATAAATGGATTGGTACTGCCGGGTCACGAACCCTCGACACAGAACTTATCCAGCAACTCCAGTCGACGTTACCACTGAGCTATCAAGAGAGGTATAAGTGAATGCCGAGTCTGCTGTACTGTTTTTACCTGTCATGAGTGGGGAAGTTGTACTTAGCCTCAGCATTAACCCACCTCTGCCATGATAGTTCATTGGTACGTTTGGAACACGCAGCTCTTATGAAATTTTTTATCACACGTGATTTATATACAATCATGAAGCTACAAACGTCGCTTAATATCAAATTCACACTACCTCGGGAATATCTCCAATGGAGAATTATCACCGAAGGGGAATTTATAAGGGATAAATGGATTGGTACTGCTGGGTCACGAACCCTCGGCTCAGAACTTATCCAGCAACTCCAGTCGATGTTACCACTAAGCTATCAAGAGAGGTATAAGTGAATGCCGAGTCTGCCATACTGTTTTTACCCGTTGTGAGCGGGGAAGTTGTACTTAGCCTCGGCATTAACCCACCTCCGCCATGATAGTTCATTGGTACGTTTGGAATACACAGCTCTTATTATGAAATTTTTTATCACAGTGATTTATATACAATCATGAAGCTACAAACGTCACTTAATATCAAATTCATGCTACCCTGGGAATATCTCCAATGGAGAATTATCACCGAAGGGGAATTTATGAGTGATAAATGGATTGGTACTGCCGAGTGGGTTAATGGCGAGGCTAAGTACAACTTCCCCGCTCACGACGGGTAAAAACAGTATACAACAGCCTCGGCATTCACTTATACCTCTCTTGATAGCTTAGTGGTAACGTCAACTGGAGTTGCTGGATAAGTTCTGTGTCGAGGGTTCGTAACCAATAGTACCAATCCATTTATCACCTATAAATTCCCCTTCGGTGATAATTCTCCATCGGAGATATTCCCAAGGCAGCGTGAATTTGATACTAAGCGACGTTTGTAGCTTCATGGATTTCTATATAAATCACGGTGTGATAACAAATTTCATAAGAAAAGCTGCATGTTCCAAACGCCAATGAACTATCATGGCGGAGGTGGGATAAATTAAAGGCTAATTACAATTTCCCGCTCACGATGGAAAAACAGTTGAAGGGACTCGGCATTCACTTGATACCTCTCTTGATAACTCAGTGGAACGTCGACTGGAGTCTGGATAAGTTCTGTGTCGAGGGTTCGTGAGTCCTGAATAGGTCCTTCGATGATAATTCTCCATCGGAATATTCCCAATAGCGTGAATTTGATATTAAGCGATGTTTGTAGCTTCATGATTGTATATAAGTCCGAGGTGAATAACAAATTTCATATATATATATATATATATAAATATATATATATATATATATATATATATACTATATATATATATATATATATATATATATATATATATATATGTGGGAAGTGTGTGTGTGCATTTATACATACACACACACACACTGACGGTGCACATATATATATATATATATATATATATATATATATATATATATATATATATATATATATATATATATATATATATATATATATATATATATATATATATATATATATATATATATACAGGTATGTTAAAAAATCTCAAACCCTTATTCATTAAAAATGCTCGTATTCAGATACAACAATCCTACACTAATCTCCTTCAAAGTAGTGCCACACATTTCTATCAACGGTTCTGCCACTGTCAGAAGCAGCGCTGGAACGCCTCTTTTGAGATAGCACGCACTTGGTCTGTCGCATTCTGCATGATGATTGTCTTCTCTGGACTGAAATCTGGTCCCCTTTGCGTTAAAAGAACTCTGAGTTATTTGCATGTCTTATTTGACTCGATAAATCATTTAGAATGTTTAAATGATTCCTCTCTCTCTCTCTCTCTCTCTCTCTCTCTCTCTCTGTGGGCAGTGGGCAATTGGTAATTCCATCACGATAACGCACCCGCCTATTCTTCACATTTGATACAGTTTCCTGGGCAAACACAACACACCTGTGCTTCATCAGGCTCCCCGCTCTCCCGACATGGCTCCCAGTGTGGCTTCTGGCTTTCCCCAAGCTGGAAATGCTCCTGAAAGGGGCCAGATTTCAGTCCAGAGATGACATCATGCAGAATGCGACGGAGCAGCTGCGTGATGTCTCAAAAGCGGCGTTCCAGCACTGTTCCGACCATGGTCTAAGAAAGAGAAGGTCTGTTCACGCGCAGGTAGGCGGTGCTACACCTACGTCACACAGCGGATAGGGTACAGTAAGACTCGAAAGGTATTGTTGATAAACCAAAAGATTTTAATTCTAATAATGGGATTTACTCAATATTGTCAAACTTTTATTAAGAAAAATGCAATAGTTTGTTTATAAAGGTAATGGAAGGGCAATAAAAGATTTATTTCATTCATAGAATATTGAACTTTATTATGATATAACATCAAGAATATGATTAATAAACAACTTTACAGGTGAAAAGTAACATTCATGAGATAGCTTATCAATACACTTTTCTGAGAACCCTTAGTTCTATTAATTTATGTTATTAACTTTGACAATTTGCGTTTTCACTTCGCATGTTTTTCATATTTTGGTTCAGGATACGCATTCTAAAAAAATTCTGCATCGCACAAAAATGTTACGACGTCCAGTGGTAGAACTACAAATTTCGTTATTTCATCTACTAAAGTCTTGACAGAATTTCTACCTGCCCTCAGGTTTTCTCTCCATGATAAGTTCGGAACAGCTTCTCCATAACTTTTAATTTTTCAAAAAAAAGAAAGTCAGTTGCATCAGCTTTTCTTTTCCCCTGGAAATGTAATTAATCAAGGTATTGTCACCAATCGAGTTCTCAGTGGTACTTAAAAACTGGTGTTGAGGAAATTTATGTGCAATGTATCCACCGACATAACGCAATCCCTCGTTCTCCATTGCTTTTTCAAAATCAATTGATTCATCAAAATTTGGTGTATCATCGTCAGTACTTGGTCTGTCCCTTTCGTTTACAAAGTCATCATCGTCTGAAACTGAGAACAGCATTGCAGACAAGCATAATTCCTCATCCAACGTTTTCTGGTCAAATGCTGACGAGGTTCCAGAACAATGAAATAATGTACCCTCAGATAAACTCATATCACAATTTTCTTTTTGTGTATTATACTTGCTACCAACTAAGGCCACGTCTCTGCCTAATATGTATGCCCTTATCCGATTTTTCACTTGAATTGGAGATGGATGTTCATAGCATGCTCCCATTTGTCTTACGCAAGCAAAGAAATGCTCTAGCACATCTTGGTTTAATCTGTAAGTCATTATATATGATATGCAATATTTTTCTTTTAACATTTCATACAAATTTAGCAGTGACCTTGAAGACATAATCAGTCCTTTCTGAAATGGCAATAATCTATCATACCCACAAACTTTCATTGATTCAACAGTATTTATCATTTCCTTCAAAACAGAATTTTGTGTTTGCAACTGCACACCATAAGCATTCCGTGAGTGCTTTTTATCGTTAGGAGCCTTAGAATTAAATAAATCGAGACCAAGAATCAAACAACGCAATGAATTTGCTTGTGCTAGCCCAATCTTTGCTGCTAAGTAGCCCCTTTTCTCCAAAAAAATTTAAAGATTTGGCAGTTGTTTCCGAATGATTAACTGAACTGCTAATTTAACATTCATCCTCTTTGCTTTTGAAACATTAACATGATTTTCTGAAAGTTTATAGGCAGTTTTAAATCATTACAACTTCTTTTGATAATCTCACGCACACACTCACTATTAATATTTTTATCATTTACTTTAAATCCTTTATCAAGAAAATGATTCCTCGCAAGTTTGATCAGGTGCGGTGCATCTGCAAAAATATGTATTCGTCTGTCGGAATCAGCTGGATTCGTGAAAAACGGATGATCTGTGTCTGCACCTAAGGACTTGTGCAGCTTAACATTACTGGCTTCAGATCACTGACAATGGCAACAACGTGAAATCCTGTGAACTCTACACTCGTTATCAAACTAAATAAAATATTTTTGGTAATTTTCTGATCAAAATTATAGTAGATGATTTGTTTCAAGAACTTACTAACCCCTAATCATAACACACTGAACTTTACTTTTGGGTGAATAGAGTATCAGTTCCTTGTCATAGGTCCACTCATAAGCAACACTCATTTCATCAAATGACATAACACACAAGCGATTCATTTCTGTCATTGTCTTTGCCTTATGGCGTAGAGGCATTAGCACTGATGTTAATATTCCTGGTTCTACGTTGATCTTGAAACCTGGCGGTGCAATGTTGAAATAGATGGATAGGAAATTCCATTTTATTACGTAAATATCTATATGCTTTGGGGCTTAAGTATCGCTTGGGCCAATGCACCACTAATATCATCTTCACACCAGTGCTTAACAGGAATCCCAGTTAAAAAGAAGCGAACTTGAGAGGGAGAAAAATACTTGCTTAAATTGCTTCTTGCAAGAGACGTAGCATTGAATTCTACTGTAGCTATTTTTTCTTGTAAGGAAGACCGTTCTATCTCCCACTCTTTTTTCTTTGAGAAAGAGCATCCCTCTCTGATTTGACTTCTTGTAGCTCTTGCTGCAAACGTTGTCTATGGTGGCAACTCGTGGTTCTTCATGCGCATTTTCTTGCAGTTCATTGACAGTAGGTGAACACTCAATGTCATGAATAAATCTTTTCATACCTCTCTTCACAGCTCTGAACTCTCGGCTTGTAGATACATTATTTCCTGTAATATTTACAACTGATATTACTACAAAGGCAAAACAAAACAAGTTTTAACTGGTGACTTACGTTCAACTGAAAACAACTTATCTCATTACCAGTATGGTCAGGCCTAATCTTATAGTTGGTAGCATCCGGTGAACAGGGCAAGGAACAATGGAAATATTGGCGAGGTATTATAAGAGGATTAACAAGGTCAACCATTTACCCTCAAAAGGGTAACTTTGGTATTTTAATTCCTTACTTCAAAACAATACGAAAATCTGAACTTACCCTCTGAAGTAGGCAGATGTAGTGTTGGTATTGCATCACTGTTTAACCGTACAAGATGTCTTGGTATTGGGATTCCAAGTAATTCATATTTAAGGTTCCTTGCATAATCACTTGATTCAAAATGCAAGTACAAATCCTCGAAGAATCCGCATTAAATTTGTCTTTTCTCTTGCACAGATGAATCCATTTCTTTCGGAGTTCATTTTTAGGAAATGTATGAAAAGTAAGATCAGTATTTCGATCTGAATTGGAGTTGCATCCATACAGTGCACAAATATTCGGCATAGTTTTGCAATGACAAAAATACACGTAAATACACAATACAACGCTCCAATCACATTGACACTTCCTTTCTCCTACAGTTCCTTGACCTGACTTCGCAGGTAAATAAACCATCCGTTCGCGCTGTGACGTCATGCGCGAAGTTGGTCGAATTTTTTGGCCAGTTGTAACAGACCTTCTCTTTCTTAGACCATGGTTCCGACAGTGGCAGAACCGTTGGGAAAATTTGTGTGGTAGACCAAGGGGACTACTTTGAAGATTAGTGTAAGACTGTTGCATCTGAATATGAGTATTTTTATGAATAAATAAGTCATCATTTAGGATATTTTTAACACACTTCATTGTTGTGTGTATATATATATATATATTATATATATATATATATATATATTGATATATATATATATATATATATATATATATATTAGGTTTTTACTCTGACCTACTTACTTTATTCCTGGCTCAGAGATCCACCCTTGTTATTGTCTGTCTGATGGACAAAGACTTACCATAACAATTATAGGTTCTGACTGCAAAAATTGCTAGGTCAGGTAGAAACTCAAAGAAAATAGTTGGGCTGAAGTCCTTACTTTAACAAGGAATTGTTAAAGATAAGCACTTGGGTTTAAACTTTAACTGGAATATATTTACATTAAACACTTAAATCAGAAGAATGGTGAAATGATAGGCAGGTAAAACAAAGTTCTGCAAAGTGATCAAATATTACAGCAATTTCATACTGAAGATCTGTGGGTTTAATCCTCTTGAAAGGGACACTGTAGATTTGCTTACAGTGGCAAGGCCGCAGCAAGGAGGACAAGACAACCAGTTGTTTTCACAGCTAAGGACACCATCTGCAATTGAGAACGTAGGCGGTTACGTCAGGAAATATAGCGATTTCAGGTAAATCGAGTGTTGCACGTATGGTGCCAAGATAACTCGATTCCTGTGCGAAATGCTTACATTAAAGTTACACGCTGTACTAACCAAGTCAGGCCTTTGTGAGAAATCGCACTTACGAAAAGAAAGTGAAATTCAGTAAAAGATGAAATGATACGTGACTGTTGAAAGAACCTCAACAACCTTAATAGCTTATGCATCTTGCCTTGAAATAAATCAGATATACAGACGATATTTAATCGAGAACTGATTGTTTGAGAAGCATAAAAGACAGCAGGTAGCAATTGGCGAAAACTGGTGCATTCCACTTTTAGTTAATTGTGAACGAAACTCAAAGGGGCAAGTTAAAATTAGTCTCTTTCTTTTCTAACATGTTTGAATTTAAAGTTCATATATCAATTAACGATATAGTATTCGTTAAGACAACTTTTAATTATAAGATTTGTATATTTATCGCTTCGAACCAAATAATTTAAATCCATAAACTCTCGGTTCCAGCAAACCTTGCGTGTTCGTGTTTTTTATTTCACTTGCATAAATACGTCAGGATGTACTATTTTTTTATAATATTAGATCGTTTAATGTTACGTTTTGGTTTGGGAAAAACTCACAATGGGAAATCTACCTCTTCGTTCTGTGAATACAAGCGGCGTCAGATTGCGGCGACTTTTCCTAAATCTCCTTCCGAGACTTTCCGTCATGAAGACAATCTATCTCAAAATTACTTGTTTCATTTTGATTATCTTTGTGTCAGGAAGATATCAATTAAATATTTAGAAAATCACTAGTAAGTCCATTAAAATAATTAGTGATATCTAAGTAATATCTAAATACCTGATGAATAATATGTGAGAAAAGTGATTCAATGTAAAAACGAAGCTTGACGCATTAGCAAAACCAGTTATTCTCTTCGGATTACGAGAACAATAGGCAGATGGGTATTGAAATAGTATCGAGTCTACTTTTTCTGTTCGATCTTGCAACGTAAAAGTCTTAAGCAAATTAAGCACCCACATAACGACCCAATGCCAGCTTCAGCTGCGTAATAATCGCGCTATAAAATCTCAGAAGGCGCCGTCAGGAGGATTTGCTTCTTCTCTGCCGGCGTCTGCTCTCTTTCGAGTGCGAGGCGTCTCCTCATGTCTACGCTAAAGGAGACTCATTTTACTCATCTTTTCTGGGAAAGTTTCCGTTTCCAGTAGATTCGTTCTTAATAAAAAAAAACCAGTGATTACTGCAGTCACCCAGAATGCCGTAGTAGTAACTTTAAGGTCACCTGCATAATATTGTTTCTTCTATGGAAAATTCGTAGTGAATGATGAAACAGTGTTTAAGAAATTTCGTGAGATTTGTGACTCGGTCCTATTCGCCCTCAGTGTTAGACACGTAGTATACAAGTCAAGATAGGAATAGATATTCTTACATATCAATTTCTCTCTCTCTCTCTCTCTCTCTCTCTCTCTCTCTCTCTCTCTCTCTCTCTCTCTCTCTCTCTCTACAGTTTTTCTATGACCAGTCCGAGACCCAGATTGTTGATGTTTATCTCTTGTTTCTGGAGTTAAGTAATTTTCTTTATTTGAACTTCTTTTTTTTGAAATGTGCCTTTTGCTACCAGGCTATATTAATATTCAAGGTGTCGCCGAACATAAGCTTTTAATCTTACGGAAAAGTGATGATACGACAAACATCTATAAGTACACACACACACACACATATATATATATATATATATATATATATATATATATATATATATATATATATATATATATATATATATATATATATATATATATATATAATATGAGCTACTGCTCAAACCGCACCTTCTGGGTAACGAGGGAAATCACATTGTATTTTCATGATTTATTGTGCCTGACGTTTCACAACACTTCACCATGTTGCATTTTGAAAGCTGAAGAAATGTGAACACCATATTACTCGTAATACTGTAACTGTTAGAATATTTTGACAAAAAGTGTAGATGTATTACATTAATATCCCTAGGTAAAATTAAATATAACAAAATAGTGAAATTGCAAAAACCGCAATAGAATTCAAAGAGACAAAGAGATTTAAGTAATAACGCAAAAAAACGTAAAAAAAAAAAAAATGTAATGACGTAAAATAATCTTGACATCATTGGTTACGTCAGTATATTTAAAGTGAGACAAAATCAAAATAGTAAAAACCAGCAACAATAAAAAAAAAAAACAAAGATCACAATAAACTTAATAGAGCTAAAAGAAGAAACATAAAAACACAAAAACACTACGAATTAAAACACCCACCCAGCTGGCTGCTTCAAAGAGAAACTAAACACAGAAGAACCTTAAGGGACAGAAACGAAAGACGAAGTGCAACGGGCCATTACGTAAAGTACAGTTGGATGGAGGAATTCTGTGAGTTTAACAATAAAGTTTGATATTGTCGAGGGATAATGGTAACTTCCTTTCCGCATATAACGGCATTTATATTTCAGAGAGAAAGGCCTTGCGTGGTTTAAATGGTAATTGAACGTTAAGGCTAACCAAATGTTTTATATTTCTAATTTTAAATGGCTCTAAAAGAAGCAAATTTTATTTAAAATTTCTGTTTCATTCAAGAAAGTTCTTAACGACAAAATAAAGCTTATGAAGTTCAGAAGGTGGACAAATTTAAATCAACTATAAAAAAAAATACTAAAGAATTGCGACCACATACCCTTTCACAACTGCCATCCAATTCCAACCTTTTCCACCTATTTTCCACTTATTCGCAGAACAGCATTCAAATGCAGATTAGCTTTTAGCAAGAGGCTACATTTTCACTTGAATTCCTCTAATCTCGCGGAATTTTCTCGACCGAAATTCCGGGCGCAAAACCAGACGAGAAATCACTGACCATTACTCTGTGGGAAAGGGAGGGTGGGGATGCCTCCTGTTCCGCATTCAGTCAGATATTTCATGGAATCGTTCTGCTTCTCTGCAGATCACGGGGAGAGATCTGAATAACTAATGTTAACTTGCTGGCTGAAAAGCTTTTAGCACGTTACTGACTACTATTATCAAAATATTCACGAACTTATAAAAAAAAATAAAAAGTAAGAAAATGGTAAATAAAGATAATGATAAGAATTTAAATTCTTTTACTAAAAACAACAACACGGAACAATGCTACCACTGTTGTTAGCAATACTAAGAATAAAATAATTAAGAAAAACAAATTTAAGATAGGTTTCAAGTGAGATACTGAGGAACACTGTTACAGGAAATTTCATGTAATATTGCAACTCGAGACTATGTATATTGTACATTGAACATTTTAAATAAAAAAAATACTTTCGCTACTATAGATATAAAAGGTGACTAGGATAAAAAAAAAAATGTTGCGCTGCATGTAGTAATGGTACCTTTTTCATAACATTTTTCAGCTCCCTTGGAAAGAGTTCTTGAATATCGTAGCCTCTGGTCAATGAAATCACTGGGCAAAAGAGGAGGGAAAACGGGAACAAATTGCCCTCTCTTCACATCTGAATTCCATTTTGATTTTTATGACTCAGCATTCGGAGCTGACTTCAAAGATCGTCGTAATGCCAATTCATCGCTCACCGTTTAGTCGCCAAGTCTTGTATCCGTTTTGTTTTGGTTTGCAAGTGGTTGTGTTTCTTTGAATTGTGCAGGCTGTCGCATATCAGGTGGAGTTTATTACAGGTATTACAAATGGTAGCATTCTCACACCAGCGCTTGATGTGGAAATTACCAAATATTCATGGACATGTGATTGCTGTTCCATACTTCTGCTGATATTGTAAAAATAAAAGGATGAAGAGACCAAATCTTGGGGTTTCATTGCGCTTGGGTGCGGTTAAGATGAGAACGCCGGATGTAATGTTACAAGTGAGGTAAAAGTAAAACAGTAGGCTTTACAGGACTGAAAAGACACAGAGCGTTTGTATCTAAAATCTAGATAACAAACGTATTAGAATCAGGTGTGAGTGGCAGGAGAAGAGGTCTGATAATAAGTACTATGGTCAGGAAAGACAAACGATTGAGAACACAGGCCAGAGATTCTGAGATTCTGAATCTGTGCCTGGCTGGGCTTGAAGATCAACGAAAGGTTCTTGTGCCAAGAGATTAAGATGCCAAAGTAGGTGCCAGAATATATGAGAAGGGAAGAATTTGCTGGAAATATGTTTAGAATGAGCTTGATTGTTGAAAATTATTATTCTCATTATTATTCAAAAGATGAACCTTATTCATTTGGAACAAGTCCGCAGGGGCAATTGACTTTAAATTCAACCTTCCAAAGAATATTGTGTTCATTAGAAAGAAGTAACAGAAGATAATGGGGAATACAGAAGGAAGAGATCCCTTATTTAAGGAAAAAAATAAGTTAACAGGTAAATAAATAAATAAATAAATAAAAATACAAGTAAATTATCAAAATACAATGGTAGTAAAGCATGATTTCAAGAGAATACGAGTATAATCTCATGAGCATACTTGGGAAAGATAAAGTAGTCTGGAGAGGAGTTGTCTAGGTTTTTGTTTGTACGAAGTGTATTAGAGATCAAGTTAAGGGAAGTAAATGTGAAAGGAGTGACTGAGAACATTTGTGATCCTAAAGTGTTGAGCCGGAAGTGTAAATAAATGGAATTTTGAGTTGGAGAGGAAAGTCCGCAAATGCTGTAGTGTAGAAAATTAAGCATTTCTGTCTATATATGAATGAGCGCCATATCACCAGAGGGTTGCGTGGCATTTGATGTAACTTACCGGATGTAATATACAGGGCAAATTTCTTAACGAGTTCTGGGAAAAATATAATATGCATTGAGATAATTTCCTTAGCAATAAACCATCAACATTTGAGTGATTTATACTACAAAATGACAACATGTAAAATATCTGCCATGTTTTATCAAAGCTGATGGACAGCTACAGGTCAAAACATAATCCTGCAGCTTCTTTGGTGTCAGTAACAGTAAGTGAAATAGCTTAGTAAGGCTATTCACTGGTCGTTCTTTGTTTTGTAGATTTAAAATGCCAGTTTGCCCCCAAAAAATGTGGCGAAAAACAGCAAAATCCGTATACTTTCCGAGATGAAAGGTGAAATAAGAAAACATTCATAAAACAAAGCGTTTAAACTATACTGTCCATCTGATGATTTTATAAATCAAGAAATAGTCAAGAACTATCTTCCGAGCATAGCAAAATCCTTTCTCTGAGGCAACTATATTAATCCATTCCATCAACGACGATGGCTCAGTGGATTTAATATCTTTAAATATCACGAGAGTTTTTTTTTTTTTTTTTTTTTTTTGAACGAAGTACCGAGGAAGAAAAATGCGAGAGAGGGAGAGAAAGAGTACAGTTCAATCATCGACATTAAATAGGCATAAACGCCTGATATGAAGAACACCTTAATATTTAGGTATTATCTCGCGGCCTCCAACTGCTTCACTCATGAGTTTACTTATCATAATCAATTTTTGTTTTTTAGAATACAAGACAAAATTTATTACTAATACTGCAACTGATGATGAAATCATATATACTAAGAGATAGAAAAGTCATACTCCGCTTAACATCCTTCGATGTAAACAACCAAATATTTTAGGCAAATTATACAACGTTTGCCATCCAGATACTACGCATCCGACATTTATTTACTGTCAGTTCCGAACAAGGTTTCCGAGCTATTTCTGGTCTGTCGATCGCCTGAATGTCTGATGCTGGAGAGAGCGCTTGGGGCCTTCCATACAACGGCGCTTTCAATGGTTAACACTTGGAGGTTCTGTGACTACCAGAAGGACGGTTTCAGCGTTTATTCATTAGTCTGTATCATTCATCAAGTTTAGCTCTCTCTCTCTCTCGCATCCCCTTTCATGTAACGATACATCTGTGTTCGTTCACATTTCATTTTTTGTCTTTAACCAGCGTGGATTGCTTCTTTATGTCTGACATTTCGTCTGCTGGTTTTTTTTGTGTTACCACTGTAACTCGTCTTGTTCACTGTGCACTCCGAAGACACCTACAGAGATCTCCATCACACAGTATTAACATTCTAATCTACAGTCCGACCTCTCTAAACCGGCTCTCTTGGGACCAGGCCATAGCCGGACCACCGAAAATCCCGGATGACAGAAATCACCCATAAAAAAACTTGTACGTAAACAGTCTTGCACGCTCATTCCACATATATATTGCTGTTTTATCAAAAGTAGAACAAAGCTTATGAATAATCACTGACATCCGTTAGGTTTAGCTCCTTATGAAAATTCTGGCCTGCTCCTTAAGTATCTTCCCGGAAATGCTGACAACCTCGGTTCGTCGGAGCTTAAATAAACCACCTGAAAAGCGCATTTTCAAGTTCTGGTCTCCTGGCACCTTTCAGTGTTTCCCGACACTTCAAACATTCCTGGCTTTCGTGATCAGCAAAAAAAAAACTAAAAATCTGCTGCTTTTGTTTCTTTAAACCTGCAAGAGAGAGAGAGAGAGAGAGAGAGAGAGAGAGAGAGAGAGAGAGAGAGAGAGAGAGAGAGACTTAACCCCGCAAAGGTTGTTGTCCCCGCAAGATATCCATTTGCAAAATTCAAATAACAGTTGTAATAAGAATGATCATTTTAATGAAACTATTTTGCATACTGTATGTAGCTATATTTCTTGCATTATTGTCATATCGTTATCGTATTTTCATTTATGAACATTGCGTTCAGGCGCCATTTCCATTCTGACCACGTTTACATTCTCGAAATCATCAGCTGATTGCGTTTACCGACATCATCACAGCCATTAGGCGCTAAATGAAACGCATTTCGGAGATTCATTTTTTCGTAAATGATCAAAGCTGGGGTTCAAAATGCAACCTGCTTGATTTATATACACAGTAAGTTAAATGAAGTAAAGGTGTCATTTCGCCAATGTCGGATGTTGCTTTTGCCTCTTCCAACCGTTTTGTGGCCCCTGCACATATTTGTTCCTTCAGCCACAACCACAACCGTAAACTTAGTGGCCTACTTTCATAACCCTTTCCTGTCTATAGTACGAAGGGCAAATAAAACTGATTTGATTTTAATTTATGGAAGTCCCCATTCAAAACTACCGAATTTTTAAGCTGTAATGCAACCCTGTGTTGCTTACACTTACGGTAACTGGCATCGGCAGACGGTTGTTTCTCGATTCGATTGTTTATGTCAGTACTGGCTGTCCTTTATGCCAGTGTCTTACACGCAGCAGTAAGTGCTTGTTAATTATATTGTATAGTAATGAATTCTTAGAAAAGTCACAAGGTTCGGAGGCCTGATTTATTGTATGAAGAGCCACATTTAATCTAATGAACTTTGGCTTCTAGGCCTATTCTTAGTTAAAAGCTAACTCAGATAGCCTGTGCATCATCATCAGTGGTATCTACCAAAACTGAGAGGCATAGAAAGCTTAGCCTAGAGTAATGTGCTGAAAATACATTTCGCACTATGCACGATGTTTATGGTGGAATCATGAGTCTGGACGGAATTTTAATGTTCGCGTGATACACGAGTTCGGATGGTACACGAGTATATACGCAAATTACGGTTCTTTTTTATGCTCTCTCTCTCTCTCTCTCTCTCTCCACACGCACACACACACACACACACACACACACACACACACATATATATATATATATATATATATATATATATATATATATATATATATATATATATATATATATATATATATATATATATATACAGAGAGAGAGAGAGAGTGTGTGGATACTGTAATAGTAATTGGCATATCATATCCTGATCTTTAAATAAATGTTCTATATTACTATATATATAACGTATAAAAAAATTGGAATTATCCGATCACTGGAGTACAAGAAGCGTGAATGGAAGCCGGTAAAATGATTTCACTTGAACATTGTTTCGAAACAGACCTATTCATTGTTTGAGATTGTTAACAGGTGAATTTCTCCTCTACTACTTAATATCCCCACCTCGTATTCTTCTTTCCCCGGGAGAGGAAGTCTGGATGTCCTAAAAAAATGATCAACCACCCTCCCACCTCTTCCTTCTCTAGTTCCTCCCTCTCTACCTCTCTTCATCTTTCTTCGTCCCCTCTTCCTCCACGTCTCTTGTCAAGCTCCACCAGACTCTTATAGACTTTTCCTGTCCTCTCCTTGATTCCCCTGACCATTTCGTTCTAGAGCCGCTTCTCTCTCCTTCAGGAGGCGCCGAAACCTCGACTCTCACACAAGGGCGCCTCCTTCACGTCCTGTGTCAGGAAGCAGTTCAGAGTCCTTCGAAGGAAGGAAGGAAGGTCCTCCATCCTCCCCTGCTGCATTTTCTGCTCGTCTGAGATAAATAGTCAAAAGTCTCTCGTAGCATTCAGTCTCTCCTTTAATTGTTATCTTCGGACACTCATGCAGCATAAGGACAAAGTAATCGTCTTTCAGAACAAAAACTATTTATTTACCTTTCAATCATAGGCTCAGATTAGTTTCATTAAATTTTACTGTTAGCTAAAATAATTACTTCCCGCTCGGTCGTATAAGGGAAGACATTTCTATTGTCATTTTTTCGTATAATATTTTACGGAGTCAATTCCCAGAGATGTCATGGTGACAGCAGTATTATTAAATTGACGTTGCAATCTGTAAAACAAAATTGCTTCCCCTTTGAAGGGTGTTTGGCAGTTCATCAAAAGCTAATTGATCTGTTACTCAGCGAAATGGAGAATGTCATTCTTTGGTTCCCTGCACGAGATTTTATTTGGCATCCAAGCGCCACCTTTCTCACCAGGTTATGTGATAGCAAGGCTTATGTCCAAGCGGACAGTATATATCTATTTTCGGAGAGGGGACTCATAACTTTGAATAAAGGGACTTTCTAGACATTTTTCTATTTGAATGAACATTGCAGTAAAACGGACGGGAAAAAATGTAGTCCTTTAATCTGTGTTTTAGTGAAGAACCTTCTTTGCACCAATCACTCTAACTTCTGCTTCTCAGGAGGGAAATATTATCAAAGGATCTAGAATCATTATTATATGATTTGTGCCGGACGTGTATTTTGTCACAAAATTTGTAGAGGTGCCCAAAGTCAAAAACAAAAATTTAACGTGAAACCGGCTCTCTCTCCATCCTGCTGTGGAACGCATCCAAACGTGATTGACGCATAGCTACATCAGAGGTCCGTAGTGCTGAGGATTCCTGGCATTTAATGAATACACGAGAAGACCTAATCTTATTTAGAAATATCATATAAATTTATATGATAGTAAACGAAAACCAATTCTCGATATATCTATAACATTAAGAAGATTTCAGCTTGCGTTACCAAGAAAATATATTTCATTAATGTAAAATATTAAATATGGATAATTGATGAGGCCTCAGAAGTGGGAGGAAGCAGTTATGACAGAAAGGAAGACATTTTCTTTAGGCTTTTTTATCTTTCAATTTGTCCCTTTTATCTTTCAATGTGTCTCTATACTAAAAACTAAATCAGTAATAGTATTTACTTTGAGATTTAGACATTAGCCAAAAAAAAACTTCAGACTTCATCTTGCTAGCATATGATGTCAGTGGGAGAAATTACTCACGTCCATCAATGTGCCCTCCATTCTTTGCGCTTCTCTCTCAATCGCTTAAAGACTGCGGTATCACTCCGAGGGAGAAGTGAGATAACCTTCAGAATAAGCGACTCTTTAAATTAATGTCTCCCTCTGTCTTTTTGTTTCTTGAGGAAATAGAAAAATTCTCGAATATGTTTTCCGACCAAGACTCTAAGACAAATCTGTAATTTACCGTTTAGAAGCGGAAATTGACCTCGAATATTGTCTGTATTAGGTCTCCTATTAACTTGATTTTATTTATCTCTCTCTCTCTCTCTCTCTCTCTCTCTCTCTCTCTCTCTCTCTCTCTCTCTCTCTCTCTCTCTTTCGAGAAAGCGAAATAAAACTCCCTCTTACCATGAAAAATTAAAAGTACTTGCTAGAATCACCACTTTTTATATAAAGAAGAAAGCACAATACTCAAAACATTAAGTTACATTTTCTGAGAAGAAACATGATCTTCTTTCACGTCAGAGTTGGAATGATATGAAAGGCGGTCATCACCAAATCATGACCAAGGACCGAATCACAAGAGTGATTCCCTTGGAGAAATGGAAAAACCCATATGCCCCAGGAAGAGGGATGCATTTAGGCATACATCTCTTCGCTCTCAACAACGCTCTATACCCTCAACTAGCGACTATCGCTGTGGAGGATGGTAATGACACGTATTCAGATATATTAGCCTCTTCCCCCTCTCTCCTTTCAGTGACTGTTGTGGTTGTCCATTGTAAATCAGCAAGAAGGTGAAATAGACACGCAAGGCTCCCTAATATTTGACACTTCATCATTCTCTGATAATTTCGGTGAGAGACGCATACACAGACACTCGCTAACGCAAATAACTTTGTTACTATACCACAGTTCTTTGAAGAAAAGATAGATTAAGATAATGCAACTGGACATCTCACTCTAGCTGGAATTAAATCGTCGTCCTATTCATCAAAATATGATGTGTGTGAAACTCGGAACAGACCGACAGCCAGACAGACAACAATGGAACTTGAAGACTCTCAGGGTCACGGTGGGGGGAGAAGGGAATCAGAAGGATGGACTCACATGCTGACGCACACTTCGGTCTATCTATTGCCATTTGAAATCGAAGCACATAATCATCAGGATTGTTTTTATTGTTATTCGTGAATGTGATCGTTTGTAAACATTCAGAGAATATTTTTCAAGGTATTTCCAGATATTATAGAATGTTTATTTATTCAGGACGTAGGGAAACAATGCTGTTGTGTAATGATTTGCTTTATGTTTAACTGAATATGAACGTGTTATTATTTAAGAAAACTTCTTTTGTTAGGTTAAAGGGAGTGTTTTTTATGAGGAAATTACAAAGTAATATGCATAACTTCTAAAAAGGAATTTTGTCCTATATTTACTCCTTTACAAAATACGTGAGGTGTTGTGGGAAAGCTTATCTGGAAATCAGGTCATTTGACAAACTAGCGAGTGCTCAAACGGCCGACGTTTTTGCATTCCTTTGTTCAACTTTATTTACAGAAATATCCACACGAAAAGCAGAGACTATTCTTTGACCTCCAAATTCATCTCTCTCTCTCTCTCTCTCTCTCTCTCTGTTGTCCAGCCTCTTTCATGGGCCTGTGCCAAGTAGTAGAGGTGGTAAAACAATTGTCATATTATGAGATTGATTAATTGTGGGCTATATGAGTGCCTGCATCAGGACTGAGGGATCGTGCACAATCATTCCTTCATGACCTACAGTATTGTGCCTCCTTTTACTCTCACAGTAAAGCTCGTCCCCGGTGTCCTTTCGACTGTAGCATGTCGCAGCCGTAAACTAGAAAGACTTCGCCTTCATTTCAGAACCTGTTTTCCTCACTTTAACCGCGGTGCTAGGATGAAAATGAAAGAACTCCATCGTTAATCTGAAGAGGTTCCTTGTTTTCACGCAGGAAGGGTCGAGGGAAAGTGAACGAAATTTCTGTGGTTTGAGAGACTCCGGCATTTGCTTTTATTGTCCATAGGCTTTGTTATGGTGGATAATTCGTTGTTGTTTGGGCTGTTTGGTGGTTGGAGGGGCTATTCGCGCTGAGTCAGGTGCAATAAACGTAACTCGGACTGCTGCAAGGCACCATAATATCGGTTTACTTGAATAATTCTTGTCCGCTGCGAAAGTCTTACATTATCAGGTCTTCCGTCTCGCATCTTGGTAAATCCCCGAAGATCGATCTCTGGTGGCAGACACTGGCCGTCTTTAGATGAGTTACCGCTATCCATAACTCATTCTGAAAGCGTCATTCTCTCTCTCTCTCTCTCTCTCTCTCTCTCTCTCTCTCTCTCTCTCTCTCTCTCAAGGTTCTTTTGTTCCCATTCACAGGGTTATCATAACTTCTCAGTTGATGCCTCTGTAGTTTCTTTGGAAGTCCAGGCCCAGTATCTCTCAATCGCATGGTGAACCCTTTATTTATTTATTTGTTTTTATTTTTAAAGTGAGAAATTTCTGAATCAGTCATAACTCATCGAACAGACAAGCAACTTTACCGCTCAATTAGAGTAGCAGCGCTATCCTGTGTTAAAACTAGTACAGGCAAGATGGCACTGTGAATCATATTTGTTTAATATTTCTACCTTTGTTAATAATCCACAAATTATTTTCTACGTTTTGAAAAACCATAATATATCATTCAATTCAAGTCAATAGTTTTCGGAACGAGTATTGTTATTCCCTGTTGATCGTTCATATATGTTAGGAGAATGGAGATGTTTTTTCAACTTCTCAATGAGATGCAGAGTTCAAAAAAAGGTCGATTTTATGTTTCTGATTTATATTTGGACAGTTCCCCGAATTATGTAGCGGTCACTGTGGAACTGACTAAACTTTAATTTGGAGATTTCCAAAACCGGATGTCCTGATAAACTCATTTAGGAAACATATGATTTTTTTGGTCATAAATAATGCGTTCATTTGAAGGCCTTAAATCGAAGGTTCGTCTCTCTAAACCACTTCAGAAACAAAACATTTTGCCAATGCTTTATAGTTTCCATTGTTTCCATTGATTAAACGATATAAAGAGCCAGACTGATCATTAATCTTTCCTGGATAGAAAGACCTTTACTCTTTCATCTTTAGCACAACCCCCATCACCTCAGTCCTCAACTTTCCATCTATCAAAGCCAAAGCTTATTGCAAAGGTTTCTCAGTTATTAATCTCCTGAATGAAGCCTTTCAGTCATTCATCTTTTACCTGTTTAAAATGATCTGTATATTTTCTTTCTAGACTCAGAGCCTAGACTAGCCTCATCCGTCGTATTCTAATTTCTTTAAATACATTTCTCATATCTTGCTTTTATAGTAAGGCTGTTATAAAAGTGATGAACTTTGCATGAAACTTCCGTGAGAACCCACCATGGTTAGACCTGAGGAGTCTTCTGAATAATGACAGACTTCGGAAGTTTTTTATTCCCTTTCTCAGAATTTTAAGAATTAAGGAATACAGCTCGAAATGTGAATTAATGTATTTATTTATTCGATGGTTAATGCATTATCATGGCTTTAAGCGTAGATGACTTGAATTGTTTGTTGTCAATACAATGTACATTGATAAACCAATCCTCGATCCACTTTTTTAAGGTGACTGAAAAATTATTAACATAAAATGGAATTTGCAGACGGATATTGGTTCTTCGTGAAACGGATAATTAGAAAATCTTTCTCGTTAGACGATTAGAATGAACCTTAATGTGAAAAAAAATAACACTATCACATTATGATGTTCCTTATTGTATGTATGAATTCACAGATCACTGAAATAATCCTAATTGTAAATAAAAGTTCTTTCTTTGTGAATGCTCAGTAGATTTATGTAAATAAAGAGAACGAGGTTAAAGGAATCAGTTCCATCCCCTCTAAAAGTATCTGGAGGTCAGTCGTTCCCTAATTTAGGAACCTCTTGGACACGAAACACAATACATTGACTTTCCGCGACTGAGGCTGAAATAAGGGAGTAGCAAGAACACGGCTTCTTCCTTGTAGGAAGCAGTTTATTTAACATTTTGTATTATTTATTTAACGAATGTGATTGGTCTCATAAATGTATATATGTGATTTTCCAGTTGATGCGCTGAAGGTCATCACAACAAATTGCATGCAAATATTACTACAAAGTCACTTTTTCGTTTTTTTTTTTGTCGTAAGAAACAATAAATGCGGAAACACTAGTACCGTTTTCCTTCCACTTTCTTGCTTTAGGCGAACCATCATCGTTTCAATAGTTAAAATCAACATCCTGTTGAATTAATCGAAGGAGTCAGTCATACGCGCCTGTGTTACGGAAATATTAATCGCCTCTCCTCCCGCTGGTTGCAGACCATAAAAAGTCAATGCAGCTTCCACCTGCATTCCTTATAAAAGTAACAGCAGCTCATCAGTTTTTCACAGAAACATAGATATGTAAATCACAACTCCTCCACATCACACCACCCGGCTCCTCCACGCTTTTCTTTGCGTTCATTTTGCGTCATTGAAGACTTGTTTTATTGTTCAAATGATGCCTTGTGGTTCACTTATTAATATTATTGGTCACACCCTGATTATTTCATTGTCTGATACAGTGGGAGCTTTGAACATTTCTTCATTAATCAGAAAATTCTGGTTCTTTCCGCAGTGCTTTTTGTAATCATACTTTTTGTATGATGTGCTCTAGTTGAAATCTTAACAGGCTGCTTAAATTCTTAAATGTACATTATTTAATACATGTTTAACACAGTTATCGAACTTATAAGACTTTACTGAAGGAAACTGACTATGGATTTTCTGAAGGGCTCAATACGGGGATGGATTACTCTCCCGAATTGGACTATTCGGAGACTGTCTAGTCCCTCCATTGGCATGATTTGGAATTCTCATCCTATTTTCTTGTTCCTTTACTCATTTCTTAATATTTCTTGTGCCCCAATGAAATTGGCCGAAAAGTGGGGTTCGTATTCACCACTGTAGCAAATCCTTGGACATTTAAAGGGAAACAAGCAGGTGCAAATTGCGAAAGTCTTGTGGAAAAGGATAGAAAGTATCCTTTTTATTTTGTCCGCCAATGGCCGTCATCTAATGATAATGAGACCAAGTCTCAACTATAGCGCCAAAACTGTTTCATAGGCGGTCTCATGGATGAGAGTATACACAATGTAAACCAGCTGTCCAGCTGGTGCATAAAAACATGGAAGGAAAACATTTTCTCTCAAAATGATTCCGTTCCCACCTTCATTCATGCTGAAGCGCCCGATATTGTTCGGGGAGGAGGTCCCCAGTGCCATTCATCATGTCACATCTCCGCCACCATCAAAGCTGGCGAGGTGAAAACTTGAAAAGCGTCCTCCACCCTCACACCATGGGGGGTGCAGAAAAGGCTCCCGTGACGTGTTCCAAGAAGACCATGGAAAGAAACAAGGGAAAAAATTAGGATTCTATCATGTGCCACATAGTTTACGAAGTCGTGGAGAAAAAGCTGAACAGACGCGTGAAATAACTTCATGAACACCCGAAGAAGAAAGGATGCAGCTGCGAAGGTCACATGGAGGCGACGCCCGAGGAACGAGACCTAATATCCAAGTCACAGGTCAGGAGGAGAAGTAAGACATTTACGATCGTGTGCTTATGTATACTGTACGTCTGACACGTATGTTTTTTTTTTTATTATTATTTCGGTCTTTGAAGATGGAACACACGAGGCTCTGAAAGTTTGTAAATAAAAATCTATTTTGAATCTTTCTGCACCACTGAGGCCCTCTGTGGAATAATATTATATATATATATATATATATATATATATATATATATATATATATATATATATATATATATATATATATATATATATATATATATATATACAATGCATGTACATACTGCCATCTTGCACAGCACTCCTTCTGTCTTCACCTACATTGATTTACTTCCTTAGTATTAGGGTGTGCGTCAAGTTGAGTGAATGCAGGAGCCCTTTTCTCCTATCAGTATATACTGCAAATGAATATCCTGTATTATTTTGTGAGTTTTTTCTGTATTATTTATTCCTGTTGTCAATCGTTGGTTCGGAACTTGTTTCATAAGGAAGTATTGGAATGAATCTGACGATGCGATTCCGAATCGTCAGAGAGAGAGAGAGAGAGAGAGAGAGAGAGAGAGAGAGAGAGAGAGAGAGAGAGAGAGAGAGAGAGAGAGATGGGGGTACTAAAAAAATGTCATTTCTATGCTCTCTTTGTATTGCACATAAAAGAATCCCTCTTATATGATTTATTGACTTGCTTAATCTAGAAATAATTAGATAACATCTGTTGAATTAAGGCTACTGTAATAATTGAAAATGATAACATACCATATATGTCACTAACTGTCAGCAAACTAATTATGAAAATCTGGAAACCCGCTCGGGCAGCGAGTCAGAATTCGTGAAAGATCGATGTCACCAAGAGATTTTGGGAGCTGAAAAACTTGTTTGTATTACATTATTAAGAGAAGAAGTGATATAATTTTTAGTAAATATGATTCGTTAATAAAGAATGAAGTATTTCTATATTCCCATGTCAGTAACTTTTGCATTTAAGATAAAATCATCAAACATAAAGAGATTATTGTAATGAAATATAGCCAGAGGATAAAAATAAGAAATGTGACGATCAAAAAGATAACGAGAGTTGAATAAAATTAAATTCTTTCTTACCAAGCTACATGAAAGGAGGTGAAGATATTTCAACAGTAAAAGAATAAATTAAAAAAGTTGAGTTTCTGAACATTCCAGCGCCATCTCTTCATTTGGGTTCTGCGAAACTTCCTCGAAAAGCACCAAGGGAATGCTAAATGATATTAAGAAATAAGATAATTTTCGTTTCATGGAAAGCCATTTCCACTTAACTTCGAGCAAAGCTTTTCCCGACTTCAGTGCTGCTCACGTTTCCTCTTCCTCTGATTCTGCTGCAAAAGAGAAATTGCTGAATTAGTCCAAGAAGCTCAGTTTCCGAGATAAGAACGATTTGCAACAAGTGGCTGACGATCAAAAGGATAAGTTTAGATTTCCATGTTTTACCAGCGCTTTGATTTAGGCATTTAATGCTCTTTTGTCTTCATGGGGAAAATGTATATTGCACTGTTTATAGTATATATAAAAAACACATGAACTTTTTTAAATATTTTCCTCTTCATAAATGTAATTGAATTTTAATAGTAGTTCCTTTTTCCATATGCGCAGCTTTGTGATGAGTTGACAAGTAACAAGAGGAAATACTACTGAAAATCCCTTTATGGATATCTAGCCATATTGTACTTAGATACAGAGAACTTATTTGCGAAAAACAGTAACAACTGCGTCCGGTTCTTCCGTCCTACCTTCTTCAGACCATTGCCCAGGAACAAACCTTTTATACGAATGCCTTCTATCCTATGTATACAGTATAATCATAACTTTGTGTTCAAACGTTATCCATTTTTACAGGACTGAACTCTGATCATCCTGCATATGTCCAGTGGTATATGCTGCTCTCATGCAAGCTCTCATTAATCTTCCCCTCTCCATTTACTTCCCTTTATCGCTACTTCTTCTTCTCTTTAAACTCCTTAATTAGATAGGGGACCGGGGCTAGTTGGCACACTTTTTTGCAATTTTGTTTATTGGGAATACAAAACAAACATATTGGCAAAATTCTTATCATCATTAAAATTAACATTCCTCTTTATCATAGAGCAAAAAAAATTGTGGTTTGTTTTCAACATAAAAGTAACATTAAGCTTTATATAAAAAAAATAACTTATCGTGCCAACGCGCCCCGTATTGCTTCCAAACTTTTGCTCTCACAATAGTTTTTTAACGTCTCCTATTTTTACAAAGTCAAAGTACAGAGAACAGGAGGCGAAAGAAAATGAATAAGAATATGAACAATTTCCGTATAACTCGCAGTAGAATGTAACTACATCCACATCTAAAATCAACGAAATTTCTCCATCCTGAAGTTCATAAGCAACAGAGCATTTCCTGATGTCGAAGACTACTTGAATAAGACATTATTATTATTATTATTATTATTATTATTATTATTATTATTATTATTATTATTATTATTATTATTATTATTATTATTTGTCTGCATTTGAAAAAGCTTCCTTTCAGTTTTCTGCAAAAGAAAACTATTGAGATAACTTTGTCTGTCCGTCCGCACTTTTTCTGCCCGCCCTCAGATCTTAAAAACTACTGAGGTTACAGGGCTGCAAATTGGTATGTTGACCATCCACCCTCCAATTATCAAACACACCAAATTCCAGCTCTCTAGCCTCAGTAGTTTTTAGTTTATTTAAAGTTACAGTTAGCCATAATCGTGCGTCTGGCAGCGCTATAGGACAGGCCATTACTGGGCCGTGGCTGAAAGTTTCATGGGCGGCGGCTCATTGAGTATTATACCGAGACCACCAAAAGATAGATCTATTTTCAGCGTCCTTGATTATAAGCTGTACAGAAAACTCGATTGCGCCTTAGCCTTATGGAATTATATTACTGAAATCACTTTGCTGTAACACCGTTCCATCAGAGGGGCTCATCATGTTTTCAAAATGTAGTAAATTACAAAGTACAGCACTGCGAAGGATATGAACAAAATTATGCTGTTCAGCTCCTTTGAATACCTTTGGACACAAGACTTTATTACTGGAAAATTGTCGCTGAAAGCTAAATGGTCGAAGTTGAAGCTCTATTTCTCTCTTTAATGATATATCTAATGATCTTAAGAAGTTGGTGGAACCCATTCCAGATGAATATCCAGAAACCGTCGAATGAATATCTCAAGACAGACAACAGGGAGTCAGGGAGTTAGCAGAAGCTGCAAGAGAAAAAAGAACCGAGGAGAACTCGAAGACAAAGAGAAGTTGGGGTGATGTTCCTTAAGCGGTTCAGTTGCATCTTCGTGGGATGACCCTGAAAAAAAGTATAATGGTTTGTGAGAGGAGTTAGAGAAAAAAAAACCTTCTTTATGATTGCTAAATTACAATAAATAACAAATATTTTGCGTGTTTGATTTTCATTTTTTTAATAAAGAACGGAATTATTTTGCAATTAAATAGTATCCTGCCCTCATTTCAACAATAGTAACTCCAGTATAGATAAATAGTTATAAATAATTTGTGAACGATTTCATAATGTCTTTTAAATGATTTATAATTAATCTATAATCGATTTTTAAAGATTAAATCTGCTGTTCATTGATATACATGCTAGGAAAATATCACAGCAGACATCATCTTCAATGATCGACCACCAAGTAACGCAGCAATTCAAGGAATTCAGCAAAATGACAGTTGAAATTAATCTGTGTCATTGACAAGCTGGTCCTCTCCCATCCCATTTCCCCTCATCCGTTCACTGTTCTGTGCAGTGAAATAAATAACAGACACAGCACCTCATGATTGTTTGTCAGCCACTCATCTGTTTGGGGCTTATGCGCTATAATAACATCCCGATCGCTAAGTAAGTCACACTAGGGGATCCAGAAAAATTTCAAGGGGGGGCGGCCATCAATTTTCATATTATACACACACACACACACATTATATATATATATATATATATATATATATATATATATATATATATATATATATATATATATATATATATATATATATATATATATATATACATATATATATATAAAATAGATTTTTATGTTTTCCCGTTTTTATATTTCTCATTTATGTTATTCTAAATCTTCAATATTATTATTTTCAGGGGCGGCCACGTGTCCAGTGGCCCCAGGGCTGGATCCGCTAGTGGTAACTCATCAAAATAAGCGCCGTTAGAAACTTCTGGGATATACAGTTGGGAAATACTTCCCTCTACCTGAAAGCCACCTCTCTCTCTCTCTCTCTCTCTCTCTCTCTCTCTCTCTCTCTCTCTCTCTCTCTCTCTCTCTCTGTGCACAATAGCATTTATCTTTTAGTTCTATAATTGGAGATGAGATGTCCCCATAAGCAATACATTACTGTCCATCATAAATGGGATTAGAGATAAGTAGTTTGAAGCCAGTAAGCGTAAATCATGAGGTGGAATGCGCCTTAAAACTCTAAACCGTGTAATTTAATTTTCTTGATGGTGCATATTTATGATATATATCAGACCGTAAGATTTTCTTAACGAGACATCAGTAACTCTGAATTATTAGTAATTTCAATCAGTTAATATTTATTGAGACATATCAAGTGCACTGCATCAAGATTCTGCAACCTAAACATAAACAATGATTATGAATGTTCAGTTGGATAAAAAAATGCTTCAGTCACTTTGTAAATTGATACGTAGATTTCCATAGTAACGAATCATAAGGCACTGCAAATCTTGTCAACCATGTCAATAATCGATGAAAAAGAGACTTAATGAGCTTCTGGGACCTACGTTACTTTGAAGTACTAATGAGGCAGAGAGCGATGTTGAAAGACGCGTGGAAAGAAAGATTCGGTTTGTTGTCAGAGAAACAAGGGAGATGGAGTACTGATCGACCGATACACCTTCAGTAGACGCCTAGACTAAGGTTATGTGATGAAGAACATGAATTGAAAGATCTCATCCTGTTGTTTAACAGCGTTACAGCACAGTAGTAGTAAAGGCGTAGTAATGAAAAACTTCTTCATCTATTAATACAACTACAAATTAAAGTTCGTGTCACTCTTCCAGAAAGAATATGTAACTGCTAGAGAAATGATGCAGTGATCAGCATTCGCTTTCCTGACCGAGCATCAAGGATTCTTGCGGCGACAGCGGGTGAAGATCTGAATGAGATGATGTAGCTGCATTCTCTGCTGTGATGATAACGGGTTTAAAGTAACGCCAATTAATTAAACCTGCACTCAGTGAGGTGAAAATCGTTCTACAATTGAGGAAAAAAACTTTTTCTTAGCGCCATAATTCCATGAAATCACTCACTGTTAAATCAGGTGCATGATAATTCCCCCTTCCCTCTCGCCCTCTCTTGGCTCTCAAGCTGCTTAAGGCGAGGGGATTATTAACCGGCGCTTATCTCGAAATGAGAAGGGCGCAATTGAGATGTTGGAAATGATAGAATAAAGTGATTTCAATTCCAAATAAAATAAGCTTATAAAAGAAGTGAAAACGTTCAAATAGAAAGTCACATTTTGCTTGAACCTTTGATTCACGTGTTCTTCTTATCTTCTCTCGATCCCTATTTTAGGCGGCTGATTGATGAGACGACTGGATTTCATTAATGAATGTACATGTCTTGTCCGTCATTCTGCCTGAGTATCAAAATAAAGTTCTTAATAGAAAGGTAATAGGGAAATATATAAATATCAATTTTCAATTATAATTTTATGAAAACACTGCCTTGATCTTTTAAATGCTTTCTAATATCCTTACCAGAGGGTCATACTACCAGCTGATTCGAAAACACATAGAAAGAGAAGGGTTCTACCTTACTTTGAAGAACGCAGAGAATTTGTCAGCCTTCTGTGGAATAAGAAGTTCTCATGATCATTTATCGGACAGAGATTTGAAACTCCACCACGAGCCGTATTGATGCCATGTTTTAGGAAAACATGAAAGTTCAGTCATTTCAAGTAACGTAAGCACATTCATGTAGTTTGCTACTTTTAATTGCCTCCCTCTCAGCCTTCAGCCTTCCCAAAGTGAACGTGAAGGTGTTTTCCTTGCAAACCAAGTGACAGTGAGTCTGTCTTGCAGAATAGGCGATTGTGATGCTGTGAGCCTACCTGCTTGTCCGCGGTGTCCATCCTTGATCTTCCGACGTGGAAGACTCCTTCAAGATTAACATCTGAAGATTTGTGTGCCGTCGTGGCAAGATTTCATATACTCTTAACTATTTTAGAGGCTCTAAAACTTCATGTGATTATCCTCACAGTAAGGTTAATGCTACACCTTAAGAGATTTTAGCATAGATCGTAATTTATTTGGTAATGGCACTATTTAATTTGTGAACTAACGTAAAAAGTTCCTTACTCTCAATTTCCTTTCCAGCGCTGAATGATCTCATAGGTCCCGGTGCTTGGCTTTTGGCTAAACTCTATATTCCATTCCATTCCAAGGAGCTGGTGATTAGCTCCTGTGTATTTTCTTCTGATTTGTGTAATTATAATTTAATTAGTGCAAACTTGCTTTTTCCATTAATCTCCATTGCATTTAATGTTAACATACTTTTTATGTGGCCAAATCAGTCAGATGTCTTTAAAACTTTGATTAGAGCTGGATATACGTTCCCCTACATACACGCCCGTGAATATATATATATATATATAATATATATATATATATATATATATATATATATATATATATATATATATATATATATATATATATATATATATATGTGTGTGTGTGTGTGTGTGTGTGTGTGTGTGTGTGTGTGTGTGTAAGCGTGGGTCATTGAGAGTTTATTTTCGTAATTTTATGGAGTCAAATAAGAGACTAGGCATTGCCATATTCTTCCTTTAACTGAAGAACTTTTGCATAACCCTTCGGCACTTTATGCAAAAAAAATGTTTCCACTTATGCTATGGGAAAATTGCTTAACATTAACTGACATTTATTGATTTGGAAGCTATTCCTTTCCGCTGCAAATTCAGGAATTCCTGTGAAGCTGCCTCTTTCTCATGGGGAAATTTTCTATTTCCAGCCGGATGTTTTCTTTGATATTGCTTCACGAGGTTTTCCTCAATCACAGAGCCAGTCACATCACGATGTATTGCGCCAATAAAAGTTTATAAAAATAACAAACATAAACATTCAAGGAAAGGTTTTTTGGTTTTGAGATTATGGTAATTTCAGAATTTTCCATTTCAACAGTCAGAAATAAAACGTATTTAATCTTTTAATCTTTAAATCTTGTGCAGTCTATATACATACATATTCTATATATATATATATATATATATATATATATATATATATATATATATATATATATATATATATATATATATATATATATATATATATATATATATTTTTATATATATATATATATATATATATATATATATATATATATTTACAAATATTACCGCTGTTCGCCTCGTAACTTTTGATTGTAAAAATATCAGCCTGACTGAGACCGGGAAAAGACGTTGTCTAGATTAGAAGCGTCTTCAGTTCAAACTTTAACGTCCATTGAAAAGGATAGGTAGCATTCAGCCATTTTTTCCCCTATAGGGAAATTCCCATATCAGCCTTAAAAATAGGTGGCCCTAAGGTCCTTTTTTCCTTCCTACCTGTCTCTCTTGGCGAATGTTTTTAACAGAACGTAGACGCCTGGGGCATGGCTGTAGGCCTGTTTTTGACCTAGGCCGGTCAGGGAACTTCAGAGAGACTGGAGCATTCGAAGAGACCACACGTCCGACGGTGCCTCTTCTCCCTTTCTTTGTCTATTATTCTATTAGTGAAGTGAAGAAGCAATTGCGAAGACTCCTCTTGGCGGTGGTTGGTGCGCACAACGTTCGTCTAAGGTAAAGTCGCTTTTTTTTCAAAACTTCTCCCATTCTTTATCTTTTTCTGTATTTTGCATTTCTTTTGTTTCTCCTTCATCCCCCACTTACTGTATATGTGTTTACAAAGTCTAGATTAAGCCAAATTATTTTATTGTTAGTTTCCCGCGTTATTCCAGTACATGCCTAGGATTTAGGGTAAGCAAACAGTTAAGTCTCGATGTTTTTTTTATGCCTAGCGTCCGAATGTTTGGAAGAACCGTTGCATTTGAAATCTAAAATTCATCTCAAATATTCTTGTTAAGGTTAATTACCCTTAACTGGCGACCTTTGGCTAATTAACGACTGTCTTTGAGGTTAACTTTTGGCTTCAAGTGGCAGATTACGTGTATTCTTGGTCTGCAGGGCCGTAAAAATTACGTAAATTGAATAATACATGATCAGCCAAGACACACACGTAACAATATATATATATATATATATATATATATATATATATATATATATATATATATATATATATATATATATATATATATATATATATATATATGTGTGTGTGTGTGTATATATTATATATTAAAATAATTTCTATTTTTCATTTCTTATTTTGTTTTTACCGTTCCTGGTCATGAGATGGCTATGAGATTCCGTGTTCCATCATGTGATGCACAGAAAATCTTGGCTGATATATTTACATGCAAATATGGATTTTCATTTTATGGTCCTTGCTTAGTTGAATGCAATACAAACATTACAGCGAGCGGAGTGGCAGTGTCTGGCTTTCGTGTGAAGTCATACGACTCCTGCTTAATATTATTCTATATATGAACTACTGTACTCCTGGGAGTGCTGTTCGCTTTCTAGTCTAGGTGGAAGGTCTTGCAGGGACCGCGGGTCACTTAAATTGTGGCTTGCGTTGCATTTAGGTCAGGTTTTTCCTTCAGGTTACCAAGGGTTTCTGATATCCGTAGCTGTCTCCCGTCTTGATGTTAAAATTGGTGTCACGAGTGATGGTGATTTGTGCGTTATCATTATATTTATTAATCGCATTATAATCATAGTTCTGTTTAGTCAAGAATAATTCGTACTGCAAGGTTTTTTTTTTATTATCAAAGGCTTCTTTATTATTTTTATTTTTCCCGAATTATAATTGCTTCTGTGACTTTAGGTGCATGGGCTTGCTTCCAATGATTTTCCAGCACTCTTGACCATTTCTTCAGCTCTACGACGGTGTTTATGCTTTATTTCTGGAGCTAAACACTTTATTTCTACTCCTTACTGAAACGATGTAAGATCATTCAGATTTTGCCAGGAGTTTCAAAATGACATTTTGAAAGAATTCAATAACACATTCGATTCGTTATTGTTAAAAGAGAGAAATCGTTAAATGCGCTTGACAATAAGTTGTCATGAAACTGAGGTATATAAAGTAAGACTAATTTCTTCTGCTTTCAGTGAAAGACCCCATTACTGAAAGAAGCTTGACAATATCGCCCGAACAATACTTCACAACTTCCGAAGTGGTTCTTATCTGGGTGGCCGAAGGGCTTTGGGGGTGAAGAGGAGCTGAAGAGGCTAATGTATTCTCACTGCCTTTTATGACGGGACGTCTTTATCGCCGGATAGCGAGAAGAGAAGAGGGCGGCAGAGAGACTCTCACAAACACCACATGGCGCTTGCAAGACAACGGCACCATATGGTCAGACCTTCACTTCTGAAACGCCGATGCCAGTCTTTGTTTACTCAAGATTAAAAGGTTAAAACAGAGGGACATGAATACTTCGCATGATATGTGTTGGTTTTTCTGAAGACCTTTTGTTTGTAATTTATAATTTTCTTTTAATGAATAAGAGGTTAGAAAATGACGTTTGCTAACTGTTGCACGGTTATCATAAAGCTATATGCCCTTATTCGTTACAAACAATAATTATTAGCCTCTGCCCTAATTTTAGAACAAATTTGCGAACATTGCCAACTAACCCTTCGAAAGTACCAACTGAAAACCTTTTGACAGGGACAACGTTCACTAGTCCCTTAAAACTCCTCATTTCAGTCGCGCAAATCGTCCACCACACTCGCTTTGAAGTACCAAATTAAATGAGTACTTTAGCAACACCGCAAATAGTTTTTGTTGGAGGTTTCCATAAAACTTTGGAATTAAATGGGAAAAAGTTTAAAAAGGTGTCTGGATGTGGTTGTACCGAACGTTCAGGCAGAGTAACTATACCTGAATGCACCAAAGCATATTTAGCTTTTTGTAAAAAGTCTGTCTTTGCCAATATCTCTAATTCCTAGCGTAATATTCTTTTAGATGATTTTCAGTAATGACTCTGTCCATCTGAAAAAGACTGAATAAAACATCATTGATAACTATTACGAATGTGTGTAAGTATAAAAATATATGATACTTCAAAGTAACTCTGTCAAATCGGCTTGAAAAGACTTTTCTCTTATAAGTCGGAAATGTTTAATCATTAGGTCAAGACAAATATGTGAAATCGTATATGGACAATACCACGTCACTATTAGTCGAGCATGAAAGCAGTCTGGGAGATTTCTTCGCCTGTACTGTCTCCAACACATCCTCCCGTTTAAGTCGTTTCCTCCGACGCTGCCAGGTTACTTGGCTGTTACTTCATGTTTCCTGTTTGTTGGAATCTGCTCCGGAGTGAAGGCGAGATCATGCCATGAAGGCATTCCGCCAAGGTCAGGGGTTGGTGCCCAAATCCTTATTTTCCTGGATACGTCAGGGTCATTGTCGTCTCCTGTTGCCACAACAGTCATTTCTGCCCCTCAGCCTGTCTATCTGTCACTCACAGTTTACTTACCCGATGTATTTTACCCGTTTTTCCTTCCGAAATTTGAGAGGCGTCAAAACTGGAAGGCAAACTTAGAGTCTTAACAGCATTAAGAATTTTACACCAGCAATTGAAAGAACATCAACCATTACAACGCTACATCCTCCTTCCTCCCTCAAGGAACACATCCACAGCCTGAGGTAGATGGAATGAAAACGTTACGCAGAAAAGGGCCTCTACACGAACATCGAACCAAAAAATCCTATTTCCAGAGAGTCGATTTTAATTCAGTGATGTTTATGCAATAGAAATAATTCTTCACGGGACGTGTATTCAAACCCAAAAGTAATGAAAAAGACAAATATTAAAATGACTGAAAACTGTACCTCAACGATATCAACAAACGTTATAAATTCTGAGGGTATAAAATATTTCTCCCTACTTTCCCAATATTTAATGACCATGAAAAGTAACTGAAAATATGAAATTTGAAAAGCAATAAAAAAAGAAGATATATGTCCGTTAGGCCAAAGCCCTTCAGGTGAAGGTCAGTCCGTGAAATGTCAGTTTTGGGCAAATGCCCGTTTTTGAAGTACCAGGAACCATATATATAAACAACAAAGTCATTAAAGGTAAATATGAATAGAGAAATGAGGTCCCCTGAAAAATATTTCCTTCTCGCAAGATCTTTGCTCCGACGATTCAGTATTGCCTTTCCTTCTCTCCTCCTGCATTCTCATTCATTCTCTGCCTCTTTCTCTGATTCCCTCGCGTTCCCCCATTCCCTCCCTTTCCCAAACACGAAACGAACACCCAAGTACTCGCACTTCTTATTGGAGTGGAAATAAACTTTAGTAATATACAAAAGAAGGAAAATGATTATGACTGAGTTTCTTTCCATGGTAAAATACTGAATATTTAAAAAATTATACATATACAAGAAAATTAAATTAACCAGGAATCAGGAAGGAATTGGGCTTTTTCAGAGATATCTGTTTTCCATTTCTTTGAAAACACTTTTATGAAAAAAGGTTAACTGTCAAATCCCTCCCAGTGCACATTTTCATAGCTTGTTTTGTAAATGAAAACTCTGTCTTCTCTGTGAATTGCTACAAAAAAACCACTTCTACAAAGAAACCCTTATGAAAAAGTGCATATTGTATGTACAATTTCTCTAACAAAATTGAAATAAATATAATAAAAACCCTTTTGCATATATATATATATATATATATATATATATATATATATATATATATATATATATATATATATATATATATATATAAATAGAAAATGTGAGCCAGGTCGACTTACTGAAGGACCAACACGTGAAATATGAAAGCTGGAATTCGATTTGATTGCTTTTCCCCAGAAGGCAGAATGGCGTTGCAGCTGAATGCAAGATTTTCGGTCTTTGGAAAATGAAGGTTGAAGACCAGAGGAAAATTGAAGCCAAAGGAAAAAAGCCAAACGAAATGGAAATGAAAGAAAACGTTCAGAGTTTATTTCGTCTCGAAAACATCACTAATTGAGTTTCTTATTTATGGAAAGGAACGTTTCCTTTAAAGGTTTAGATTGAATCTTTGGTTGTTGTTATTGTTGTTGGTCTTTCTTTTATATTATTATTATTATTATTATTATTATTATTATTATTATTATTATTATTATTATTTCTGATGTTAGTAGTGGTATTGTAACAGTAATAAAATGACTGCTGTAAAATGTTAGGATTAACAAATCATGTAATTTCCTGATTTTTGCGTCTATATTTAAGCGTTCGTTCTCATTAGGGATAATGATAGCCTATCTAAATGTTTTCAGATTTTAGATAATTAATACAATAGGAACAAAAGATATAAGAAATTAGTTTTTAAAAAGTAGAAAAAGGGAAATAATAAAAATATTGAGAAATAAAGACAATATAAAAAAAAAATAAATAATTAACCTGTATCTGTTCAACAGTCTGTGAAATGTTTCCGCAGGCCTCCAGAAAGAAAATACCGTTTTAAAATGCCTCTGCCTTTTTATATGTATTACCAGATACTTATGGCCGTGAATCTGCCATTTTATTAATCAGTTTAGCCTTTATACACAGAGGATGCGGAGAGAGAGGAAGTGGGAAACACAAATACAGAAGGACAGTCCAGAAAACGCCATTTTGCGGAAAACAAAAACTGTGGTAAATTCACATCGACAGCATATAAATGATCTCTCTCTCTCTCTCTCTCTCTCTCTCTCTCTCTCTCTCTCTCTCTCTCTCTCTATATATATATATATATATATATATATATATATATATATATATATATATATATATATATATATATATATATGTGTGTGTGTGTATATATTTATATATATATATATATATATATATATATATATATATATATATATATATATATATATATTCATATATATATATATATATGTATATATGAATAATATGTATATATATATATATATATATATATATATATATATATATATATATATATATATATATATATATATATATATATAGGAAAGCAGGCTATTCCTAACCCCACTTGAAATTAATATCCTCCTTTGGAGTTTAAGTAACCTACCAAACACAGGAAGAGGAGGAATAACAATGAAAACGAGATTTATTTTATGTTGTTGAAAACAACCTGAAACCCCCTCCCTGTTCACGCAGAATTCGCCGAATTTTCCCTCGTTTCGTGTCAGTGGCCCCATGTCCATTTTTCCACGGGATTGAAGGTGGTAAATCACGACCTTCATTGCAAAATTTTCCAGTTGAAATCCCGAGACCGCCCTCAAACCCATCATCCCTCCTTCCGGGGAACGAAAGGAACGCAATTTAGGATTCCGAATTCCTCATTTATCCCCTCGGTGACGCCGGGAGTAGTAGTGGCTGGTGTTCCATTCCATGTAATTCACTTAAGAAGAGCATTTTTCTCATTTTCAATTCAGTTTCTTTTATTTATTTATTTATAAGAAGAAGAAGAAGAAGAAGAAGAAGAAGAAGAAGAAGAAGAAGAAGAAGAAGAAAGAAGAAGACGACCTTCTCTTAAGCAAGTCCTTTTAGAAAGTATGGCTGCATCATTCGAGTTCATTTATATTGAGTCTCATCTATTTTCCTTATAATTCTTTTCTTTTTTTCGCTAACATATGACAATATTGGCCATTGTTCATACGTTGGTAAAGTGAGTTACATGAGCAGCGTGATCGCAGCGGTTTTTGTTCTCTGTTCAAGAGAAGGCGGTGAAATACCGGGAGATCATTCGTGGAATTTAACAGCAGGTTTCCCGCAGATGAATTTCGGCGTCGTCCTTCAGCTTCTGCTTTCCCTTTTTAGTTTTCCGGAAAAGAAAACTATCGAGATGGCCATTTATCTGTCTGTCCGCACTTTTTCTGTCCGCCCTCAGATCTTAAAAACTACTGGGGCTAGAGGGCTGCAAACTGGTATGTTGATCACCCACCCACCAATCATCAAACATACCAAATTGCAGCCCTCTAGCCTCAGTAGTTTTTATTTTATTTAGGGTTAAAGTTAGCCATGATCGTGCTTCTGGCACCGCTATAGTGTCAACAACACAGGCTACCACAGGGCCGTGGCTGTAAGTTTCATGGGTTGCGGCTGAGAGTTTCATGGGCGCGGCTGAGAGTTTCATACTCCGGCGCGTTCGTTCCTTGCTTCTTTCGCCGACAACGCTCCGACCTCCCCGATGGTCACTCTCGATACGGGTCGGGCGATTTTGGGGACGGGCGAGAAGGTGGTTGTTATTGTTTTTGCTGCTGATGTTGCTCAACTGGCGCTATATTGCTCAGGCTCTTGCTCAGAGAGCAGCCCTTGCGAGTCTCCTTCTTTGACTTTGATAGCAACATGCACTACTACACCAACATACATCGTTAAAAGAGCACATTGACAGTATAGTTACTCTTCACATCCATCCACACATCAAAGGGGAAATTGCGCCCAAAAACAAATGTTACTTTCGTGAAATAGGTTATGTGCAGTTGAGCTTTATTACTTTGGAAGAACTCAGTCATGGAATCCTTGTGGCAAATCCAATTCATTCGATTTCAATAACAATGATGGAAATGGCCCCAGGAATATCACTTTTTCTCTCGTTTTCATCCTGTCACATTATGTCACCCATATCCATTAACCAATGCTGTTCTTGTGTACTTGGCTACATTTGCACTGTGACCTTGAAACTATGATGATTTCCTTTAATTTTGTTCAAGAGAGTTTCATCCATAATACTCTGTGAAATATTTCATTTTTGCTCACAGAGGTTGAAGGTGTTATATGGAACTGCGAAGTGAGAATGGCGCCTGCTATGCGATTTTCACCGTTCATGAAGACAATAAATTCCCCACTCACAAATACAATGAGGTGCTTTTCAAAACTTTTGGTGCTCAGTGATCAGTTCTGCTCATCACTTCCAATTAGTCTTTCTTGACCCTTCATACATTTGGTGTATTCCCATCATGTATGAAGACTACAGCGATATTATGGCTGCTTCAGCTGAAGTAGTTAGGACAGCATGCATTCAGTGAGACATGAAGCGTTATTTTTTTAGCTAGCAATTATTTTAGAGGATATCTTTCCATATCTCAAAATCTGTGATGAAAGTCAACAACCAAGATTGTTTGAATACAAAAAGTAAGGATTACGTATCGATTAATATTTGTGCAAAGAAGAAGAAACAAGAATCTGATTGCAGACACATCGGAAAGCGACTCCAAATTTGCACATTACCTTGTAAGAAATGTTTAAGGGCTTTGAGAATACCCATCTTTTAAGGTTTAGGGCCATATAAAGAATATTCTTCCCGATAGAAGTGTCAAAATTTGATGAAGTGGTCCATTTCTAATCATATTCTTTCAGCTTCCATTTCGATATGGTATAAATGCGCCCTTCATGGAATGTATTTTAATTCCACACTGACATTTCGATAAAGCAAAACCTTTAAGGCTATCTTACTTCAAGTCACACTAACTGCTCGCAATGACAGTTTTATTTTCAAAACCTCTCTCTCTCTCTCTCTCTCTCTCTCTCTCTCTCTCTCTCTCTCTCTCTCTCTCTCTCTCTGAGTGTAACAACAGGCTATCAAAGGTTCAGTAACTAAGTAAGGAGATATCTGAAATGCGTAATGACAAAATTTCCTTTCAGCTTCACCCCTTTTGCAAGGTTTTGGCGAACGTTGTAAAACAGGAAACGGAAAGAAAAGTAAAATATCTCGTCTTTCAGTCAGAAAAGGTCATGTGTCTCATAGAAGAAACAAACAAACAAATGAGTGTTCTAAGGACCCGAAACGGCTTTAGGTTGCCAGTAATAGAAGAAAAAGAGCAGATTACACAGAGAGACAGGAGGAAGACTTCTAGTTTATGCTTTCCCTATAACACTGACGTTCGAAAACTAATCAGCTTTTTCTTGGGAGGAGAAGAGCGCAAAATATAATGCCTGCAGTGCTGCAGGCTCCAACTCTCTCTTCAACTGACATCGTCGAGCAAAACTCACTCTTTTTTTTTTTTTTTTTTTTTGTCAAGAGTTGGCCGTGGTTTTATTGCCTTCATTTCAGAGTAAGATTTATCTGCCGTGATTGTGAGAGGCCATGTGTACTAGTTCTGATTTTTTCTCCAGCACAAGGCAAAAATGAAAAAAAAAAAATAGCTCATGATGAAAGTCGTTTATACAATGAGAAGGTCCAGTTTTGAAACTTATCTGTGTTCAGAGTGGTTTAATTATTATCTTTTGTCACCACGCTGGTATTCATAAAGTTGAATTCCCTGGCTCATTTAGTACAAAAATACCCTCTAGATGGTAGTGATATTATATCTAATACAGTTAGCAAGGAGAGTTTCCAATTTTATTTGGATGAGTAAGATCATATGGTGGTGTATTCGTGAGATCTTTTCCCTTGTGGTATATTGAGGTGGCTCTCCATGGCCAGTGAAGGTTTCAGGGCACTGTGGCTCTTCACTACATTTTTTTAGGAAGTTCTTGTCACCTTCTTTGCAAGCCGTGACAGTTTCTAGTCAACAAATGTCTCTCGCTGATCCAAATCACATAAGCAGATAGGTAGCTATAAATCTATATAAACAATTTTCTACTTAATCGTACCCAGCTAAATTAGTCTTACATAAGAGAATCTTGGACTACAGGTAAGCTCCCAAGTACCCGGCTGAGTGAATAATCCCAGGATGATAAAGCACAAGTTCAAATAGAGCTGTTTTACTGTATTCAAATGATTAATAGGGTTCGTCTAAATTCAACAACGCTCTCTCTCTCTCTCTCTCTCTCTCTCTCTCTCTCTCTCTCTCTCTCTCTCTCTCTCTCTCTCTCTCTTGTTTTTACATCAGTTGTTAGAGTGGCTTTGAAAGCCTAATTGTTTGAGCTTTGTTTTCCCCTAAAGTCAATTTACTTTTCAATGAAAGGTTCTCCTGAGAGCTTAACTTTTGTCCCCAAGGCAATGCAGCAACAGTAGTCTACCAGTATGAAAGCATTATTTTGACATACAGGAGGGTAATTAAATGTTATGAAATATTCTTACTTTTGCTTTTAATAAGCAGAATGGGACACGAGCTCAATTAATGACATAATCGAAGGGCTTAGTGGAAGTTGAAACTTTAACGCTATTTAGAAAGACTGTTGTAGAACCTTATTCATATTCCCTTCTAGCAGTTAATTCACGCGACTCTAGTTACTGCAACGAATTATGGCTATAAAGGACAAGGCTTGAAAGGGACTAGCCGATGATATTAAATTATATGTTTCTATACGCTAGATGAAAATGCCATCCACTGCAGATTCCACCGGTTATGGATAGAATTCTATCTTTTCTTTGCGTTCGAAATCCATCCGCCCATTTCGCCTAATACAGAACAAAGGATGCGACACTGCATTCTGTGAGCTCTCTGCAACATGGGAAAAAGTTCCCATTGATATCTTTGTCAAGTGTAATTGACCACAAACGTTGGGTTTCACCTGCTGAAGTTGACATTAAAAATATTATCAAGTGACGATGGAGGCTGTTGCTTGTTTTGGTCATAAGTCTGGTTGATCTCCTAAATGGTCCATAGTCGTTGTCATCGATGCTTAGTGTGTGTGTGTATGTGTGTGTGTAAAAATATTCTTGAAGGTAACGCCTCATAGGTTCAGTATAAAATCTCCTGCATCGTGCCTTTTATTTCATAAATTCCAACAAAGTAATGTAAAAAAATAAATAAATAAATAAAAGTCGCAACTTTTTTCTCTCTTCCAGTTTCAGAAAACAGCACTGAAGGGGAAACCGCTCTCAAGGAAATGGCCCAGTGGTTTGTTTTCCAGAGGAATGTCACACCTTTTACCAACTTTGACCCTCTCTGGTCTCGCCTTCTTTTTGGCAGTATTCTTTGTTTCTTATTCTGCAGCATGTTTGTTAAATCCATGCACACTTTTACTTACACTGGTTAAATTGTTTCTTTTATCACTAAAGATTTCGGTTTATCTGTTTCTTGGGTGGTGGATTGTGGGGGGATGGGGAATGCAATCTTGTATATACCGTAACTTTTTTTCAATTCACACTTCCTTTATCAGATCTCAAATTTAAGTCGAGTACATAATTTTTCTGTTTTTGCAAAATATTTCTTTATATTTTTTTATGCCCTCCTCAAGACAGACAAATTTTTATTATTATTTTTTTTTTTGAGCAGTTGAAGATAAGTTCGTATGATAGTATCGCATCATATTACGAAAAAAACATTTTTAACGCTTGGTATCTACGGAATCCAGGCTGGCTTCAGGACTAATTTGGACAAAAGCAAGTTCGTTTTTTTTTCCTCATAAAATGCCGTTATTTATCGTAAACACTTTTTTTATGCTGCAAAGAGGAAGTTTATAAAAATATTTTTTAATTTAGGTCAGAAAACATCCTCTGTAATGAAATTATTATATAAATTTTGTGTGCTTGTTTATTAATCTATATTTGTCAAAGAATTTTATTTGGCCCTGTCTTTTATCTCTATATCATGAATTAATAGCCATTTTCTGCTCCTTTCTTTTCCTATTTTCGGGGGCGAGGAATATCACCTATTCCTGATGATATCTGATGAATCTTGATCTGAAGGTAAACAGACAACACTCATCTGAAAGTTACTCGTGAATGCCACCTTCAGGAAGCTATTAAGGCCTAGTTTTGAGCCTTTTGGCCACTTTCGAATTAAAACCAACGAAGTTACAGCATCAGAAAGTACCGCCCTGATAGAATTTATCGTAGACAACACGCAGAGAACAACACCACAAGGTAACATAGGAATATTTTCCTCTTTATTTGAAGAGAATAATTGACAGAGGGCAATGGTTTCTTTCTTAGGGTGGGAAGTACCTGAGAGTAATTGAAGATTTCATGCAGATGAGTTCTTTGACATTGATTGCTCCTTGCTAGCTGTATTAGATATAATATCACTACCCACAAGATGGCATTTTTATGCTAAATGAGCCAGGGAATTCAGCTTTCTGAATAGCAGCGAGGTGACAAAAGATAATGGTTAAACTGCTCTTTGACACAGGTCAGTTTCAAAATTGGATCTTCTCACTGTTTAGAAGACCCTAAAAAAATTAGTCTTTGATTCTTGAAAGATAAGCAAAACTTATTTGTTGGAAAATTCATGATTTTGCATTCGTAACTAGAAGGGAAAGAATCCAACTCACAATCAACAAGAAAGTCTGCAAAAGAAAAGAAATGCCGAAACTCTCTTTCCAGTTTGATGGTGTGGGCTCTTTCTCCAACCTCTTCAGCGCTAACGAAGAAGGAATCGGAGAGGGAGGTTCCTAAACTGTCGACCATCGGCTGTTCCCTTTTTCTTGGCATAATTTGGGTGTTTGTTGGTATCTGTCCGCCTTCTTATTTTGTATTTGTGGTATATTTTGTATTTATTTTCTTCTTCTACTCTGAAAGTTGCGCCTTGTATTTTTAATTTAAGATCACTTCAAATTCTCTTTTAGTAAGTTTTAAAATTTGTAAATCCATTTAAGTGCAACTGCTTTTCTTAAAAAACTAAATTTCAGATTCTAATATCATCTTTTGTATATGTTTTTTTCAACAGCAAACACAAACTGATGCAAATTTTAGATGTCCTGATGATGTGACCACGAGTCAAAAACGTCGACTAAGACTAATAATAAATGTAAAGACTCAATCTCAATGTTCCTGCCCCTTCCATGTAATAATGAATAATATATATATATATATATATATATGGCACGGTATATATATATATATATATATATATATATATATATATATATATATATAGATATATATATATATATATATATATAATACATATATATGTATTGTCTATGATATACATATATATATATACATGATATATATATATGTATGTATATTATGTGTATATGTGTGTAATGCCTTGTAGTATACCTATGGCCATGAAATATGAAACTGTAAATCTGCATTTATAAAGAAACTTGAAATAACCTCTTAGAAATGCAATTATTATTCGTAAATATATATAAAAAAAATCACAAACACACATGCTGGGCGACAATCTCCTTTGCAGGGGATAAAACGGAAATGTCTTGTGGCGAGTGCAGTTCTGCAGCTGCTGCTTCATAGAAGACAAAGCGACGACTGGCACATTACTCCTTTAACAATACACTGCCTCAGCTTTCAGCTGCAGTGGAAGAGTGAATTGCCGATTATGATTTCGTTCTGTTCCCTGAGAAGAATGGGAGTGTTCACTCTAGGACTGAGTTAGATAGTGGAGAGATAGATAGGCAATAACAATTGCGAAATTGTGGTTAAAGAAGACCTGCCTGAAGGAATTCTTAAGGCTTCTGAGATTTTTCTCATTAATAATGTCAGAATTTCTGAAAGAGATTGCGAGAGGCTTCAGTAGATTAAGGATCTACAAACAGGTCAAACTCTTGTGGGTCATGTATTTTTATGTTCACTGATCGCGACGTCAAACAGTTAATGATTATTACAGTCGCAATACCAACTTTCAGTTTTTGTTACGATTAAAACTGCAAGACATTTTGAGAGGGCACTCACTCACCACAGAACGAGGAATGCAGTTACTTGAGATGAAACTACTTTTCTGAGGCACATTATACAAAAAGATGGAAACGATTTTTTTTTGCAGATACTTTCGAAAATCTTGAAATATTCCATCCTTCGCGGTTGTGGGAAAATAAGATGTAATCGCTTATAAATCCCTTGTCTGTGACTTACTCCCGATGTTTAGTGATTGAATATTACACGAAATTTGTGGCTAAATATTTATGGACGGAAAATATGTCTTGGTATATGGGACAAACGTCCATAATTACATGTGACAAACTTACCAATCAGTTATCATGGTGGAAGTTGGCTGATGTCGGATCTAAGGATAAAATCCTAGATTCGACAGGCATATGTACAGAAGAGTCGATATCAATCTGTATATAACTCTTTGGTGGCTCAATGATCAGTCACTGTAATTTTGTTGATTACGAACCAGCAAAAAACTGTTCAGACCCCGTGAGT
>NC_089787.1:6274697-6279697 GCF_040412425.1 Macrobrachium rosenbergii
ATATTATATCTACTTCTTCTTCTTCTTCTTCTTCTTCTTCTTCTTCTTCTTCTTCTTCTTCTTCTTCTTCTTCTTCTTACCACAGGGCAATTTTCTGGGTACTTCTATTTTTACGTTTTATTCTTCGATGATAAAAAAGTTGGTTAGCGTTTGCTTTGGATGAAGCCAGCCCATTAGTGAGGTTAATTGTTAAAGAGATTAGAGAGGCCTGGCGTGGGCCTGAATAGCCGAGACGAATGCCATTACTCCAGGTCAGTATCACAAGCGACATGGTTAGTTTGTGACTGATCCTCCGAAGGGGTCAAGCTTTGGGTTCCCTTTGCGTCTCTGGAACAATGACCTAAAGACAACCAATGAGCTATGGCTGTTAATCATTTTATATCATCTTCTCTTCCCATCTGATATTTCCAAATTTTTATTTTTAACAGATTTTACTTTTTTTCATTGGAAAGGTAGATTACTTTTCTTGTACTAACACCCAGTCGTCAATATATGGACCTTCAGTGAAGTAAATAGAAATGAAAGTTTACTTGCATATTCAGACAATCTTCGCCTCACTCTTCTTATCCCTCCTAATGTCTGCTTTCCTTCACATCCTCTGATAACATTTACTCTGTTTCTCTCTCTTTGTTGTGTACAGTTACTTTAATCCAAGTTTTGATAAATTTGATATAGCTTAATAGAACCAGGTTTATTATAATTATATATATCACTGAATGTAGTTATTAAATATTTTCCAAGGTTTAAACCAATGGTGTAAGATAACCTAAGCTCAAGTAGTTTTTGACGTTAATCATTAACAGTGTTGTTTTATATATATTTAAGAAGGCCTTAAACTCCCTAAAAACACAAACCCAAATATGGATGAAATGCTAAATGCAAATGTACACTCATATGCAGTACATATAGTACTTTTATTATTATTATTATTATTATTATTATTATTATTATTATTATTATTATTATTATTATTATTATTATTATTATTATTAAAAAGGATGGCTGTATTATGGGAATTTATCTTATATAGTGTCTTTTCTATCCTCCTTATGATTCGCTTTTCAGGCTCAGCGATGTTAGTCAGTAACTGGCCGATATTCATGTTGGAAAAGGACAGTGTGCGGAATATTGGAAGTCTTTTATTAAAATATCAATCGAAATCGTTCGTCTGGGTTCAGGTTCTATTCTGAAATTACCGTCGACATGTTTCGACCAGCTCGTTGGTCGAAACATGTCGACGGTACCTAGAATAGAACCTGAACCAGACGAACGATTTCTGATTGATATTTTAATAAAAGATCAATATTCCGCACACTGTCCTTTCCCAACATGAATATCGGCAGTTACTGACTAATATCGCTGAGCCTGAATCATAAGAGGATAGAAAAGACACTATATAGACAAATTCACATAATACAGCCATCCTTTAATAAGAGACCTGTTTAAAAGAGGGTCTACTCCTTCATATATTATTATTATTATTATTATTATTATTATTATTATTATATTATTATTATTATTATTATTATTATTATTATTATTATTATTATTATTATTATTATTGAATTCGTTATTTTATTCACTGTTAGTACTAGCCTAACTAGCGAAGAGAGGGTTTTTTTTAGATAATAATCAAAGAGAACAGAACCCCTGTATAGAGGAATAGTGAGAGAAGCGGTTTAACGACAGAAGTAAAAGACGATCTTTGAAGAACAGGTGAGAGGAAGAGGGAATAATGCCGAACGCAAAAGATGGATCAGTAAAGGGTGTGAAGAACGCAAGGGAACAATCTGAAAAACCAGTGAAAGGGAGACTTTGATCAACTAAGCTAAATGTGAAGAAAAAGAGACTGAATAAATTGAGTAGGGAAAGACAGCGCTTTGGACTGAGTGGCGTGTTCTTGTCTCACTGAAGACATCTTTGGGAAATGTTACAATAAACAGCTGATTTCTTAACGTGAACATTTCAGTAAAGGAAACACTGCTTCTGAAACTATACCCGACATTAATAAAGCTAAGCTACTCTCTCTCTCTCTCTCTCTCTCTCTCTCTCTCTCTCTCTCTCTCTCTCTCTCTCTCTCTCTCTCTCTCTCTCTTGTGCCAGAATCGTCTTCGGAATGTAAATCTAGATCGAGGAACAATACCCCGGAATAGTTTAGTATGCGATATTCTATCTAATGGAGGTTCATTACCATTTTGATGGCCTCTCCAACAAACTCCCCTGAAGATCTTTGAGAAAGAAAATGGAATTACGCTGTGAAAGAGGAACAAGTAGCTTGAGGTTATTATGGAGTAAATGCTCAAAGGTTTTACGGAATATCGCAAATGACTGGAAAAATATGCTTACTTGGAAAAAGGAGGCGTCATGAATAACCCTAAATATGAAGGTGTCTCTTGGCCACAATTATCATATCTGAAACAGCTTGATCATTTTAAAACTTTACACTAATTGTAGTGATTTTTTTTTTATTTTTGTCACACCTTTCACTGTAAGGCTGAATCTTTTCGGACAACCAGATAAAATCTACGATCCGCCGAAACTTGTTGAAATATCCCACAATTCAAAACTTTAATCGCTAAAAGAACATTTTTGTTAATTATCCCACTCATGCTCCAAACTATTCCTTATATAAACGTTTTAAATTCTCAGAGTAGGCTATATAAGAAAATATCCGGTCGTTTTCCAATTGTTGTTCTTAGTCTAAGTGTCGAGGTACTTTCCCGAAGAATAACGACTGTGTGAAACACTAACTTGTATTCTCAGCAAACATTCATATAACAAGCCGGCAAAACATGGTCAGTTAAGCATTGACAATAATATAATGCATAAAGACCATCACTATATAGCCTTTAATAAATTTATAAGTATGCCTTTAACCATTGTTAACAAAGCACGTATCTGTGAGACATGCACTGTACAGTCCTTATATTGTTTCGAATAAACAAAACTTTTACTTCGAAACGGCTTGCTATTGACAGTTCTATAACTTGGGAAGGACCTTCAAAAATACGGGTTAACTTAAAATTCCTTTTCTGACATGATTTTTACTTACACCTTATCACCAACCTCATATGGCTCATATTTCTTTTGCTCATTTGTCATGATCCGTTCTCATAACAACACTAGCGTCTATCAGACGTTTAAACAGTAAAGCCAAACCTGACTTTACTGAATTCCATAGAATTCCTCAGTGGATCAGGCACAGACTCTATACAATTCAACACATCAAGGTGGGATTTCATTCTAACACAATAGACGGCTTCAAAAGGTGATATTTTTTTTTTTTATTGAGAAACGATTCGCACTATCAACTGTACAAGCAACTGATGGGATTGCCAAAACCCATTTAGGGTCTATGCCTCCTATGGTAACCTTAAGTATATCTAAAATCTTACGGTTACATCTCTCCACAAGGCCGTCAGATTCAGGATGATAAACTAAAGTATTAACCTTCTTTATACCTAAAAATCAGCAAAACGGCCTTAAAAAGGCATTGCTAAACTCTCCTCCCGAATTTGATATCAAAATATTAGGAATACCATGATGACATATGAAGCCATCATAAAAACCCTTCCACATTCCTGAGCTGTTGTACTTTTCAGTGGAAAAATCTTCACAAACTTTGTTAAAGCATCAACTGCGACATGTTTATTTCCCTTATTATTATTCAATTAAAATTAGTCAACCAGCAATATCCACCCTCAGAAAATGCTTCTGAGGTACACGATGCGTACCTAATCCCTCAGTTTTCATTACATAAACTTTCCTCGCAAGTTTTAAGGAAATTGTGAATATAGTTAGACATAGTAGACCAGAAAGCATGTTTCTTGCTTTCTCATACTTAACAGCAGAACCTGGGTGAGCATCCATTTTGTTTATATGCAACTATTTTTGCCACGACGGGTATCAAATTCTTTGCTGCTACAACTTGGTTAACACCAGTATTCGCGCTGCATATAGTTTTTCCTAGGAACATTTCTACATAAAATTTCATCGATAGTAGAGTGGTTTTCACAGTGGAGCATTTTATAGGCAATTGTATCATTATTCCTTGCAGGATAACTCTAATATTCCCAATTTATCATCTTTCCTGTGTTCCCTAACGAGAACCTTGTGGCTACACCGGGGTCAATTACAGAATCCCAACCTGAGGGTTCTAATGATCCACTTTTCATTCTGGCAACATCCGGAGACTGTAATTCCATATATCATCATCAGAATATAATGAACCAACTATATGGGAAGGCAATGTATTCCTCGACAACGCATCGGCAATAATATTAACCTTACAAGGAACATATTTAATCTTTTCACTAAACCCTTGAATAATCTTATGCCACCTATTCCGTTTAGGATAAACTGAAAACCTTGAAAGAAATTACGTAGTTTGTGGTCTGTCAACACACTGACTTCATAACTGTACATTATGCATCTAAAATTACACAAGGCATTCAAAATAGCTAAAGCTTCCTTATCAGTCACAGCATAGTGGCACTCCGATTGTTTAAGCTAGGAATGGAAAGCTATCGAGTGTAACTTATTATTTTTCCACTGCAATAATACTCCACCTACTTCATAATCTGATGCAACTGTGGCAATGAAAAATGGGTTTGAGTAATCCAGGAAGATCATAACTAGTGGGGACAATACTTTCTTTTTTAAAGTTTCAAAGGCTGGCTGGTGTTCAACGTCCATTTTAAAATCTACACCTTTCTTGGTTGAGTCTGGCAGATAGCCAGTTATTACTGAATAATTATAAAGTCCTTCGATAGTAACCAGTGATTCCTAAGAACAGTTGAACACCTTTTACCACGGTTGGCTCTGGAAAGTTTGTGTGGCACAAATCTTATTATACACAACCCTGACCCATCTTTGGAAACTACATAGCCCAAATAAATGAATTCATCTTTAAAGAATTCACCCTTTGATAGTTTTGCTCTCAAATTAAAGTGTCTTGACCTTTGGAGAGTCAGTTCCAGTTTCCTAAGGTGACCTTCCAG
>NC_089787.1:6287197-6302564 GCF_040412425.1 Macrobrachium rosenbergii
ATTATAAATTTTCTTCATGATATTATTTTGATTCTAAATATGTTGAAGCCCCTTTCTAGTTTCCCTAAAATGGCATCCGGTTTTAGAAACTGGGCCCCAAAGGATCAGCAGAACATCCATATCCACAAAGTTTTTGAGTCAAAAGCAGGGACTCGTTTTGGAACTGAATTGAAGATTTTTGTTGTTGAGTAAGGAGGATGTGGGATGGGTTTGTCCACGAATACACAGACACTCTGGGAAATACTAGACACGAATAGGCTTCCCAGTATAGCACCAAGCTCTGTAACGGAAAAGTTTTCTTTGGGTTTATATTATAGCAGTTGTTCTTTTACCAACATTTACAGCTTTCTCTTTTCATTTTTTTTTATTATTTATATCCATGATTTCCCATTTAGTTTTCTTATTCTAACATTCTAGCCAACTCATTTTGGTTTTTATTTTTACAATATCATTCATCCTGAGGAAGTTCTTAATAATAATAATAATAAAATAAATAATAATAATAATAATAATAATTTAATAATAATAATTTTCGTTTTTCATATATCATTCATCTTATAAGTCTGTTTCAATAGTGAAAATAAATAATAATAATTATAATAATAATAATAATAATCAATAATTTATTTGATGAGGTAGACCCTCTTTCAAAATGCTCTTATTGAAAATTATTGCTTTGAATTAGCTGCACTGTCCATATATACTTTTTCTCTATTTTCTAATTACTGATTTATCTTGGCCATTACATCGGGCAGTAACGTAGCGATGTTCACAATCTTAGGGAGGACAAATTGTTGTAGATTAGGGAATAGTTTATTTGCATATTCAATAGTAACCTAAGTGTGGATATCATGATCAGAGTTTTGTACAATCAGGTACAAGTCAAATTGAATATTCTGTTGTTCCGTCTTTCCAATTTGTTTCAGTGCAAGTTCCAGTTTCCGACTGAGTATGGTCACGGCAGAGGGTTTATAGACTGATGTTCCTGCTGGGTTCAATTCTCTTTATAAGTTGACTTTTTTCAGCAGGGGTCAACTGCATGCTGTTTTTTGACTGGCCATGGTAGCTAATGCAGGCTGAAATTTCTATATTTCAACAATTTCTTCAAGCCAAGTTAATTCTATCCTGATGCTCGCACCGTTCATAACATCAGAACAATTGTGCAACAGTGAACACCAGTCTCTGGTATTATCCTGAATATTCTCATTTGCAGGAACTCTAAAACTTTTTGCTGTTCTAATAATTTCACATGCTGATGTAGGTTGCAGGTTTCTATATATTACATCTTATATTGGTTGAATAAAGAGAACTTCTGGGTTGTATTAGTGAGGGTTTCTTGTTGGAAAAGACACTCCAAAGTTTACACCAAGTCTGGAATGCTTCTAATTATCATGATGGTCTTAATAATTACAGATCTGGTGATGTAAGAAAAAGTGGAGTTATAAGACACAAGTTTTATTGACCTTCTTGTGCACGACAGGAAACCCTCAGTACAGTTTCATAATAAATAACTATGTATGTGACTGGGATCAAGATCCGTGGATGGGGCATTTGAAATGGTACACTCATGCTTATGCAGTCTCCATTGCACTAAGAGGATCTCTTATCAGTGGGAAAAAAAAAAAAAATTCTTACAATCATTGATAAGACTATTCTGGTAAAAGATGACAAGGTCCAGTTTATGTTGGTAATTGGTGGTGGATATGTTTTAGGAAATTTTCTAGTATAATCCTTGTCTTTCAGTATTTTAGAAACCGTATTCTAACATTTGTTATATAATTTGAACTTTTCTTTTTTGTCTGGGGCTAGATCCTGTTCAAGGATCAAATTCTAACCACTCAGGTCTCATTGCTATCTGATTTCTTTTTGACTTGCTTCTTGGAATGAATTATTCATAGAGCATGTCTTTGAGATGCGATCAAGTTCTTCCTGCTGGGTGTCCTGCCATTTAGAAAAAAACAAAAAAGTGATTTAAGACAACCTTCTTATGAATGGCCTTGATGGTTGTTCTTGTCATTTTGCAGGGCTCAAGTTTTCTCATTATGGCAGAGGCCTAAGATAGTCTCTCTTGTCTATACAGAGGTTCTTAAGCTGTCTAACGTCTTTCTGATTAGGATATCGAGAAAAAAAGCTGACCTTATCTTTGTCAATTCAGCATGTAAGTTCAGTTTATTGCATTGCTACAAATAAACAATCACTTTAACTGCATTTCATCGGTCTGCCTGCAATGAAAATGTCAAATGAGCTGAGCAAACAGCACTCTGGTCCTTGTATATGGGATAACTCGTTCTTCTAATAATAATTTCCCATATAGAATTAATAATTATTATTATTACCCAAAGGCATTATTATTATTACACCATCTATTCTGTCTTATTATATTATTATTATTATTATCAAAATTCTTTGTAAAATCTCCAGAAGGCCTGCAGTGATCCTTCTGGGATATTGGTTGAAAAACGAAAGAAAGGGTCCCTATAAACACAAGTTGCTTAAATGAGAGGTCAATGGAATCATCTACAGGCATGTTAGTAAATGAGGAAATTGAAATGCTAAAAATGAATGGTTATAAATGAAAGGGAATCTCTGATTTCTTCCAGGAATTCAAATAATGAATGTCATTGCTATAGCTGTTGGGCATGTAATGTGTCATGATCTGGTTGATAGTTTGGACAGTCCGTAAAATTGTTTTAGTCTGGAATGATGATTATTGGAAAAACAATTGATTATGTGAATTTGGGTCTTTACCTAAAAACTAAGGTATCCAAAGTTGTAGTCTCCGATGTTTCTTGGGAAATGTGAGCATTTTCTGTACATTGGCGTTTAATGCTATGATGTCATTGTCTTTCTCTGATATCATCCATGGGGTTTTGGTGAGGTGCTCAAATTTTGTCTGGTCAGACAGGAATCTCATCTAGCTTTCTGTGGTAATCATCAGTCTTGATCAAAACAAAGGCTGCTGTTTTGTCTGCCTGGTACCTATGGTGATGTCCTCTTTTGCTAGCTTTTAACAGCAAATAAAAATCATCTCACTGGAGAGGATACTGCTGGTTTGTCACTGTTGATGATTGAGTGCTTTCAGCAGATGGTTTTAGAGGCTGCAGGGGACAGAAAAAGTGCAGAAACTAAAAGGCTATGGAATTTTTTTCATAGTGCTGTATGGAATCGAGCAACAGTTTGATTTTCAAGTCTCTTCTCTAAAGGCTTAAGATTGGTCACAACAAGAAGTTACAAGAAAACAGTTGTTTCCACAGCAAGAACATCATCTGCAATTAGAAAAATGCAAGTGGTTATGTTGGAAATTATACATTTAGTGAATATAAGGGTTGCACATATGGTGCCATTATGATAACTCAATGGTTATGACAGAAAATGTAATTATTCCTTTACACTAGGGCAGCTGGGCAGGACTTTGTGAGAAATCTCATTCAGAAATTTAAAGGATATTTAGATCAAAGATTTAGTTGCAGGACTGTTGAAAGAACTTAAATCAGGATGTTAACTTATAACAGGGCGATGGGTGCCTCGTTCAAAATGGTACCAGGGATGGGGATGATTTCATAGGTCACTCTGGAACTTTACTTCCCAGTCTTGGTTTCAATTAGTTTTCATTTTTACAATGGGTTTGCTCAGGATGTAGCCATGAAGGGGGATGTTTGTTAGATCTGGTGTAAGGCAGGGTTTTGAGACTGAAAACCTTTTGGGCGTTTTTTATAAAACTCGCCAGTTTATTTTCCTGCTGTTTTCCAGGGGCGTTAAAGCACTAGTGTCTATCGGGGTTAAATATAGCAGCCACGACATGAGTAACAACGATATCTGTTTTAATGTTTTCTGACATTCCATGTTTGCCAGTTTCTATGGGGACCAGTGAAATCGAAACGGTGGGTTTGGGCAGGCTTTTGTCTCCATTAGCCATCTTTTATGAAAAGATGATAACAATGAGTCAAAGTTCTTAGGAAAGGTCAAAAGATGTTCTGCAAAAATGAAACATGGACAGAAAGTTATTTGGTTGGAGTCTTCAAATCCTTCTTTATTGAAGTTATCAGCATGGAAAATACATTTCATTTATTAACCAGTTTGGGAGCTTCTTTCTTATAAAGCTGGTTTCCTATTGAACAATTTTATCATATATCAGATGAAGTCTTATATATATTATATATATATATATATATATATATATGGTAAAAATCTGAAAATATATATATATATATATCAATAGGTATATATATATATATATATATATATATATATATATATATATATATATATATATATATATATATATATATATATATATATATGTACATATATATATATATATATATATATACAATGTATATATATATATATATATACATATATATATATATATATATATATTTTTACGTTTTCCGTGGTTTTAGTTTTGAAACATGCTCTGTGAGACAGGTAGCAACAATTTACGGTAATTTAGCCTTGTGATTCTGACTTTGTGGGTACGGGAAAACGTAAAAAAAAAAAAAGGAAAACAAAGGAGAATTTCATATGAGCATAGGGCTCTTGTTACTGAGGGAAATATTACGTAAAACACGTGGGCAAATTTAAAGGAGTGTATTTACATAAATGATATCAGTGCGGGAAAGAGGAACTCAAGTAGATTACTATCCTGAAGGAGATTCCTACGGGATTGAATGAAACTGGGGATTCAGACACGGTCCGAGAAGCTTCCACGAAATAGGATCCCTCTGAAATGAGAGATATGCACATTATACGCCAGTAATGAAAATAGACAAAAGAATAATGAATTGAAGCTGCACTGAGGGTGCCAAAGGAGTAATAAAGAATTAATACTGCCGATGCAAGAGGCGCACGGACATTAGACAAGGGAGATTTCTGGCTTTCTCTTTAAGAAAATATTACGAGACAAAAGCGTGACTGAAATGGGGCTCTTCCAGGGCACTTTACCTTAGCAGATTTTCCGAGGGCGTGTAGAAGGCGGTCCGTGGATGACTTGCGATTTCGAGGACGAGTTTCTTCCACGTGGTGAGATGCAAGGGCTTCCGTAAAGGGGCAAGGCGATGGGGACTCCTCGAAACTCCAAGCAATGGCGTGTGGGCTCGGTGGAGGAAATACGGTCGAAGGGCACGAGGAAAAGTATACTTTGGAAAGGGCCACGTGGTTAGGATGCAAGGGCATCGATGGGGCCAGGTGTTGGGGACATCTTCAGTTTCCATATCTTCCAGCCCAGCGTGTGTGTGTCGAGACCTCGTGGGTTTTTGCTTTTATCCCCTCCTATGGGGCAGGGGGCGTCCAACACAGATGCTTTGACTCATTGCACCTGCTGCAGGGGAGGTTTTGGCCTGTAGGAGAAACACCCAAGCCAGATTACTTTTGCCTCGAAGGAAAGATCTTTATCAAAAATGGGAGCGCCTTTAATCTTTTTTAACCCTTGTTTTTAAGTCGATAGACAGATGGTCTATCGATCGGCCGGCTGGCAGTAAATGAACAACCAACAACAACAAAAGGAGGGGGAGGCAATTTGCTAGCGAATTCTTGCTAATCATAATACCTCCCCATACAAGATGATGTACATACCTCCTTCGGGTGTGTACATCGATATTCAAGAATGAGCGGCAAATGCTTTACGTTACTCTACATTCTGCCTTGCAATGAACTTTACTCCTAAGGTTTTATGAAGCTGTGACATTACTTTTAATAACACATTGGGACAATTTTCGTTAACAGAACGCAAAGTGATTTAAACACTTGCAAAAAGAATAATTATTTTAGATTTGGTTACCCACTGTAACCTTTATAAAGTGACTCGAACAATTGTTAATTAATTAAGATTATAGGACCACGTATATGAGGCTATGGCCAACAAATGAAAAGAAAGGTTATTGTTCAAGAATTAAAATACACGGTTACTTAATTTTAGATAAAATGCATGCGGTTAGTACAATCTGCCTTGAAGAGGCTGTGTAAATGAAAAACAGCGTTTATTTTTGTAAATGACATCCCCTTTTATGCGATACTGTAATGACTATACATATTCGCATTAATAATTTATCTTCGTTTTAACGTACTTTTGTTTACCCGGCCCCACACGGATTTTGACAGCCGTATGCGGGCGAGAGTATTCGCGAGGTTTTAATTCGCTAACCTTAAACTACGCTAATTTTATCGTCCACTGCCTACTCAATGTTATGACGGGCGAGCAGACAAAAGATGTGGGGTAGGACAAACAGAGATCTTGGAAGGAAATGGAAGGGGGAAAAGGGATAATAATAACAAAAGGAAAATTACCAAGACATTACGAATGAAACTTGACCGCATATGAAAGGCGGGACACGTCCCTCAGAGCTTACACAAAGGGGCATTTAAATCACAAGGGCAAGAGTTTATGACTCATGATTCATTAAAATTAAAGATAAGTAAATGACTAAAAGAAAGTAAATGATATTGGCAGAAGAACTAAGGGAAAAAGAGGGAGGGTTTTATTGTGTTAGGCGGGAATTTATTTTCCTTCGCCTATAAATTACGGCCCGGACTATCACTTCAGTCCCAGGGCGAGGAAAGTGCACGGAAAGGCGCGACTCCTTCAGGAGGGCTGACACGCACGCCCGGTGCCAAGGTATGGGCGCAAGGGCGTGCCACTTCTCACTCTGTTATTCTCAATGATTTATACATTGTGTGGGAATGGTATCCCGTATTTAATTGCCTCTTGTGGTGATAATTTAAGGGAAGATTAGTAGAGGATGATAAGAGATAGAAGTTCTGAGGAACGGGAAGAAGATAGAGGAGGGTCTGACGTCCCCTTCTGGATTAGGGGTGCCAAGACCTTCGAAAAATGAAATGGCGGCACAGGTGCCATGGGAGCTCTAGAGCTCTTTGTAAATTACCTGGAATGTCCCACGCCCGTGGTAATTTCGCCTCGAGCCTTTCTTAATGGGACAGTTGTCCTCGGCCGGGAAGCGGAGGGCCCGCGACCGGAGGGCGGCACGGAGTACCACCTGGGCCTGCTGATGCGACAGCTGACGCAGGAGGGTTCCGTGCGGGTTCTACCATGATCCGTCGCGGCTCTTGTAGTTCATCGGCCAAGTGAGATATGGCAGAATCCTGACTTGCAATTGCGTCGGCGACGGGCTGAGGCAGAGAGGAGGCGGTCGGGGTGGCGTGAGTGGCTCGCAGGTAACGTTGACCAGCTCAGGCACGGGTTGCGAGGCCGCACCTGCAGGTGAGCTTCCCCGCGGTGGTCGGGAGGAACCGTCTCTCTGACCGACGCTGGTAGCGGTGCCAGGCCCGGGAAGAGAGGGGTCCTGAGTTGGATCCCGTGAATGGAGATCGGCGTAGCGCTCTGGCGCTGGCACTGGGGGCAGAGTCAGGGCGCTATCAGAGGTTTCTTGGGCTCGTCGGTCAGGACGGACGAAGCTTGGCCCTGCTCGGGGCATGCAAGTGGCACCGGCAGGAATTTGGCATCTCCTGAAGGGAGATCTGATTGGGGCCCTGGCACTGGCACTGAGGCAGGGCCGGGCACTGGAATGGGATCGGGAACCGATCGAGGGGGCCACTGTACATTGTACTCAGGTGGCACTGGTGGGGACTGCACGTCCTTCTGGTACCCAGGGGCGCCAGTCTTGGCTGAGGAGAAGCGGGGAGGATTACTCGCGCCAGCGGAATGATTCGGGAATGTGGACCCCTAGATTGTCGTGATTTCGGTGGGGACTGAAAGTCCTGTCCCAGGATGACGTCATAGCCTCGGGGAGATGGCTTGCTACTGCAAGATTGCACATTTTGGATTGGTGAGGTCGTGAGACTCTCAATTGGACCGTAGGGAGTATCATCTTAAATTGATTTATTCCCTCGATCGTGACGAGTTTTCGTCTATTGACGATAGCTCCGTAGGGAACTCTGTCCCTTCGGATGAGGGAGATTTGTGCGCCCGAGTCCTCGAATGCAGTGACTCGGCGCGCGGGCTGGCTACCTCGTGGAGGGGCCACGTATACAGGCCCTTCGGCGGGAGGGCCTAATGACTGGGGATCTGTGACGGCCAAGGCGACGGTGGGAGTAGTTGATTTATTATTGCGTGGGCATTTCGCCCCATGCGGAGAATGGCCATAGACCTTGCACGCCGTGCAAAAGGTCTGGCTGAAAGTCTTTCGCGCTGCCCCTGTGGAGGGCGAGGCGAGTTATTTGTCGGTTTTCCGGGAGAGAGAGAGCCGGTTTCTTGTTCCGGCACTGTTCGGAGGAATGCCCCGTTTTCTTGCAATAATGGCAAGTTAGGGGTTTGCCCGAGTTCCCATTTTTGTGGGAATTTGAACCTCCGAGGAGGGACGGGGGATTTATCTTCCGCCCCATGGATCCTTCTTGAGGGTGGTGAGTTTCCCACATGTCTGCTATTCGGCAACACTCGGTGAGTGTTGCTGGGGCTTTTTCCACTATATGAGTGGCGAGGGCAGGAGGGGCGTAGCGCAGGAAATGCTCGAATTTAAACCGCTCGAGTACCTCGGCGGTGTTAGTGGCTCCTTCGGAATCGAGCCATTTTGTCAACGCCCGCTCGAATGGTACGCCCAATCGGACCAAGTCTGGCCTGCTTCTCTGGGCTGCTCTCCCCCAACGTCTCCTCCACCGCTCGGGGGTAATCTCACGCCTTCGTAACTGCTTGGCGCACGGCTTCCCAGTTTCCCCGATCGTCTGCAGGAAGGGCGTGGTAGGCAACGAGGGCCTTTCCGCCCAGGAATTTAGTGAGAACAAGGGAGAGTTCCGCGGGGAGAGATCGCAGCACTCCAGGACTCGTTCGGCCCTTTCAAGCCATACTTCAGGCTCGGACTCTGTCCATTTTGGCATGAACGAGTGAGCTTGGCTGAGGGCACTCATTCCCGCCGGCAGGGGCGGGGGTGGCGGGCTGTCGTTCTAGCATCTGGAGCTCATGGCGCGCTGTCGCTCTCGATCTTCCATTCTCGTTCCTCCCTTTTCTCTTCGATTCTGTCTCTCTCCCTCTCGTTGTTCTTGGGCAATTCTTTCTCTCCCCGTTGTTCTTGGCAATTCTGTTTCTCTCTCTCTCTGCACGTTCTTTATCCTTCTCCTGCTCTTGGGCAATTCTTGCCCTCTCTCTCTCCTCACGTTCTTTATCCTTCTCCTGCTCTTGAGCGATTCGTTCTCTCTCTCTCTCTTCACGTTCTCTTGCTCTCTCCGCCTTGGCATCGTCCACTCGCTCTTGAACCCATGCTCTCAGATCTTGCCCCGATAGTCCCATGTCCTTCCCAGCGGACATGTAGAATTTGAAATCCTCGTTTTGTTGGGCTCTGGTATTAGCCATTTTGAAATAATGGTTATATGATATGTCTGAAAAGACTCAGGTTGTCTGAAAAGACTCAATTGCAGGAATCTGAAACACTCAATTGTTCAGACTGCAGGAGAATGGATCTGTCTGAATAAGACAGGTGATTAGTAAGTCTGAGGAGACCTTTTGTTAAAATTTGATATGTCTTGGAAAGACGTGGAAGCTAACGATTTTTAATATGTGTCTCGGAAGTAGTTGGATTTTGTCACGCTCGGACTTGGCCGGCTGTAGCGTGAAGTTAAGGAGTTGTTCTAACGAACTAGAATGATCAGTCCCGTAAGGGCTTAGATGTGTGTGAACTACACTATATAATGTCTCAAAGGACTTAATTTTGGGTTCCCGCAGATTTTTTGTATGAGTCTCTGAGGACTGGAATTTGAGAAATTCTCGCCACGTGCGACGTAGAATTTTAGGAGTCTCTGAGGACTGGAATTTGGAGAAATTCTCGCCACGTGCGACGTAGAATTTTAGGAGTCTCTGAGGACTGGAATTTGGAGAAATTCTCGCCACATGCGACGTAGAATTTTAGAGTCTCTAAGGACTGAATTTGGAGAAATTTGTGGAATTTGGAGGAGTTCTGAGGACTGGAATTTGAGAAATTCTCACACGTACGACGTAGAATTTTAGGAGTCACTTAGGACTTGAATTATGATTCGTCCCTTAGGACTTAGAAATTACTAACGGGAAACCCAAAGAAAAATGTATGCTGGGAATGAATGGGAAAAAAAAAAAAAAATGCTACACACGCGGGCATGGGCGGGGTGGGGGTGCAGGTCGTTTGGCCAACACCGGAGGTATTTTTAGATTCTGGGTGAATGAACCCGTATATTTATATACCGTCTGGGATTCGGGAATTTTCCAGTCGTCTGAGAGGATAACAATACAATGGCCTAGTAATTTTCCCTATAAGCGGAGTTTAAATTTCGCTTTCCTAACACCTAACTCGAATTCTAACTACACTGAGAGAATTTTCAGCAATGCAAGCTGACTTCGTCGTGTCCCACGTGGGAATTTATTCGCGCCTAAATAACAGTTCGCTAATTCGAAATGCGAAGTAAAAGTTATCACAGAAATTTTATCACAGAGAAAAGGATATGGCAAAGATTTTAACACAGGAATTTTCGCACTATTCCTCGAAGCAAAAGATATGGCAAAGATTTTAACACAGAGGAATTTCGCACTATTCCTCGAAGCAAAGGATGGTTAGCACTGGTTATTTCCTAACTACCTATCCTGAAAGGCATGCATTAACGAATCTCATACGGCGGTTCTTTTCTCTCAGTGATTACATTCGTCCCTATTTCTAATTCCTAGGAACAGTCACGATTGTAAAAAGGTTTTGCTAAGATTAATACATTACTTACGTGGAATTTTCTGGATCTGTGTGCTGGTTTTACACAAAAGGTTCGTAATTGTCTCGTACCCAGCTTAGCTTTGCTAATAGCTGATCTGGCAAGTTGCAAATGCAATAAAGCAACACTAGGGGAACTGCAACTGCAAAACGAGATCTATGGCCAGGTCGCCATTTTTACGTTTTTCCGTGGTTTTAGTTTGAAATATGCTCTGTGAGACAGGTAGCAACAATTTACGGTAATTTAGCCTTGTGATTCTGACTTTGTGGGTACGGGAAAACGTAAAAAAAAAGAGGAAAACAAAGGAGAATTTCATATGAGCTTAGGGCTCTTGTTACTGAGGGAAATATTACGTAAAACACGTGGGCAAATTTAAAGGAGTGTATTTACATAAATGATATCAGTACGGGAAAGAGGAACTCAAGTAGATTACTATCCTGAAGGAGATTCCTACGGGATTGAATGAAACTGGGGATTCAGACACGGTCCGAGAAGCTTCCACGAAATAGGATCCTCTGAAATGAGAGATATGCACATTATACGCCAGTAATGAAAATAGACAAAAGAATAATGAATTCGAAGCTGCACTGAGGGTGCCAAAGGAGTAATAAAGAATTAATACTGCCAATGCAAGAGGCGCACGGACATTAGACAAGGGAGATTTCTGGCTTTCTCTTTAAGGAAATATTACGAGACAAAAGCATGACTGAAATGGGGCTCTTCCAGGGCACTTTACCTTAGCAGATTTTCCGAGGGCGTGTAGAAGGCGGTCCGTGGATGACTTGCGATTTCCGAGGACGAGTTTCTTCCACGTGGTGAGATGCAAGGGCTTCCGTAAAGGGGCAAGGCGATGGGGACTCCTCGAAACTCCAAGCAATGGCGTGTGGGCTCGAGGAATACGGTCGAAGGGCACGAGGAAAAGTATACTTTGGAAAGGGCCACGTGGTTAGGATGCAAGGGCATCGATGGGGCCAGGTGTTGGGGACGTCTTCACAAGTTCACTCCATATCTTCCAGCCCGCGTGTGTGTCGAGACCTCGTGGGCTTTTGCTTTTATCCTCCTATGGGGCAGGGTGCGTCCAACACAGATGCTTTGACTCATTGCACCTGCTGCAGGGAGAGGTTTTGGCCTGTAGGAGACACACCCAAGCCAGATTACTTTTGCCTCGAAGGAAAGATCTTTATCAAAAAATGGGAGCGCCTTTAATCTTTTTAACCCTTGTTTTTAAGTCGATAGACAGATGGTCTATCGATCGGCCGGCTGGCAGTAAATGAACAACCAACAACAACAAAGGAGGGGGAGGTAATTTGCTAGCGAATTCTTGCTAATCATAATAATATATATATATATATATAGATATATATATATATATAATATATATATTTATATATATGTATATACAATATATAATCCCTATCTATCTATCTATTATCTGTCACTATATATATATATATATATATATATATATATATATATATATATATATATATATATATATATATATATATATATATATATATATATATATATATATATATATATATATATATATATATATATATATTTATATATATATGTATATATAATATATAATACCTATCTATGTATCTATGTATCTATCTATCTATCTATATATATATATATATATATATATATATATATATATATATATATATATATATATATATATATATATATATGTATGTATATATGTACATATATATATATGTATATATGTATATAATATACTGTATATATATATATATATATATATATATATATATATATATATATATATATATATATATATATATATATATATATATATATATATATATATATATATATATATATATATATATATATATATATATATATATATATATATATATATATATATATATATATATATATATATATATATATATATATGTGTGTGTGTGTGTGTGTGTGTATATGTATATATATATAATATATTGATATATATGTATATATAATATATATAATACCTATCTATCTATCTATCTATATATATATATATATATATATATATATATATATATATATATATGTGGACTTGATATGCAGAGTAATTCAGATAGATTTTAGTGCTGCATTTTATTTAGTAAATACACAAGGCACTTGTTTCTAAACTTCAAAATCTTGGAGTTGATGGATATGTTTTAGGATTGCCTTAAGATTTCCTCACAGGTAGGAAGCAGCGAGTTGCTGTGGACAGGATCTTTAGTGACCGGTGATCTATTGTGTCTGGAGTTCCACAGGGTAGTGTTCTTGGTCCACTGTTATTTTTAGCATATACAAGTGACATGGTTGTTGGCCTGGAAAACAAAATTGTTCAGTATGCCGATGATGCAACACTTGCGGGTGTAGTAAAATCGCCACTTTTGAGAAATGAAGCTGCCCTCGGCCTCAGTCGGGACATGGATCGGTTCAGGCAATGGTGTAGTTGGTGAGGCATGAGGCTAAACTTCCAGGAAAACGAAAACACTATTGATTAGCAGATCTCATACTGACTTCCCAACCCATCCTCCCCTTCAGTTGGATGGAACTTTGCTGAACGAGTCTGATGCTTTAACTATTCTAGGTGTAACCCTTGACTCACATCTAACTTTTGAGAAACATCTAATGAAATTTTCAGCAAATGCCGCACGAAAGTTAGGTATTGTTCGTAAAGCCTCATATGTTTATGAGTGATAAAAGCAATGCAAGTGCAACCTCTTTTAGTTCATTTGCACTCCCTTTACTAGAATACTGCTCTCCTGTGTGGACGTCTGCTTCTGCCAGGGATTTATCTCTTTTAGACAGAGTGGTTCGTCGTGGTAGGTTTCTGTTTCCTAATAGTAGTAGTTATGACTTGGACTATCGATGGATGCTCTCATGCTTGTCACTTTTTCATAACTTGTATTCAACAGAGATCTTTCACATTCACAATTGATCCCTGAGCCCCTTTATCTGCCGATAGCAACCAGATTCGCTGAACAGCAGCACCAATATGCAGTAAATGTGCCTCGCTGTTGAACTCCTCAGTTCCACAGGTTCTTCATTCCTCACACCATTGGAATGGAACAGCCTCCCAGAGGATGTAGTGCAATTGGAACTTCAAAAGTTCAAGCGAAAGGTGCAATGCATTGCTACCCTAATACTATTCTTTGCATTTCAATACATATTTATCTATAAATTTATTAATTTTTTTTTTTTTAATAAGTGAGTGGGATCTATTCTTTCTGTATTTCCTTTTATCTCCTCTTACTTCTTCCTAATGAGCACCATATTCTTCATGGCTTGAATTTCAAGTCAATGGCCCTTTGGGCTTCTTCCATATGAATAGGTTTCATCTTCTGAAAATAATAATGATAATATATATATATATATATATATATATATATATATATATATATATATATATATATATATATATATATATATATATATATATATATGTGCGCCTGTGTATATATATGTATGTATGTATGTATGTATGTATGTATGTATGTATGTATGTATGACTGAATCACGAAGATATGGAACGTGATGAATGTATGAATAAAGGCAATAGCCACGAAGGGAATACTGAAACACGAAATGGTTGCTAGGCCTTTCGACTTACTGTCCTTTACTTTGCAGACTGATAGAAATATACAAATAAATTTACAAGAAAGCTCGTATAAGTGACAGATGGGGATTATAAAGGAACAGATTTACCTGGAATCCAACACAGTTGAAGAATTATTGGACCTACTAAAACAATGGTAGATATTTCAAAGGTTTTACAACTGCTCGGAAGCACGGAAGAGTCAATTAAAAGATAATACCGGGAAAGAGACTGACCACCGAAATTACCCATGGAAACAATAAGCTGATTACACATGTTTATAAACGAACATCAACTCAATATATTCTCCTTTTGGTAAACAATAATAACTTTTGCAAAATGAACATTTAAAAAAATATATTAAACATATGAATACATAGAAAATATATATAAGTAAGGTAACTGATTGGTAATTAAGTCAGTGATTTTATCTTTAAGGTCATTCCTGAACATTTTACTAATACAGGGGTCCAAATAATACATGCCAGGGCCAAGGTTAAAATTACAGCTGGGAGTAAGCTGTATAATGCCAGATTCTAAAAAGTTTTGTGAGGAGAAATCTTTTGATCTGTTAATCACTGAACTTTCAGTCCAGTTTATCCTATTAGAGTTTTCACTTAAATGAATGAATTGCATGTTTGCCCAGTTTTGACAGATTACTTATGCTGATTAATTCGTACTTCCAAATCCTTAATGGACTGACCAAGATAAAAAGAAGAGCAGTCCAAGCATGGAATTTTATACACTGTGTTGTTGCTTTCCATAATTTTTTTTTTTTTTTTATTAACATTCCTTTTAGTGTGTTGTTCTAGGAAAAAATCAGGTTGACATTAAAAGATCTTAACAATGATTTTATGATTGCAAAACCAGTAAAATAAGGCAAGCTAAGAATGTTCTTAGGGGTTTCTTTCTCCATGTTACTTTCAGTATAAAACTTTTTGTGGGCGTTATTATAGCAAATATCTAGTGTATATGAAGGATAACATAAATCTGTCCCTATTTTCTTATGTATTCATTTCTTGATCCAAATACTGGGGACTGACAATGCATAAGTGCTTGTAAAACATAGAAGAAAAAAAG
>NC_089787.1:6303064-6355564 GCF_040412425.1 Macrobrachium rosenbergii
CCATTGCAGATTCCACCGGTTATGGACAGAATTCTATCTTTTCTCTGCGTTCGAAGTCCATCCGGCCATTTCGCCGAAGACAGAACAACGGATGCGACACTGCGTCCTGTGAGCCCTCCCGCGACATGGAAAAAAATTCCCATTGATATTTTTGTTAAGTATAATTGACCACACGCGTAGAGTTTCAGCTGTCTAGGTGGACATTGACTTTATTATCAAGTGACGATGGAGGCTGTTGCTTGTTCTGGTCATAAGTGTGGTTGATCTCCTCAAAGGTCCATAATCGTTGTCATCGATGCCTAGTGTGTGTGTGTGTGTGTTTGTGTGTGTGCGTGTGTGTGTAAACATATTGTTGAAGGTGATGCCTCATAGGTTCAGTATAAAATCTCCCACATCGTGCCTTTTATTTCATAAATTCCAACAAAATGATGTAAAAAAAAAGTCGCAATTGTTTTCTCTCCTCCAGTTTCAGAAAACGGCACCGAAGAGGAAACCGCTCTCGAGGGAATGGCCCAGTGGTCTCGTCTTCCAGAGAAATGTAACAAGTTTCACAAATTTTCACCCTCCCAGGTCTCGCCTTCTTTTTGACAGTATTCTTTGTTTCTTGTTCTGTATGATGTTTGTTGAATTTACGCTAGTTACATTACTTTTCTTATCACTCAAGATTTCGGTTTATCTGTTTCGTGGGTGGTAGATGTCGGCGGCAGGGGGAGGGGGGAGGGATGGGGAATGTATAAACCGATAAATGTTTCAATTCACACTTCCTTTACCAGTAATCTAATATAAATCGAGTATTTAATTGTTCTGTTTTTTTGCAAAATATTTCTTAATATCTGTTGATGCCTTCCTCAAGACGGATTTTATTATTTATTTTCTGTTATTTTTGAGCAGTTGACGATAAGAAGTTCTAATAATAGTTGCGTCACAAATTACGAAATGACATTATTAATGCTTGGTATCCAAGGAATCCAGGTTGCACTCTAATTCGCACATCGAGAGTTCGTTTTCTTTCCATACATATAAAATGTCGTTATCTATCGTAACACTTTTTTCCATGCTACGCAGAGGAAATTTATGGGAACAGAATATTTTCATAAAGGCCAGAAAACATCCCGTGGTAATGAAAGTATGATCTGTATTACTGTTGTGTACTCGTTTATTAATCTATATTCATCCAAATAATTTTATCCTCACTATCTTTTGTCTCATGAGCGTTAACTTAATGGCCGGCATTTTCTGCTCCTGCCTTTTTCTATTTTAGGGGGGGCCGGGAATATCACACTCTATGGTGATATCTGATGAATCTTCATCTGACGGTAAACAGACAACATTCATCTAAAAGTTACTCGTGAATGTCACCTTCAGGAAGCTGTTAAGGCCTAGTTTCGGTCCTGGCAGCCTCTTTCGAATAAGAAAAACACGAAGTTACAGCATCAAAAAGTGCCACCCTGATAGATTTTATCGTATACATACGCGCAGAGAACACCATAAGGTAACATACAAACATTTTCCTTTTTATTTGAACAGGCTCAACAGAGGGCAATGGCGTCTTTCTTAGGGTGGGAAGTACCTGACATTAGTTGAAGATTTCATGCAGATGAGTTCCTTGATATTAATTGCTCCTTGCTGGCTGCATTAGATATAATACCACTACCATCAAGAGGGCATTTTTATGCTAAGTGAGCTAGGGAATTCGACTTTCTGAGTAGCAGTGAGGTGACAAAAGATAATGATTAAACAGCGCTGGCACAGGTCAGTTTCAAAATTAGATCTTCTCACTGTTTAGCAGACCGTAACAAAATTAGTCTTTGATACCTGAAAGGTAAGCGAAACTTATTTGTTGGGAAATTCATGATTTTGCATTCATAAATAGAAGGGAAAGAATCTAACTCACAATCAACAAGAAAGTCTGCAAAAGGAAAGAAACGCCGAAACCTTCTTTCGAGTTTGAGAGTCTGGGTTCTTTCTCCAACCTCTTCAGCGCCAACGAAGAAAGAAACGGAGAGGGAGGTTCCTCAATTGTCGATCATCGGCTGTTCCCTTCTTCTTGGCATAATTTGAGTGTTTGTTGGTATCTGTCCGTCTTCTTATTCTGTTTTTATGGTATATATTTTTTTTTACTGTATTTTCTTCTTCTACTCTGAAAGTTGTGCCTTGTATTTTTCTTTGAAGATCACTTCAAATTCTCTTTTACTAAGTTTTAAAATTTGTAAATCCATTTAAGTGCAACTGCTTTTTTTAAGTGCAATTGATTTTCAGATTCTAATATCTTCTGTATATGTTCATTTTCAACACAACACAAACTGATGTAAATTTTAGATGTCCTGATGATGTGACCACGAGTCAAGAAACGTCAACTATAAATGTATAGACGGAATCATCTCCGAGTGTTCCTGGTGCCCTTCCTCTACTTAACATTTATATATATATATATATATATATATATATATATATATATATATATATATATATATATATATATATATATATATATATATATATATATAATGCGTGTATGTGTATAATACCTGTAGTAGACCTATGACCATGAAATATGAAAGCTGTAATCTGCAGAGCGCATTCATATAAGAACTTGAAATAACCTCACAGAAACGCAATTATTATTCGTAAATATATGTAAAAAAACGGAAACACACATCCTGGCCGACAATCTCCTTTGCAGGGGATAAAACGGAAATGCCTTGTAGCGAGTGAAGTTCTGCAGCTGCTGCTTCATAGAAGACAAAGCGACGACTGGCACGCTACTCCTTTAACAAACAATGTCTCAGCTTTCAGCTGCAGTGGAAGAATTGCCGTATTATGATTCTGTTTTGTTCCCTGAGAAGAATGGGAGTGTTGAGTCTAAGACTGAGTTAGATAGTGGAGAGATAGATAGACAATAACAATTGCGAAATTGTGATTAAAGAAGACCTGCCTGAAGGAGTTTTGAAAGTCTTCAGAGATTTTCCTCATTAATGATGTCAGAATTTCTGAAGGGGATTGCCAGGAGCTTCAGTAGATCAAGGATATGCAAACAGGTCAAACTCATCTGGGTCATGTATGTTGTTGTTCACTGATCGCGACGTCAAACAGCTAATGATTGTTACAGTCGCAATACCAACTTTCAGTTTTGGTTACGATTAAAACTACAAGACATTTTGAGAGAATACTCATTCACCACAGAACGAAGAATGCAGTTACTTGAGATGAAACTACTTTTCTGCGGCACATTATACAAAAAGATGGAAAGGATTTTTTTTGCAGATACTTTAGAAAAAATCTTGAAATATTCCAGCCTTCGCGGTTGTAGGAAAGTAAGATCTAGCCTCTTAAAATTCCCTTGGCTGGACTTACTTCCGATCTAGTGACTGAATATTACACGAAATTTGTGGCTAAATATTTATGAACGCAAAATATGTCCTGGTATATGGGACAAACGTCCATAATTAGTTACATGTAACAAACTTACCAATCGGTTATCATGCTGGAGGTTGGCTGATGTCGAATCTAAAAATAAAATCTTAGATTCGACAGGCATATGTGCAGAAGAGTCGCTATCAGTCTATACCTTTGTGATGGCTATATGATCATAATATAGTGAATCGGATATTAAAAACGAAGTTTGGAGCTTAATATTTGTGAATATTTGTGTATATATATATAAATATATATATATATATATATATATATATATATATATATATATATATATATATATATATATATATATATATATATATATATATATATACAGTATATATATATATACAGTATATATATATACAGTATATATATACTATATATATATATATATATATATATATATATATATATATATATATATATATATATATATATATATATATATATATATATATATATATATATATATATATATATATATATATATATATATATATATACACATATGTATATACATATATATATGCGGTTAATGAATGTGAATTCTTCATGATTAAGGATTGCCTATAACTTCTTAGCAACAAGAAGGAAAGTGCTTGCACACAATTTATTGCCCTGTTGCATTGTCTCTTTCAGTATCAGCAGAAATGGCAATGAACTATTAACCAAAGTTTCAGACTTCCTTTAGACAGATCTTTAGCTCATGCTGGTGAAAAATTATCACTTGTTGGCGGTTAAATTCTGGATTTGTCTCACGTGTTCTGGATGTCCCAAAGAAGGGATCCTCCCTGTGCGTTGTAAACGTAACCTTTACCGAAGACTGTGTTAAATGCAGGAGGAAACAGGAACGGTTCTTTCCCTGACTCTTGAATTCAAGATGATCCTAGGAGAGAGAAGAGTGAGACGAAAATTCTTTCCTGACTCTGGAATTCAAGATGATCCTAGGAGAGAAGAGTGAGACAAAAATTCTTTCCCTGACTCTTGAATTCAAGATGATCCTAGGAGAGAGAAGAGTGAGAGAAAAATTCTTTCCTGACTCTGGAATTCAAGATGATCCTAGAGAGAGAAGAGTGAGACAAAAATTCTTTCCTGACTCTTGAATTCAAGATGATCCTAGAGAGAGAAGAGTGAGAGAAAAATTCTTTCCTGACTCTGGAATTCAAGATGATCCTAGGAGAGAGAAGAGTGAGACAAAATTCTTTCCTGACTCTGAATTCAAGATGATCCTAGGAGAGAGAAGAGGAGACAAAAATTCTTTCCTGACTCTGAATTCAAGATGATCCTAGGAGAGAGAAGAGTGAGACAAAAATTCTTTCCTGACTCTTGAATTCAAGATGATCCTAGGAGAGAGAAGAGTGAGAGAAAAATTCTTTCCTGACTCTGAATTCAAGATGATCCTAGGAGAGAGAAGAGTGAGACAAAATTCTTTCCCTGACTCTGAATTCAAGATGATCCTAGGAGAGAGAAGAGTGAGACAAAAATTCTTTCCCTGACTCTGGAATTCAAGATGATCCTAGGAGAGAGAAGAGTGAGACAAAAATTCTTTCCCTGACTCTTGAATTCAAGATGATCCTAGGAGAGAGAAGAGTGAGAGAAAAATTCTTTCCCTGACTCTGGAATTCAAGATGATCCTAGGAGAGAGAAGAGTGAGAGAAAAATTCTTTCCCTGACTCTGGAATTCAAGATGATCCTAGGAGAGAGAAGAGTGAGAGAAAAAATCTTTCCCTGACTCTTGAATTCAAGATGATCCTCGAGAGAGAAGAGTGAGAGAAAATTCTTTCCTGACTCTTTGAATTCAAGATGATCCTCAGAGAGAGAAGAGTGAGAGAAAAATTCTTTCCTGACTTCTTGAATTCAAGATGATCCTCGGAGAGAAGAGTGAGAAAAATTCTTCCCTGACTCTTGAATTCAAGATGATCCTAGGAGAGAGAAGAGTGAGACAAAAATTCTTTCCTGACTCTTGAATTCAAGATGATCCTAGGAGAGAGAAGAGTGAGAGAAAAATTCTTTCCTGACTCTTGAATTCAAGATGATCCTCGGAGAGAGAAGAGGAGAGAAAAATTCTTTCCCTGACTCTGAATTCAAGATGATCCTCGAGAGAGAAGAGTGAGACAAAAATTCTTTCCCTGACTCTTGAATTCAAGATGATCCTAGGAGAGAGAAGAGTGAGAGAAGACCTTACAGACCTTACAATTCGTTCAGGTTGCCCCAGGTCCCCAGTGTGAGGCACCTTTGATGTCTACCAGAGAGTTGCTAACGCATCTTCCGGTATATTTTGCATCTTCCAGTCTTGGATGGTCTGGGATGCATCTTAGATATTTGTCGAGCTTATTCTAAACACATCTACGCTCACTCCTGTTATGTTCCTCAGATGAGCTGGTAGCGCATTGAATAGACGCTGCATTATCGATGCTGGTGCGGGTGGATTAATGTCCTGTGTGCTTTCCTTAATTTTCCTGGTATAGTTTTTGGCACTATTAATCTACCTCTGCTTGCTCTTTTGATAATTTTAGTTCCATGATGTTTTCGGTAATTCCTTCTATCTGTTTCCATGCTTGAATTACCATGTAGCGTTCTCTTCTCCTTTCAAGACTATATAAATTTAAGAATTGTAGTCTTTCCCAGTAGTCAAGGTCCTTAACTTCTTCTATTCTAGCTGTAAATGACCTTTGTACACTTTCTATTTGTGCAATATCCTTTTGGTAGTGTGGGTACCATATTATATTGCAATATTCAAGTGGACTACGTACGTACGTTTTATAAAGCATAATCATGTGTTCAGCTTTTCTAGTTTTGAAGTGCCGGAACAACATTCCCATTTTTGCTTTGCATTTTGCCAATAGAATTGCTATTTGATCATTGCATAACATATTCCTATTCAACATCACACCAAGGTCTTTAACTGCTTCCTTGTTTGTGATTGTCTCATTATTAGGTCCTTTATATGCATATAGCATTCCTACTTTATCACCATAGTTCATTGATTCAAATTTATCAGAGTTAAATACCATCCTATTTATCTCTGCCCATTTATATATTTTGTTTAGGTCTCTTTGTAGCGAGTTCCTATCTTCATCACAAGCAATTTCTCTACTTATTCTTGTGTCATCTGCGAAACTTCTTACTACTGAGTCCTTAACATTACTGTCTATGTCTGCAATCATAATCACAAACAGCAATGCAGCTAACACCGTACCCTGTGGTACACCGGATATTACCGTAGCTTCATCCGATTTCTCATCGTTTGCAATCACTATCTGTTTTCTATTTTGCAAAAATTCTTTTATCCATCTTCCTACTTTGTCAACAATGTTATGTTTTCTAATTTTTTCGCTAATATATTATGATCTACCTTGTCAAAAGCTTTTGCAAAGTCTAGGTAAACCACATCTGTATCTTTTTCATTTATCATATTTTTATATATGCTTTCATGGTGGACTAACAGTTGGGTTTGTGTACTTTTTCCGGGTACAAAACCATGTTGTCCTATATTGAACAATCTATTTTTCATTAAATGTTTCATTATATTTTTTCATTACCCTTTCATATACTTTCATAATATGAGATGTCAGACTCACAGGCCTATAATTACTTGCCTCTAGTCTTGAACCACTTTTGAAAGTAGGAGTAATATATGCTAATTTATGCTCATCATAAATCTTGCCTGTATCTATACTTTGCCTTAATAATATTGTTAGCGGCTTTGCGATTGAATGAACCACTTTCTTTAACAATATGGCAGGTACTCCATCTGGTCCTGCTGCTGATCCATTTTTAATTTCATTAATAGCCTGCACAATATCGGCTTCTGTAATATCTATATCTGATAAGTATTCAGTATTTTCATCTCTTATTTCTGTATCATTATCTTCATTGTCAATTCTAGGTGTAAATTCACTCTTATATCTTTCTGCTAATATGTTACATATTTCCTTTTTTCATTCGTTAATCGCCCTTCAATTCTTAGAGGGCCTATTTCTACTCTTATTTTATTCATCTTTTTGCATATGAATAAAAAATTTTAGGTTTTGCTTGATATTTTGTAGTGTCATTTCTTCTAGGTTCCATTTTTCATTTTCTTTGATTGTATAATCTTTTGTTCTGCATTTTCTATCTTACTTTTTAGTTCCATCACTTTCCATGCATTCTTTTCTTTTGCAAGAGCTTTTTTCCACTTTCTAATTTTCTGAACAAGATCCTTCTGTCTCTTGGAATTCGTGACTGATGCTTACTTTTTTTCTCGGTATATATTTTTCCACTATTTCCTCTAATATTTTATATAATATATCGGTATTTACCTGTATATCATCACTTACAAATATGTTTTCCCATTCTTTGTTTAATTCTTCATTTATTTTTGACCAATTTATATTCTTACTATAGAAATTGTATTTTCCATATCCTTCCCATTTTTTCGTCTCTTGCTTTTCTTTGTTTTCGTATGTTCTGGAACGGACTGTTAGTTCTATGACATTATGGTCCGAAATACTCGTGTTATATACTATTATTTCTTTTAACATAGTTCACCTCATTCACAAATACTAGGTCTAAAATATTATCCTTTCTTGTTGGTAGGTGATTTATTTGCTGAATGTTATGTTCTAGTAGCATATCTAATAGCTTTTCAAATTGCCTCTTATCTTCTGCACTACTATTGCTCTCTTTTTTATATGTATAAATACAACCACAGTCTCTATTCGTTCTTTCCATTCTACAAAAGGAAAGTTAAAGTCTCAGTTAGGAGTATAGTCCAGTCCTTGTGATTTCTACATATTTCATCCAATTTTTCAATTATTATGTCAAACTCTTTAGTATTAGGGGTCTATATATTACAATGTTCACTAATTTTTCAGATTCAAATTCTACCGCTATTAATTCACATTCTGTGTTACTATATTTCTCACAGATTTTTCCCTTGATTGGCATCTCTCCCATATATCGCGGTTCCCCCAGATTTCTATTTTTCTATCTGATCTATAAGTTTGGAAACCCTTTATCTGGTCATCATTACCAGTCTCTTTGGGAATACCAGGTTTCACTTATATTCAATATTTCTATTTTTTCATTTTGGGTTAGTTCTTCTAAGAACTCTATCTTTCTTTTTGAGTTACTCAAACTAGACCCTGCGCGTTCATCACTATGATTGTTTGCATATTATCTCCATTATCTAATATGGGTAATAATAAGGATTTTCCCATGTCTCTTTCCTGTTCTGATATGTTGATCTTTTTTTCATTTCCAGAAATTCGTACATTAAAAATCCAACTTTTCCATTATATTTGTTCTTCCAGCTTCATATTTATTCACTTTGTGCATAAACCTGCACTTATCTCCATATCTGCACCATCCCCTTGCATCATAGATACATTGCTTGTTCCTTGTGCTATATCTAGGTGCTGATGGCTCATATCGTGGTGCTGACTTTTCATAATGTGTTGTTGGCTTGCTTTTGCCTTCATCACATGATCTTTGTTCTTTTTTTATTTGTTTCATTTTTTCCTTGGTTTTTATATATGATTTGATTTTTATTTTGATTTTGGTCTTTCATGGCTACAGGATGCATGTACCTACATTTCTTATTAAACCTACATCCATTTCCTTCTTTCCAGTTTCTACATATTTTTGGATGTAGATCTCTGCATTCCTCTCTTCATAGCCATCTAGATATGCACATTTGCCATAGATCTCATAATTGTGACATATCTTGGGATGTTTGTAATAACATCTTTCACCAAACCTGCAATTCCCTCTTTTCAAAAGGGTGCATACTGTGTCTTTTTTTCTTTTCTTTTTTTTTCTTGTTCATTCCCCTCAGTATGGAGATCCGGGTACAACCTCTTTGGGAGAGAGAGAGAGAGAGAGAGAAAATTCTTTCCCTGACTCTTGAATTCAAGATGATCCTCGGAGAGAAGAGTAAGACAAAAATTTCTTGAATTCAAGATGATCCTCTTGAGACAAAAATTCTTTCCTGACTCTGAATTCAAGATGATCCTAGAGAGAAAGAGTGAGACAAAAATTCTTTCCTGACTTTGAATTTTCATTTTCTTTTCTCTGACTCTTATCAGATGAACTAGGAGAGAGAAGAGAGAGAAAAATTCTTTCCTTCTTGAATTCAAGATGATCCTAGGAGAGAGAGAAGAGTTGAGAGAAAATATTTTTCCTGACTATTGAATTCAAGATGATCCTAGAATTCAAGAGAGAGAGAGAGTGAGAGAAAAATTCTTTCCTGACTTTGAATTCAAGATTATCCTGAGAGAGAAGAGTGAGAGAAAAATTCTTTCCCTCTGACTCTTATTTGATCTGGAGAGAGAAGAGTGAGACAAAATTCTTTTCCTGACTCTTTGAATTCAAGATGATCTCGAGAGAGAGAAAAATTTTTCCTGGAGTGAGATCCCGAAAAATTCTTTCCCTGACTTTGAATGAGAGATGATCCTCGGAGAGAGAAGAGTTGAGAGAAAAATTTTTGTGACTCCTTGAATCAAGATGATCCTATTTTGAGAGAAAATTCTTTCCCTGACTCTTGAAAAGATGATCCTCGGAGAGAGAAGAGTGAGAGGAAATTCTTTTCCTGACTTTGAATTCAAGATGATCAGGTTTTTTCATTGTGAAAATTCTTTGCCTACTCTTGAATTCAAGATGATCCTAGAGAGAAGAGTGAGAGAAAATTCTTTCCCTGACTTGCATCAATCAATGATGATTCTTTCCCAGAGAGAGAGAATTCAAGATGATCCAAAAGTGATTTTCCTTTGACTCTTGAATTCAAGATGATTTCGAGAGAGAAGAGTGAGAGAAAATTTTTGACTCTTGAATTCAAGATGATCCAGGAGAGAGAAGAGTGAGAGAAAATTTTTTCCTTATTGAATTAAGATGATCCTTAGAGAGAAGAGTGAGAGAAAATTTCTTTCCCTATCTTGAATTCAAGATGATCCTAGAGAAGATATTTTCTTCCCCCTGACTCTGAATTCAAGATGATCTCGAGAGAGAAGAGTGAGAGAAAAATTCTTTCCTGACTTCAATTCAAGATGATCTCAGGAGAGAAGAGGAGAGAAAAATTTCTCCAGACTCTTGAATTCAAGATGATCCTCGGAGAGAAGAGAAGAGAATTAAGAGATCCTCGGAGAGAGAAGAGTTAAATTCTTTCAGACTTTGAATTCAAGATGATCCTAAGAGAGAGAAGAGTTTGAGAAAATTCTTTTCCAGACTTGCTTGAATTCAAGATGATCCTAGAGAGAGAAGAGAGAGAAAATTCTTTCCTGACTCTTGAATTCAAGATGATCCTAGGAGAGAGAGAGAGAGTGAGAAAAAATTCTTTCCCTGACTATTGAATTAAGATGATCCTCGGAGAGAGAAGAGGAGAGAAAAATTCTTTCCCCTGACTCTGAATTCAAGATGATCCTGACTTGAGAAAAGAAGAGAGAGAAAATTCCCCTGACTCTTGAATTCAAGATGATCCTATTAAGATTCAGAGAAAATTCAACTGACTCTTGAATTCAAGATGATCCTCGAGAGAGAGAAGAGTTCTTGACAAAAATTCTGAATCCCTGACTCTTTAATTCAAGAGATCACTTTTTCCCTGAGAGAGAGAGAGAGAAAATTCATTCCCCTGACTTGAATTCAAGATGATCCTCGGAGAGAAGAGTGAGACAAAAATTCTTTCCCTGACTCTTGAATTCAAGATGATCCTAGGAGAGAGAAGAGTGAGAAAAAATTCTTTTCCTGACTCTTGAATTCAAGATGATCCTCGGAGAGAGAGAGTGAGACAAAACTTCTTTCCTGAGAGAGAATTCACAGATCCTGACTCTGAATTCAAGAGAGAGACTCTTGAATTCAAGATGATCCTAGAGAGAGAGAGAGAGAGAGAGAAAAGAAGAGAGAGAGACTCTGAATTCAAGATGATCCTCGAGAGAGAAGAGTGAGAGAAAAACACTTTCCTGACTCTTGAATTCAAGATGATCCGGAGAGAGAAGAGAGAGAAATTCTTTCCCTGACTCTTGAATTCAAGATGAGAGAGAGAGAGAGAAGAGAGAAAAAAGATGATCCTTCTTTCCTGACTCTTGAATTCAAGATGATCCTAGAGAGAAATAGAGAGAAAAATTCTTTCCCTGAGAATTCAAGATGATCCTAGAGAGAGAAGAAGAGAAAATTCCTTTCCCTGACTCTTGAATTCAAGATGATCTTTTGAGAGAGAAGAGAGAAAAATTCTTTCCTGACTCTTGAATTCAAGATGATCCTCGGAGAGAGAAGAGAAGAGAAATTTCTTTCCCTGACTCTTGAATTCAAGATGATCCTAGGAGAGAGAAGAGAGAGAGACAAAAATTCTTTCCTGACTCTTGAATTCAAGATGATCCTAGGAGAGAGAAGAGTGAGAGAAAGAGAGAGAGAGAGGAGAGAATTCAAGATGATCCTCGAGAGAGAGAAGAGAGAAAAATTTTTGATGACTCTGAAAATTCAAGATGATCTCTAGAGAGAGAGAGAGAGAGAGAAAAATTTTTTCTAGAATCAAGATGATCCTAGGAGAGAGAAGAGAGAGAAAATCTTTCCTGAGAATTCAGAGAGAGAGAAGAGTTCAAAAGAGACTTTTGAATTCAAGATGATCCTAGGAGAGAGAAGAGTGAGAGAAAATTCTTTCCCTGACTCTGAATTCAAGATGATCCTAGAGAGAGAAGAGGAGAAAGAGAGAGAGATGATTCAGAGAGAAGAGAGAGAGAAGAGAGAGATCTCGGAAGAGAAGAGTGAGGAGAAAAATTCTTTCCCTGAATTCAAGATGATCCTCAGAGAGAAGAGTGAGAGAAAATTCTTTCCTGACTTTTGAATTCAAGATGATCCTCGGAGAGAGAAGAGTGAGAGAAAAAGAGATGACTCTTGAATTCAAGATGATCCTCGGAGAGAAGAGAGAGACAGGTTCTTTCCCTGAGAATTCAAGATGATCTCGGAGAGAGAGAGTGAGAGAAAAATTCTTTCCTGACTCTTGAATTCAAGATGATCCTCCAGAGAGAAGAAGAGTGAGACAAAATTCTTTCCCTGACTCTTGAATTCAAGATGATTTATCAGATTTTTATATCGGAGAGAGAAGAGTTGCGGAAAAATTCTTTCAGTCTTGAATTCAAGATGATCTAGAGAAAGATGAAAATTAGAATAGAAGATGATCCTAGTGAGAGAGAATTAGAAAAATTCTTCCCTGACTCTTGAATTCAAGATGATCCTAGAGAGAGAAGAGTGAGAAAAATATCTTCCCTGACTCTTGAATTCAAGATGATCCTCGAGAGAGAGAAGGAAAAATTCTTTCCTGACTTTGAATTCAAGATGATCCTCGAGAGAGAAGAGTGAGAGAAAATTTTTTCCCTGACTCTTGAATTCAAGATGATCCTTTTTTTCAAGAGAAGAGTGAGATGAATTCTTTTCCTGACTTTGAATTCAAGATGATCCTCGGAGAGAGAAGAGGAGAGAAAAATTCTTTTAATCTCTTGAATTCAAGATGATCTAGGAGAGAGAAGAGTGAGAGAAAATTCTTTCAAATTCAAGATGATCCTAGGAGAGAGAAGAGTCCATGATATTTTCCTGAGATGATCCTCGATGAGAGAGAGAGAGAAGAGACAAAAATTCTTTCCCTGACTCTTAAATTAAGATGATCCTCTTTCTGAGAGATCTAGTAGAGAAAAGAGAAAAATAAGAATTCAAGATGATCCTGACGAGAGAGAAGAGTGAGAGAAAATTCTTTCCTGACTCTTGAATTCAAGATGATCCTAGGAGAGAAGAGTGAGAGAAAATTTTTCCTGACTCTTTGAATTCAAGATGATCCTCCTTGGAGTGAGACAAAAATTCTTTCCTGACTCTTGAATTCAAGATGATCCTCTGGAGAGAGAAGAGTGAGAATGGGACTTTGAATTCAAGATGATCCTCGGAGAGAGAAGAGTAGACAAAAATTCTTTCCCTGACTCTGAATTCAAGATGATCCTAGGAGAGAGAAGAGTGAGACAAAAATTAACAACATTCCTGATTTCAAGATGATCCTCAAGAGAGAGAAGAGGAGACAAAAAATTCTTTCCCTGACTAATTCAAGATGATCCTAGAGAGAGAAGAGTGAGAATAAAAATTCTTTCCTGACTCTGAATTCAAGATGATCCTCGGAGAGACCAAAGAGAGAGAGAGAAAAAATTCCCCTGACTCTTGAATTCAAGATGATCCTCGGAGAGAAGAGTGAGACAAAAATTCTTTCCCAACTCTTGAATTCAAGATGATCCTCATTGAGTTAGAAAAATTAGGTCCTGATTTGAATTCAAGATGATCCTAGGAGAGAGAAGAGTGAGACAAAATTATTTTCCTGATTTGAATTCAAGATTCTATCAGAAGAGAGAGAGAAAGATTCTTTCCCTGACTCTGAGATCAGAAGAGAGAGAAAAATTCTTTCCCCTGACTCTAATTCAAGATGATCCACTGCCAAGAGTTAAATTTGAATTTAACAAAGACTTGAATTCTTTGTGAGCGAGATTCCTATAGACAAAATTCACCTGAGAGAGAGATGATCAAGAGAGAAAATTCTAATTCAAGAGGGAGAGAGAAAGGACACCACTCTTTAAGACTTCTTGTTTAATAATAATTTCCCTAACTCTTCAAGATGAAATTAGAAGAGAGAGATCTGCAATTATTTCCCTAATCACTTGAATTCAAGCATCCTCGAGAGAGAAGAGAGGAGAAAAATTCATTATGACTCTGAATTCATCCGATGATCCTAGGAGAGTGAAGAGAGAGAAAATGCCCCTCCTGACCAGATTCAAGATGATACTTTGTGTCATCTGAGATTGCTCATCTGAGGCCTGATCTGCAATTCTTTAAGAGAATTTTATAAAATCTTTCCCCACTTGAATTGATCATCAATGTTATGTTTTCTAATTTTTTCGGAGAGAAAGAGCAGCTGAGATGAAAGTCTTTTCTTGACTCTTGAAAAAAGATGATTTGCAAAGTCTAGACAAAAATTCTTTCATCTGAATAAGATGATTTTAGATTCATTCATATTTTTATATAGGACTGAATTCAAAATGAAGAATGCTAGAGAGAGAAGAGCCTCGGACCTTGAATTCAAGATGATCCTCGGAGAGATTGTGTTGAGACTTTTTCCCTGACTATAATTAAATGATCCATGTTGTCATATAGAGAAAAATTCTTTCCCTGAATCTTGAATTCAATATGTTTCATTAAGATTTTTTTCTTTTCAGGACTCTTGATGTTCAAGATGATCCTGTCAGAAACAATAATGCCTGATAATTACTTTCCCTAGTCTTGAATTCAAGATGAAAGTAGGAGAAATATATGCTAATCTATTCTCATCTTGAAATCTTGAGAGAGGAGATCTTACAGAGGAATGAGAAAATACTTTGTCTTAATAAAGATGATGCAGGAGAGAGAGTTACTGATTGAATGAACCACTTTCTTTAACAATATGACAGGTACTCCATCTGGTCCTGACTGTTGATCCATTTTTAATTTCATTAATAGCCTGAACAATATCGGCTTCTGTAATATCTAAGATCTGATAAGTATTCAGTATTTTCAAATAGCCCGAGAAGATTATTTCTGTATCATTATCTTCATTTGTCAATTGTCAATTTAGAGAAATTCAAATATATCTTTAATGCTAATATGTTACAAGATTTAGCAGAGAGAGATTCGTTAATCGCCTACAATTTTAGAGGGTCCAAATACTACTCTTTATTTTATTCATCTTTTTTGCATAATGAATAAAAAAATTTTAAGGTTTTGCTTGAATTTTGTAGTGTCATTTCTTCTAGGTTCCAAAAATTTTTTTTTGATTGTATAATCTTTGTTCTGCATTTTCTATCTTACTTTTAGAGAGAGATCAGAGACACAAAATGCTTTTCTTTTGCAAGAGGCAAGATTTTTCCACTTTCTAAAATTCTGGAACAAGATCTTTCTGTCTCTTGAAATAATGATGATTACTTTTTTTTTGAACTCAGGACCCGAAATATAAATTTCCACTTTTGAATCTAAAATTTTATATAATATATCGGTATTTACCTAATATCATCACTTACAAATATATTTTCCCATTCTTTGTTTAATTCTTCATTTATTTTTGACCAAAAAATATTCTTACTAAGAAATTGTATTTTCCAATCCTTCCATTTTTCGTTTCTTGCTTTCTCTGTTTTCAAATAAAATGAACGGACTGTTAGTTTATGACAAGATGGTCCGAAATACTCGTGTTATATACTTTATTTTTTAATTAGTTCAAATATTCACAAATACTAGATCTAAAATATTATCCTTCTTTGTTGAAAGGTGATTTATTTGCTGAATGTTATGTTCTAGTAGAATCTAATAGAAACTTTCTTCAAATTGACACTCTTATCTTCTGCAAAAACTATTGCTCTTTTTATATGTATAAATACAACCACAGTCTTATTCTTTCCCTCCATTCTATAAAAGGAAATTTAAAGTCTCTTAGGAGAGTCCAGTCCTTATGATTTCTACATATTTCATCCAATTTTTCAATTATTATGTCAAACTCTTTAGTATTAGGGGTCTATATATTACAATTTCACTAATTATTCAGATTCAAATTTATTCTGAATTTTCTGTGTTACTATATTTCTCACAGATTTTTCCTTGATTGGCATTTCCATATATCGAAATTCCCCTGATTTCTTTCTTCTATCTGATCTATAAATTTGAAACCCTATATCTGGTCACCATTACCAGTCTCTTGGGAATACCAGGTTTCACTTATATTCAATATTTCTATTTTTTCATTTTTCTTAGTTTATTCTAAGAACTCTATACAAGTTTCTTTTGAGTTACTCAAATTTGTGCTAAACCCAGATGCTGCTATCATCACTATGATAGGTTTAATGTTATCTCCATTATCTAATATGGGTAATAATAGGGATTTTCCCATGAGAGAGAGAGAGAGACTGTTCTGATATGTTGATCTTTTTCAATTTCCAGAAATAAAGTACAGAGAAAAAAGAGACAACTTTTCCATTATACTTGTTCTGGAGCTAGGATATTTATAATAAAAACCTGAAAAATAAACCATGCAGGGAGAGAGAGAGAGAGAGAGAGAGAGAAGAGAGAGGAGGAAGAGAGAGAAAGAAAGATGATCCTCAGAATGAGAGAGAGAGAGAAAGAGAGAAGGGAAAAAGAGAAAGAGAGAGGAGAGAAAAGATTCAGGAGATTTAAAGAGAGAGATTAAAGAGAGAAGAGAGAATTTTCAGATTTTGAGAGATTTCTAAAGAAAGAGAGAGAATAGAAAAAGATTCCCTGAGAGAGAGAGAGAGAGAGAGAGAGAGAGAGAGAGAGAGAGAGAGAAGAGAGAGACTAAAGGTTTGATTGATTGATTGATATAGGATTTTCGAGAAAGAGAGCCAAGACTGGGACAACTAAGGTCATTCAGAGAGAGAACCGGAAATTGAGAGGAGAGAAAGGTCCCAAGAGAGAGAAAACCTGAAGTCAGAGTTGAAAGGAGAGGAGGGTGAGACAGATGAGAGAGAAGAAAGATGAATTCAAGAGAGAGAGTAAAAGAATGAAAGAGAGAGCAGAGAGAGAGAAGAGAGGCTGCAAAAAGGAGAAAGAGAAAGCCTACAGACACCGAGTGAGAAAAGATTCACTTTCGGGGGAGACTTTGATGGAGAGAGAATATCTTCATCAGAGATTACCTGAGAAATGAGAGAAAATTACTAGAGGGGAAGAGAGTGTTAAGATGTCCGAGAGAAAAAGATCACTGAGACAGAGATTGAGAGAAAAACTGAGAGAGTAGAAGTCAATGTACCATATTTATAGAGAAAGTTTTATATTTAAAATATGATCATTTACGCTGAAGAGATTCAAGAAGAGAAAGTAACCGAATTTTTCCGGACCTTCAATATTAAGAGAGCAATTGCCTATCCTTTTCTCCAGAAGCCAACCAGAGAGAAAATTCTTATTTGTAGACTTATCTGCATCTTCCATCCTAATAGAAAATGTCTTAACAGAGAAAGCCAGAAAGAAAAATTCTCTGCATGGCAGAGAGAGTATTGATGATCTCCTTAAGAATCAGGCGGAGGAAGTTTCAAAGCAAAAAGATCTTATCTGTTTAAAGATAAGAGATTCTAACTTCCTAGAGAAGAGAGAGAGACCAATTCTGCGAGTCAGAGAAAAATGCCTCGGAGTTTTGCTCTTTTCCTCCCGTCTCTCCTTTTGGGCTAGAAAGAGGATTTCTTTCAGGAATCAAAGATTCAGGAAGAGAGAGAAATACGAATTCCTTGAAAATCTCGATATTCAAGGTAAAAAATATAAAAGAGATCCAGACAAGAGACACAAACCTCGTTCGAGAGAGGACTTTTTAAAAGAAAAAAAAAAAGAGTGTAGAGATTATACCTTCATCGCATAATCTCATGATGTGAAAGAGAAGTCAGAGAGAGCAGAGAATGCAGAATCAATCCACTTTTGGAGCAGACATAAAGCCAAGATCAATCCGGAGATAAGATAAAAAAGATTCACTTTTTTTAACTTGAGAGAAAATCCTCAACAGATTGCTTTACGGAGTTTTGTAAGATCGATTCAGTGACATGGGAAGAATCTGAGAGATTAGGAAAGAGGTTACAGGAGATAGAGAAATGACTCTTCCCACAAACACATTCAGTATAGAGAAGAGAGAGAGATATAACATATATAGACTCTAATTATAGATGATGTAGATAGAGAAAAGACATAAAAGATTCACATATTATTCAAGAAATCTATATAGAGAGAATATAGAAAAAGATATTCAGGGAAAGAGAGATAAAAGAGAGAGAGAGAGAGAGAGAGAGAGAGAAAGAAAAGAGAGAGAGAGAAAGAAAGTGAACATTTCTCCAATATTCCAACAATAGAGAGAGTCAGAAAATGTTACAAATTTGACATTTATGTGTAGAGTAGTACATGCGAGAGAGAGAGGTGACAATAATGAACCCCTTCCTCACATACTTGATTCAGTCCTTCATTTAATGAAACTGGATGAAATTAAAACCACTCAGTCTCAAGATTATCATCAGAGGACCGGAATGACAGTTGGGAGAGTTATGATTTGCGTGATGGGTAGGATGAAAGACTCAGGTGATAAGAGAGGATAAAATGGATTGGCTAATAGATATTATCAGAACCCTTTTTTTCGGTGTGAAAGGTTCCATTCATTAGATAAGACAGGTATACATGCTTACCTGTGTATATTGAAACAATATAAATAAACAATAAAGTCAGTTAATACTTTGCCTGATCAGAATTCAAATGATCCTAGGAGAGAGAACGTCCCGCATAAATATCGACTCGACACGAAGTCTCAAGAGACACTGTAGTGTCAGGAGTCTGAGACTGAGTCTGTCTGACTGACGCGGTGACGGTGGGTGAAGCAGGGATCCGGATCATCCGGTCCCCCTGGCCGCCACCATCCCTCCTCCCTCCTCCTCCTCCCACCAATGTTTCCCCTCCCCACCACAACCTCCCTCCACCTGAGAGAAGACAAACAGTTAGGAAATAATTATCATCTCTCTTGGCAAAAATTCTCTCTGCTCTGAATTCTTTGACTCTCTCTGAGAAGAGAGCAATTCTTTCAAAGAAAGAATTCAAGATGATCCTGAGAGAAGGAAGAGAAAGGACGACGGAAGATCCTCCTCATCTCTCTCTCTCTCTCTCTCTCTCTCTCTCTCTCTCTCTGCAAGATAAACCTTCTTTCACCGGCGCTCACTAAACAATGAATGATATAAAAAATCTTAAAGTAACGATTGTTTCTTTTATTAGAATTGATTATATATCATTTGTTAACTTGAAATCTGATTCCTGACAAAAAACCTATTCTGACCATGAATTCAAGATGGATCCTAGTGTTTACTTATCTGATTACATCACTGCTTGCACAGTAAGGCCTATTCAGAATATATCAGTGGTTCTTGACTTTATTACAACCCCCGATTTAAAGGAAAATGAAAAAGTGTTTTTTTATTCTTGAATTCAAACGAATTAGTGGAGAATACTTGACGCTGTTTCTTAGCAAGAGTCTTAATATAACGAATATAATTAGAGAATTTTAACTTAACTTGGAGAAGAGGAGAGGAAAAAGCTTTCCTGACCCCAAGATTGAGAACCAGTGACTATATAAATGTCTTTTCCTCTACTAATTCGATATTAACTCCTAGTAAATCTTATTGTATGAGAAAATCTTTCTATAAAGAAATGCATTTTCCTAAAATAAGATGATCACTAATTCAATACAGACGTTTATTTAATAAGATGCTATTTTTAATGGGATAAAGAATCTTTCCTGACTTAATCTCTCTCTCTCTCTCAAGAGACTCTCTGTGATGAGGAGACTGCTACAAGAATAATAATACGATTGAGGAAATGCATGACGAATTGAATAACCTTTCACTGTCAATTTCCGTTTCAGCACTGAATGACCTCTTAGGTCCCAGTGCTTAGCCTCTGGCCTAAATTCTATATTCAATTCAATACATTTTTACCTATTTATTTATTCATTTATTTTTTTCTATATTTCCTATTACCTTCTGTTACTTGTTTCTAATGAACACCATAATATAAGTCTTGGTCCATATCAGTAGGGTTCTTCTTCATCTTCTGAATAATAATAATAATAATAATAATAATAATAATAATAATAATAATTAATAATAATAATGACTTATTAATATAACTATTTGATTATCAAGATAAAAACTTTAGCGTTTTACTTTACCTCCATTCAATCTTGCTGTCCAATCTCTAACTGTTACTAGTTAATGGAACTGTGGGATAATCTCGGCGTCAGTCAGTGACCTTGACGTTGCGTCGCCAGTTTTAGTCACCATAAATCAATCAATCATCTCCAGCTCTCTCTCTCTTGCTGTCCAACCACTCCAACTCCACGAATTTAGTCATCTAAGGAAACTAGGAGACACACGTGTATCCCCGCACTTGCATCCCTACATGTGTATTCAAATGTGTGTATCCCTACATATGTATCCGTGACTTGTATCTCCACACGTATATCCTTAAACATGTATCCACACGCAGGAATCCCATCGCTTGTATCCCCCACGTGTGTATCCCCACATGCATGCCCCTCCAAGTGTATCCCTCCAAGTGTATCCACACGTATATCCCTGCACGTGCAGGGATACATGTGTATTCATGCACATGTATCTCCACATTTGTATCCCCATACGTATCCATATGCATACATCCCTGCACTTGTGTTCCTACCTGTGTATCCTCACGTATATTCTTACACATGCATCCCAACACATGTATCCCCCACACTTGTATCCCTGCATGTATATCCCATGTGTTTCTCTAAACTCGTATCCATGCACATGTAACCCTACACGTGTATCCCTGCAATGTATCCCCATACATGTTACCCTACAAGTGTATCCCTGCAATATATCCCCATACACGTATCCCTACAAGTGTATCCCTGCAATGTATCCACATACATGTATCCCTACAAGTGTATCACTGCATTGTATCCCAGTATACATATCCCTACAAGTGTATCCCTGCATTTGCATCCCCATATATGTATCTTTGCAAGATGTATCCTCGAGAGAGAAGTATTCACAATTCGTGTCCCTGAACTGGTATCCCCTCAAGATGTATCCTACACATGTATCCCAATATGTGTCCCTACAATTGTATCCTCTCATGTGTATCCCACATCTGTAACCCTGCCACTTGTAAATTCTCTCATGTGTCCCTACTGCGAGGAGGTTAGAGGCTGCAAATTACAGCCCTGGCCTCCTAGCTAGTTTTGATTTTATTGAAGGTTAAAGTTAGCCATAATCGTGCTTCTGGCAACGATATAGGATAGGCCGCCACTGGCCTTGGTTAAGATTTCACGGGTCGCGGCTCCTGACAGTGTTATACCGTTGCGGCGAAAAAAAACTTCGGCGCATTTTTATTCTTTTCGTTTTATTTTATTTTTTTCAGAAATTCATTTCTGAAAAAATGGAAAAAATTCTCTTCCCTCTCTCTCTCTCTCTCTCTCTCTCTCTGTCCCGAGTGCTAAGAACCAATTGGTTCTTAGCCACGTAAAATAAAGTCCTGATCCTTCAACGAGCCAGCCCTAGAGCTGTTAATCAGCTCAGTGGTCTGGTAAAACTAAGAGATACTTACTTTCTCTCTCTCTCTCTTGAATTCTCTTCTTCTTTTTATTTTGAGGATTCTTTTATCCATTATTTCTTTTCAACTGTTACTGAAATTAAGAGGTTTATAGAATAAGATAAATATCCTGTGTTTTTTGCAGAATATGGAAATTTTCCTGACTCTGAATTCAAGAGATGATCCTAGGAGAGAGAAGAGGAGAGAAAAGTTCTTTCCTGACTCTTTGAATCAAGATGATCCTCGGAGAGAGAAGAGTGAGACAAAATTTTTTCCTGACTCTTGAATTCAAGATGATCCCCCTTTCCCTGACTCTTGAATTCAAGATGATCCTCGAGAGAGAAGAGTGAGAGAAAAATTCTTTCCTGACTCTTGAATTCAAGATGATCCTCGAAGAGAAGAGTGAGAGAAAAATTCTTTCCTGACTCTTGAATTCAAGATGATCCTCGGAGAGAGAAGAGTGAGAGAAAAAATTCTTTTTCCCTGACTCTTGAATTCAAGATGATCCTCGGAGAGAGAAGAGTGAGACAAAAATTCTTTCCCTGACTCTTGAATTCAAGATGATCCTCGGAGAGAAAGAGTGAGACAAAAATTCTTTCCTGACTCTTGAATTCAAGATGATCCTCAGAGAGAAGAGTGAGACAAAATTCTTTCCCTGACTCTTGAATTCAAGATGATCCTCGGAGAGAAGAGAGTGAGACAAAATTCTTTCCCTGACTCTTGAATTCAAGATGATCCTCGGAGAGAGAAGAGTGAGAGAAAAATTCTTTCCTGACTCTTGAATTCAAGATGATCCTCGGAGAGAGAAGAGTGAGAGAAAAATTCTTTCCCTGACTCTTGAATTCAAGATGATCCTAGGAGAGAGAAGAGTGAGAAAAAATCTTTCCTGACTCTTGAATTCAAGATGATCCTCGGAGAGAGACAAAAATTCTTTCCCTGAGAATTCAAGATGATCCTAGGAGAGAAAAAGTGAGACAAAAATTCTTTCCCTGACTCTTGAATTCAAGATGATCCTCAGGAGAGAAGAGTGAAGAAAAATTCTTTCCCTGAAGAATTCAAGATGATCCTCGGAGAGAAGAGTGAGAGAAAATTCTTTCCTGACTCTTGAATTCAAGATGATCCTAGGAGAGAGAAGAGTGAGAGAAAAAATTCTTTCCCTGACTCTTGAATTCAAGATGATCTCTTCTTTCCCTGACTCTTGAATTCAAGATGATCCTCGGAGAGAAGAGTGAGAAAAAATTCTTTCCTGACTCTTGAATTCAAGATGATCCTCAGAGAGAGAAGAGTGAAAAAAAATTCTTTCCTGACTTTTGAATTCAAGATGATCCTCGGAGAGAGAAGAGTGAGACAAAAATTCTTTTCAGACTCTTGAATTCAAGATGATCCTCGGAGAGAGAAGAGTGAGACAAAAATTCTTTCCTGACTCTTGGTTCAAGATGATCCTCAGAGAAATTAGAGAAAAAATTCTTTCCCTGACTCTTAATATAATCCTCGAATTCTTTTGAACTCTTGAAATCCTAGGAGAGAAAGAGTGAGATTCTTTCCCTGACTCTTGAATTCAAGATGATCCTAGAGAGAAAGTGAGACAAAAATTCTTTCCCTGACTCTTGAATTCAAGATGATCCTAGGAGAGAGAGTGAGAGAAAAATTCTTTCCCTGACTCTTGAATTCAAGATGATCCTCCTTGAAAAATCTTAAATTCTTTCCTGACTGAGAATTCAAGATGATCTTTCTTTCGAGAAAAATTCTTTCCCTGACTTTGAATTCAAGATGATCCTCGGAGAGAAAGAGTGAGACAAAAATTCTTTCCCTGACTCTGAATTCAAGATGATCCTAGGAGAGAGAAGAGTGAGAGAAAATTCTTTCCTGACTCTTGAATTCAAGATGATCCTCGGAGAGAGAAGAGTGAGACAAAAATTCTTTCCAGACCTGAATTCAAGATGATCCTAGGAGAGAGAAGAGGAGAGAAAAATTCTTTCCTGACTTTGAATTCAAGATGATTCAAGATGATCCTGATCCTGGAGAGAGAAGAGTGAGAGAAAAATTCTTTCCTGACTCTTGAATTCAAGATGATCCTTGAGAGAAAAATTCTTTTCCTGACTCTTGAATTCAAGATGATCCTAGGAGAGAAGAAGAGTGAGATCCTCGAAAGAAGAGAGAGAGAAAATTCTTCCTGACTCTTGAATTCAAGATGATCCTCGGAGAGAGAAGAGTGAGACAAAAATTCTTTCCTGACTCTTGAAGATGATCAAGAGAAGATCCCTGAGAATTCAAGAGAGAGAAGAGTGAGACAAAAATTCTTTCCTGACTCTTGAATTCAAGATGATCCTAGAGAGAAGAGTGAAGACTCTGAATTCAAGATGATCCTAGAGAGAGAAGAGGAGACAAAATTCTTTCCCTGACTCTGAATGATAATCCTCAAGATGATCCCTGACTCTTGAATTCAAGATGATCCTAGGAGAGAGAAGAGTGAGAGAAAAATTCTTTCCCTGACTCTTGAATTCAAGATGATCCTCGGAGAGAGAAGAGTGAGAGAAAAATTCTTTCCCTGACTCTTGAATTCAAGATGATCCTCGGAGAGAGAAGAGTGAGAGAAAAATTCTTTCCCTGACTCTTGAATTCAAGATGATCCTAGGAGAGAGAAGAGTGAGACAAAAATTCTTTCCCTGACTCTTGAATTCAAGATGATCCTAGGAGAGAGAAGAGTGAGAGAAAAATTCTTTCCCTGACTCTTGAATTCAAGATGATCCTCGGAGAGAGAAGAGAGAGAAAAAATTCTTTCCTGACTCTTGAATTCAAGATGATCCTCGGAGAGAGAAGAGAGAGAAAATTCTTTCCTGACTCTGAATTCAAGATGATCCTCGAGAGAGAAGAGGAGAGAAAAATTTTTCCCTGACTCTGAATTCATGATGATCCTCGAGAGAGAAGAGTGAGAGAAAATTCTTTCCCTGACTCTGAATTCAAGATGATCCTAGGAGAGAAGAGTGAGAGAAAAATTCTTTCCCTGACTCTTGAATTCAAGATGATCCTCGGAGAGAGAAGAGTGAGAGAAAAATTCTTTCCCTGGACTGAATCTCAATTCAAGATGATCCTCGGAGAGAGAAGAGTGAGACAAAAATTCTTTCCTGACTCTTGAATTCAAGATGATCTCGGAGAGAGAAGAAGACAAAATTCTTTTCCCTGACTCTGAATTCAAGATGATCCTCGAGAGAGAAGAGTGAGACAAAAATTCTTTCCTGACTCTTGAATTCAAGATGATCCTCGAGAGAGAAGAGAGAGACAAAATTCAAAAAGATGATCCTTTCCTTCCTGACTCTTGAATTCAAGATGATCCTAGGAGAGAGAAGAGTGAGAGAAAATTCTTTTCCTGACTCTTGAATTCAAGATGATCCTGAGAGAAAATGACTCTTGAATTCAAGAGAGAAGAGTGAGAGAAAAAAATCTTTCCTGACTCTTGAATTCAAGATGATCCTCGAGAGAGAAGAGTGAGACAAAATTCTTTCCCTGACTCTTGAATTCAAGATGATCCTCGGAGAGAGAAGAGTGAGACAAAAATTCTTTCCCTGACTCTTGAATTCAAGATGATCCTCGGAGAGAGAAGAGTGAGACAAAAATTCTTTCCCTGACTCTTGAATTCAAGATGATCCTAGAGAGAGAAGAGGAGAGAAAAATTCTTTCCCTGACTCTTGAATTCAAGATGATCCTAGAGAGAGAAGAGTGAGAGAAAAATTCTTTCCTGACTCTTGAATTCAAGATGATCCTCGGAGAGAGAAGAGTGAGAGAAAAATTCTTTCCCTGACTCTTGAATTCAAGATGATCCTAGAGAGAAGAGTGAGACAAAAATTCTTTCCCTGACTCTTGAATTCAAGATGATCCTAGGAGAGAAGACAAAAGTGAGAGAAAAAATTCTTTCCCTGATCCTAGGGAGAGAGAGAAGAGTGAGACTCTTGAAAAATGATCCTCGGAGAGAGAAGAGTTTCTTTCCCTGACTCTTGAATTCAAGATGATCCTCAGGAGAGAGAAGAGTGAGAGAAAATTCTTTCCTGACTCTTGAATTCAAGATGATCCTCGGAGGAGGAAGAGTGAGACAAATTCTTTTCCAGACTCTTGAATTCAAGATGATCCTCGGAGAGAGAAAGAGTGAGACAAAAATTCTTTCCTGACTCTTAGTTAAGATGATCCTCAGAAAATTATGATTAAATTCTTTCCCTGACTCTTGAATTCAAGATGATCCTCGGAGAGAGAAGAGTGAGACAAAAATTCTTTTGAACTCTTGAATTCAAGATGATCCTAGGAGAGAAGAGTGAGAAAAATTCTTTCCCTGACTCTTGAATTTAAGATGATCCTAGGAGAGGAAAGTGAGAAAATTCTTTCCCTGACTCTTGGGCCAAGATGATCCTAGGAGAGAGAGGAGTGAGAGAAAAATTCTTTCCCTGACTCTTGAATTCAAGATGATCCTCGGAGAGAAAGAGTGAGACAAAATTCTTTCCTGACTCTTGAATTCAAGATGATCCTAGGAGAGAGAAAGTGAGACAAAAATTCTTTCCCTGACTCTTGAATTCAAGATGATCCTCGGAGAGAGAAGAGTGAGAGAAAAATTCTTTCCCTGACTCTTGAATTCAAGATGATCCTCAGAGAGAAGAGTGAGGAAAAATTCTTTCCCTGACTCTTGAATTCAAGATGATCCTCGGAGAGAAGAGTGAGAAAAATTCTTTCCCTGACTCTTGAATTCAAGATGATCCTCGGAGAAGAGAGTGAGAGAAAAATTCTTTCCCTGACTCTTGAATTCAAGATGATCCTCGGAGAGAAGAGTGAGACAAATTCTTTCCCTGACTCTTGAATTCAAGATGATCCTCGGAGAAAGTGAGAGAAAAATTCTTTCCCTGACTCTTGAATTCAAGATGATCCTCGGAGAGAGAAGAGTGAGACAAAATTCTTTCCCTGACTCTTGAATTCAAGATGATCCTCGGAGAGAAGAGTGAGAAAAATTCTTTCCCTGACTCTTGAATTCAAGATGATCCTCGGAGAGAGAAGAGTGAGACAAAAATTCTTTCCTTGACTCTTGAATTCAAGATGATCCTCGGAGAGAAGAGTGAGAAAAATTCTTTCCCTGACTCTTGAATTCAAGATGATCCTCGGAGAGAGAAGAGTGAGAGAAAAATTCTTTCCTGACTCTTGAATTCAAGATGATCCTAGGAGAGAGAAGAGTGAGAGAAAAATTCTTTCCCTGACTCTTGAATTCAAGATGATCCTCGGAGAGAGAAGAGTGAGACAAAAATTCTTTCCCTGACTCTTGAATTCAAGATGATCCTCGGAGAGAGAAGAGTGAGAGAAAAATTCTTTCCCTGACTCTTGAATTCAAGATGATCCTCGGAGAGAGAAGAGTGAGACAAAAATTCTTTTCCAGACTCTTGAATTCAAGATGATCCTCGGAGAGAGAAGAGTGAGACAAAAATTCTTTCCCTGACTCTTGAATTCAAGATGATCCTCGGAGAGAGAAGAGTGAGACAAAAATTCTTTCCCTGATCTTGAATTCAAGATGATCCTAGGAGAGAAGAGTGAGAAAAAATTCTTTTCCAGACTCTTGAATTCAAGATGATCCTAGGAGAGAGAAGAGTGAGAGAAAATTCTTTCCTGACTCTTGAATTCAAGATGATCCTAGGAGAGAAGAGTGAGAGAAAAATTCTTTCCCTGACTCTTGAATTCAAGATGATCCTCGGAGAGAAAAGTGAGAGAAAAATTCTTTCCCTCCTCCTCCCCCCTCTCTCTCTCTTATTGTTTTGGAAACAAGAAAAGTAAAAAAAAAAAAAGACTAACAAACACTCGGTATTATTAACTGAGGGCTAACCGGAGGACATGAAGCGGTGACGTATCCTAGATTTCAAACGTTCGATTTTTATACGTTTCAGTTCACCTGAATGCTGTTTCTATTATCATAAGGTTCCATGAATCCATAGACTGCATTGTTTTTAAATAGATTTATTATTCATTTTATATGAAATGAAGAACGCAAAACAATAATTATGAACTCGTCAGAGCTTGTTGTGACTGACCACGGCGCTCTCGACCTTATGGCCAAATCCAGAGAATACAGGCAGGAAAACTCCAGCACTTTTCTGTGTTGAGGACTCTCTCTCTCTCTCTCTCTCTCTCTCTCTCTCTCTCTCTCTCTCTCTCTCTCTCTCTCTCTTAACTCCCACCCCTACCCTGGCGTTATCGCTTCCCTAGATAAGGGGGCGGTGGAATACACCTGGCGAAACAAAGGATCAAGACGTAAACTACTGTTTTTTTCTTTTTGAAAATCAATTTCCATTTCTCTCTTGGGTGTGTTGCACGAGTTCCTGCTTCCTCTTTCATGCCTCATTTTTATATATATATTTGTTTTTCCATTTGGTTCCGTGATACAACCATCTAGGAACTGAGGAAAGTTTTGAGTCGTGGAGCAAGATATTAAGCTCTATAGGTCTAATCTGGGTATTCATTCTCGGTCGAAATTCTTCTTGTAAGTGGAGCGAGTGATTTTGAATCTTTGAATCTTTGCTTGCTTTGCTAGCTTTCTTCTCTTGCTTGATTGCTTGCTTTGCTTTCTTAACTTGCTTGCATGCTTGCTTTGCTTGCTTGTTTGCTTGTTCTACTTGATTGCCTCCTTGGCTTGCTTTGCTTGCTTGTTTGCTTGCTTACTTGCTTGTTTGCTTGCCTGCTTTATTTGTTTGCACGCTTGCTTGCTTTGATTGCTTGCTTGCGTTACTTGCCTTGAGGAATGATTATATTGAATGATGATGAAGCTCAGTTATGAATGCAGCAGCTTGTATTTATTGACGTGACTGCCATGCCCTCCTCTCTCTCTCTCTCTCTCTCTCTCTCTCTCTCTCTCTTCACGTCCCAGGTTTAGTTATAATAACAACAACTGCGGCATTTCTTGGGATTGAACAGAAGCAGCCTCAGTCTGGGATTCGCAGCGGAGAGAGAGAGAGAGAGAAAAGAAAAAGCACAAAGTGAAATACTTCCCTCAGCGACCATTGCAGAAATTACAGATTTACGGAGATTTCTCCCAGAGGTGAAAATGAATGCTGCCATCAATGCTGTGCTCACAGGAGTAGGTCTAGCTCTTGAAGCTCCTCACTCGCCGCCTCCTGCTGTGGCGGTGCACAGTTGAACCGGTTTCGGAATCATGAACAGGAATTGATTGATTGATTGATTGATTGAGCACTGTGGCCCAGCACTGTAAGAACTGCAAGTAACAGACACCGGAATAATGTCACTGTGTGCTGATTTGAAACAAAAATTCCTACAATATATAACGTGACAGAACACCCTATGTATACCGTCTGAGCTGCGCGAAGACTGTTGGCGAGGCCCTCCTATCTCTCTCTCTCTCTCTCTCATATGAAAGTCACTCTCTCTCTCTCTCTCTCTCTCTCTCTCTCTCTCTCTCTCTCTCTCTCTCTCATATAGAAAGTACTATGTGAACCGAAAAGAATGAGTAGTCTCTACATTCTGGTGTACATACAGCCACTACTGGCCACGAGACAAGTCGATCAGTCAACCTATCAATCAATGAGTCCATCAACTTGTGAGAAGGTCTGTCCCGCCCACCACAGCATAGGTCTAGGTGGTCTCTTCTCCTCCTTTCCTGTCTCTCCGAAACCAACCTCAGTCATCACCTCCTGTTGCTGTTCTCTTTGAGCATAATAACCCCGGATGTCAGTGGTGAAACCTCTATTACTCACTGGAGTTCAAATCAAGCCACATTCGACAGAGGTGTCGCCATATCAAGTTTGGTTCTGTGAGAAAAGAGATTCATCTCACTGTGCATATCTGATTTAGGAGTCGTTGGTCTAATATCTCATCGTCATTATTATATCTCTCCTGTCGTGCACGGCACCCCACACACGGTTCCCGATGCTCCAGTGGCTCTGACCTTCGTCTTCCGTCGTCGTCTACAGTGTGACGCACAAAGCGGTCCTCACTTTGCTACTTAATGAAGTCTTTCCCATAAACACGATATAATAAATATTATGAGTCTCTTTATTTACTCTCAGTCACTTGCACTGGACACTGTGCCAAGACCCTTCCTTATTATGTGCGGCTGAAGTTGTGATCGAACTCTTGCATAGGAAAGCCATGTTGGTATGGTTTGCCTTTTTCTGAGCCACCCCGTCATTGTAGCCTCGTTTGGGCACCCAACCGCCGTTTGGTCTGGGACTTCTAGCTCGAACAGGGCCTCAGTGAATTTCCAGAGCTGAATTTGAATTAAAGAGAAGAAAAAAAAGCCTCAGGAGAAGCCGTCACCTGTAGGGGCAGGGCGAGGCTAGGAGAAGATCTCATAGAGACACCTTCTGTTGTCTCTCCTCTCTCTCTCTCTCTCTCTCTCTTTCTCTCTCTCTCTCTCTCTCTCTCTCTCTTCAGTTCAGTTCCCCGGAAGAGAGGCAACAGGAATTCCTCCTCCTCCTTCTTCTTCTTCTTCTTCTTCTTCTTCTTCTTCTTCTTCTTCTTCTCCTCCTTGAAGGACTCTGAGGCTGATTCCATGGAATGAAGATGGGTGGGGAGGTTTAGGGGTGATGGCGTCATCAAAGAGTGATTATTATTAATAAGAAAGAGACTATAGCTAGAGTGATGACCCCAGAGAAGGCAGTTGGAAAGAAGAGCCCACAGACACTCTCTCTCTCTCTCTCTCTCTCTCTCTCTCTCTCTCTCTCTCTCTCTCTCTCTCTTACCACCAGGGCAGTGCTGATGCCCCAGAATTCCACTACTCAATACCAGAATTCCTATGAATACAGAATGCCCCAAGTCCCTGAATACCCAGGGAATACTTCAGAGTCCCTGAATGCAGAATGCCCCGGAAGTCCCTGAATACCAGAATGCCCTGGAGTCCCCTGAATACCCAGAAGTCCCTGAATACCCAGAAGATACTAGAATACATTACTGAATACCAGAATATCCCTGACAATGTGTGTATTGGTATATTGTTCTTTGTGGACTTTTCATAAAGAAAAATAAAATTTTTATCAAAAACAGGGAACACGGCGGGGGGCGGGGGGGCGACTTTTGAAAAGCTTGAGACGTCGATTTGTGGTTTTGTTCTTCATATTTTCGTATAAAATTGTTATGGCGGACAGACAAAAGGAGTATGTGGCCATAGGAGCTGAAACTACCCCTGTTTGTGCCCCTTCCTGGGTAGAGATGACGTGCCAAATCCATGACCGGTGCCCCACCACCACCCCCCCAACCTTACAGTGAGAAATATCATTTACGCCAAAAACAGCATATTTAAAGCAATTCACGATGGTTAATTTAGCAGCCATCATCTAAATCATTACCCACGAGGCTCACTGTAAGCGTGCAACTACAGGGCATAAGGAGAGTTGCCAAGGGCAAATTAGTTGCTGAACGCTTTGCAAACCTGGACCTAGACCTACCCGCATATGGAGTTCAGTGTGAAAGCCTGAAATCGCCATCATTTATCTTTCTGTTGTGAACAGTGTGCCGAGAAGATGAGTGAATAATTCATTAATTAGTGAATAGTTCAATGAATAATTCATTAACTGATGAATGATTCAAGAGAAAAGTGTTAAGTATTCAACCTCTGGGGCGGAAAAAATAAAAAGTTAGTGCAGTTTACACCTTAACAAATTGGTGTAGATTCGATTTCACTTATTAAAATATATATCACTGTAATCCTCATTCAATCATCTTTCTTGTAAAGTACTGTATATTTACAAAGTCTACCACCGGAAATCAACGAGATATTAAGTATGAAAAGTACAAAAGTAGCCGCAGTCAGCTGACTAGAGTTTACCCGGTAGGATTCTCAACCACGTAATAAAGACCAATATGTCTCACCGGCTTCATGCTATTCTCGCCCTTATTCCTTCGCTTAATAAGGCCGCCTTCTGATCTTCAGGGTCTGTTAGGTTGCACTCTGTGGTCCTTCTAATCTCTCGCGCTAACTTCTTTGTCCCTTTAAGGGCTGATTCACACCACAGCACTCACACTCACACACTCACGTGCACCTGCAATTGATCGCGCTCAAATATTCTTTAGTAGTAAACAGGCAAGTGTTCAAACCATCCAGTCAATCATTTTAACCAACTCCAGTCACGGTCACAGTCAAGCTCACGATCAAAGCAAAAGATATTTTGAACGTGCTCAAACTGGAGCAAGGAAATTATAATGCATATTAAATGTAGACTTTTTTTGAATTTGTGGACTTGTTTTTTGTTTTTTTGGTAGGGTAATTTCTTGTCTACAGTATATGGAACTTTTTTGCTTTTTAAGCAAACTTCTATCTTCAGTTCAAACAGGAAGGTTCGTTTTTTATTTAGCCCTATACTGAGTCCAGAGGTGGACAGAATATTTGCATAGCATTTGCGAATATAATTATATTGGATAATAAATTCATTAATTAATTTTGTGGGTTTTTTTTACCTTATACATACAGACAAACTTTCTCTTGAAGATATCGATTCTCTGAGAAACGGGTGTCTTCCTTCATTATATCTGATCAATTTTGGACCAAAATATACTCGAATGTCCTTGTGCGAAATAATTAAAGAATTTTTCTTCGTCATCTATAAGATGGGGATATATGAAGTGTTATATATATTCTGCTTCCTCTTCAACTAGCACAGGATGCACCCAAATCTCCTCCTTTTTCTCACCCTCTTCCCTCCACCCAGCGCTATGGCTACCCGCTAATTCTAGAGCCGAAAAATCACACATGGTTCACCGATGCCAACACAAAACAAACTGAGCTCAGGAGAGCTTGAGCGGCATATGTGAACACACCAGTAAAATGAGCTGAGTGAGAGCTTGACGTGACTTGGGCGTGAGTGTCAGGTGTGAATCAGCCTTAAATGATTTCATGAGGGGTTTCTTTCTCTCTCTCTCTCTCTCTCTCTCTCTCTCTCTCTCTCTCTCCTTTTCTCTCTCTGAAATCATGAGTCGCATGTTGGAAAATGGAAAACACTAGAGAGAGAGAGAGAGAGAGAAGAGAGAGCATGTGCTCATTCTGAACTAGGCCTATGTCAGTAGCATAACTAAAGCGTCTCAGAAACCTTTGACAAACAGAATAATTATTGAATATATATTATATATTATATATATATATATATATATATATATATATGACAATATATATATATATATATATATAACTATATATATATATATACATACTGTATATATATTTGACGAAGTTATTTCATATCAAATTTGATTGAAATAAAAGATTCAATCATTCCCACCATAAATTATGAAATTGCGCGATTTCAGATTCGTGGATTGAATGAAATCATTGACCATTTTCGAATTATACTTGAAAGTTGCGCAACGATTCGAACGCAGGTGACACCTGCTGAGTGCGTGTCTGAGGTCGATATTAACGGCCAATATTTATTTCCATTAATTTATTATTATTATTATTATTATTATTATTATTATTATTATTATTATTATTATTATTATATGTCAAGTCAGCTTATATAGCAATTCATAAAGTCGTATTTTCCGGGACATCGCTTTCTCACTCCGCCCCGCCATTATGCTCTCTGATGTATTGATGCCTTTTGTCACGTCTTTATGGCATGAATTCCCCCAAAACTCTTTGTTACGTGACTTGACAATTGACTTGTGATTGATAAAAAGCTTTGCCCCAAACCCCCACCCCCATAACCATTTGTATTTGATAAAAAATAAAAAAAAATTCATCAATAAACATGAATAAAGATGTAATGGCGTCTATATATTAGTCACGATTCTAAAAAACCTGTGAATAAATATGAATTAACAATTACAACAACAATTCCCCAAAATTAATATTGTCACTCACAGTTCATCAAGATGAATAAAGAGAGAGAATGATAATAAGAGTCCTGACAAAACTGCGAATAATGAAGAATGGGAAGCAATTGATTAATGTATAAAGAATATTCATTGAAAAATGTTGAGGCAACAAAAATGGCTCGTGGAAAAAGAAAGGTAGTTTCCCTCACCTGACTGTGAGAAGTTCCTTCCTGCCTCGTCTCTTCTCATTCGAGTAGAAGAAAGTGAGATGCGTCAATCCCTTGACAAGCCGGGGTCATCAACAAGCAGTGGGAGGGGCTAATATCTTTGGAAGGACTGCGCCCGGGTGCGATTGTAGTGCGCTCGAGGACGACACGAGTCGCCTCGGCCCCTTCGTCAGAACATTGACGTCACTGCTTCCCTCGTCCTCCTACTTCCACGACATTGCTGCTTCCTCATTCATTAACACCATCATCACCAAGGTTATCAGAAGGAGGCTCATTGTCATCAGTGTCACTTTATCATCTGACCGATACATCTTCTAAAGCTGCCGCAGAATAACCCGACCCCAGACAGATATTTTTCCCCTTTTGTTTTCCACTATCCGGGGGACGGCCCTCCCCACCTGTTCCACGCTCCATAGAATCTACGTTGTCTCAACTCAATACAGCAGCAATACTGTTGCTCGATGACTGATAATATCCTCGTCGTTAGCGATAAAGTTGAAGGAACACGGAAAGGACTTCAACGGACACACAAGAATAACAACAAGAGCGTTGGTCGGCCTGCCACTCACAGCACAACGAGTCTCAAAATAATAGTAATTCTGTATAACGGCCCCTCTGACAAATGCTTCTCAGGCAGCTGGCCACTTCATGGCTCCTAACAATATTATCGATAAAGAAATGGACTCTCCAGAAATAGGTGAGTTGTGACTTGCATCAGGGAAAACACTCTTTCGATTAAGAGCAAATCTCGACCGTAATAAAAGTGGTTCTTAGAGTTATTCTTTATCCACATTTTCAATTAAAGAGTGTTTGAGGATTTCGAAATATGAAAGGTAAAATTATTCAGAAATTGTTTGAAGTGAAAGTTGAAATAGGACAGGAACCAATATCATAGACAAAAACTTGTTTGGCTGTTTTTCTTTTTGGGAAATAACCATTAATATTGAATACTGAATTTCAAACTGTATAATATATAAATATATATACACACACATATATATATATATATATATATATATATATATATATATATATATATATATATATATATATATATATATATATATTATATATATATATATATATATATATATATATATACTATATATATATATGTATATATACATACATGTATATATGTGTATATATATATACATGTATATATATATATATATATATATATATATATATATATATATATATTTATATACATCTGGAACCAGTTTGATAGACAAAACTTGTTAGATTTTTTGGGTGGATAATAAACTTTGAGGCCTCACCAGGCCTGCTTCACAGCATGGGAAGATAAATATCTTCATCCGAGAAACAACCTCGGGGTAGGACCTTTCCTTTCAGGCCCTACCCTCGAGAGCAGCAAACCTTGAGGGCATTTCGGCTTCATCCTTGAAGTTCTTTGGCCCTCTCCAGGCCCGCTTCCCCAGCAACGGATACCTGCCTTCCTTCGAGGAAGCAGCCTTTGGTTCAGACCCTTCCCTTCAAGGCTGCCCTCAAGAGACTGGCGAGCCTTGGAGGCCTTTGGGCCCCTTCCTTGAAGTTATTGGGCCCTCTCCAGGCCTGCTTCTCCAGCCTGGCAGGATACCTACCTTCCTTCGAGCTTAGGTCTCTGGGTGGACCCTTCCCTTCAAGGTTGCCCTCAAGAGACTGGCGAGCCTTGGAGGCTTCTGGGTCCCATCCTTGAAGTTCTTGGGCCCTCTCCAGGCCCGCTTCCCTGGTATCCTGCCAGGCTGGGGAAGCGGGCCTGCAGAGGGCCCAAGAACTTCAAGGATGAGGCACAAAGGCCTCTAAGACTGATCTCTTGGGGCAACAGCGAAGAAAGAGGTCTGACAGGCTCAACTCCTCGGGGAAAAACGGGTACCGGGCTGAAGGCTTTGGCATGAAGGCCCAGAAATTTTTCAGGATGGCAAAGTTCTCAAAGGCTGGCCGGTCTGTGAGGAGCGGCCTTGAAGGAAGGAGTCCGACAGGCTGCTTCATCGGAGAAAACGGTATGCCAGGCGAGCGTGGGAAAGCAACTAACTTTCAAGGATGAGACCCAAAATCTCAAGGCTGGCCCGGTCTCTTGAGGGCGGCCTTTCGAGGAAAGAAGGTCCGACAGAGGCTGCTTCCTCGAGACGAGTATCCTGCCAGGCTGGGAAGCGGGCGCAGAGAAGGCAAAACACGGGATGAGGCCCAAAATCTTCCAATGCTCGCCAGTCTCTTGAGGGCAGCCTTGACGGGAAGAGTCCGACCCAGAGGCTGCTTCCGTGGAGGAGGGCAAGTATCCTGTCTCCGAGGAAGCAGCCTCTGGGTTGGACCCTTCCCTTCAGGCTGCCCTCCTGCTAACCAGACTTTGGGCCTCATCGCTGGTTCAACAGACCTTCTCAGACCTGCTTCCCCAGCCTGGCTTGGGATCTGCCTTCCTCGAAGGAAGCAGCCTCTTCGTCGGACCCTTCCTTCAAGGCACCCTCAAGAGACTGGCCCAGCCTGGCAGGCTGGGCCTCATCCTTGGTGTGGGCCCTCTACATGCCCTTCCCCAGCCTGACAGGATGCCTGCCTTCCTCCGAGGAGCAGCCTCTGGAGTCGGACCCTTCCCTTCAAGGCTGCCCTCAGAGACTGGCCAATCCTTGGAGACTTTGGGCCTCATCTTGGTTCTGGGCACTTCACTCCCGGGCCTGCTTCCCCAGCCTGGCAGGATACCTGCCTTCCTCCGAGGAAGCAGCCTCTGGGTCGGACCCTTCCCTTCAAGGCTGCCCTCAAGAGACTGGCCAGCCTTGGAGGACTTTGGGCCTCATCCTTGAAGTTATTGGGCCCTCTCCATGCCCGCTTCCCCAGCCTGACAGGATACCTACCTTCCTCCGAGGAAGCAGCCTCTGGGTCGGACCCTTCCCTTCAAGGCTGCCCTCAAGAGACTGGCCCGGCCCAACCAGGACTTTGGAGCCTCATCCTTGGGTTTTTTACATTGTTTTCATAATTTTCATTAAATTTTAAGGCTCTTTGGCATTGCTTTGGAAAATTGTAGTTTTTGGGGGGGCTTTCCTTATGCAGAGGTCTTGACATGAAAAGGTTTGACCCAGAGAGAGAGAGAGAGAGAGAGAGAGAGAGAGAGAGAGAGAGAGAGAGAGAATCATTTGGATCATGATATTTTAGTATTAATGAACTACAAAACGAGAGACTGGTTTCAATACGTCTAACATAATGGTGTCTGCCTAATGTGTTGTGTGTGTGTGTGTGTGTGTGTGTGTGTGTGTGTGTGTGTGTGTAGACCAGTGCATTCCTAGTGTGTGTGTAGACCAGTAGTGTGTGTGTGTAGACCAGTGTATTGTGTGTGTGTAGACCAGTGTATTCCTAGTGTGTGTGTGTAGACCAGTGTATTCCTAGTGACCAGTGTATTCCTAGTGTGTGTGTAGACCAGTGTATTCCTAGTGTGTGTGTGTGAGACCAGCGTATTCCTAGTGTGTGTGTGTAGACCAGTGTATTCCTAGTGTGTGTGTGTAGACCAGTGTATTCCTAGTGTGTGTGTGTAGACCAGTGTATTCTAGTGTGTGTGTAGACCAGTGTATTCCCTAGTGTGTGTGTGTAGACCAGTGTATTCCTAGTGTGTGTGTGTAGACCAGTGTATTCCTAGTGTGTGTGTGTAGACCAGTGTATTCCTAGTGTGTGTGTGTAGACCAGTGTTCCTAGTGTGTTGTGTAGACCAGTGTATCCTAGTGTGTGTGTGTGTGAGACCAGTGTATTCCTAGTGTGTGTGTGTGTAGACCAGTGTATTCTGTGTGTGTGTAGACCAGTGTATTCCTAATGTGTGTGTGTGAGACCAGTGTATTCCTAGTGTGTGTGTGTACCACCTAGTGTGTGTGTGTAGACCCTAAGTGTGTGTGTGTAGACCAGTGTATTCCTAGTGTGTGTGTGTAGACCAGTGTATTCCTATGTGTGTGTGTAGACCAGTGTATTCCTAGTGTGTGTATTCCTAGTGTGTGTGTGTAGACCAGCGTATTCCTATTCCAGCACGTATTCCTAATGTGTGTGTGTAGACCAGTGTATTCCTAGTGTGTGTGTGTAGACCAGTGTATTCCTAGTGTGTGTGTGTAGACCAGCGTAGTGTGTGTGTGTAGACCAGTTATTCCTAGTGTGTGTGTGTAGACCAGTGTATTCCTAATGTGTGTGTGTGTAGTGTATTCTAACCAGTGTATTCCTAATGTGTGTAGACCAGCGTATTCCTGTGTGTGTGACCAGTGTATTCCTAGTTAAAGACCAGCGTATTCCTAATGTGTGTGTGTAGACCAGTGTATTCCTAGTGTGTGTGTAGACCAGTGTATTCTGTGTGTGTATGTTCCTAATGTGTTGTGTAGACCAGTGTATTCCTAATGTGTGTGTGTGTAGACCAGTGTATTCCTAATGTGTGTGTGTAGACCAGTGTATTCCTAATGTGTGTGTGTAGACCAGTGTATTCCTAGTGTGTGTGTGTAGACCAGCGTATTCCTAATGTGTGTGTGTAGACCAGTGTATTCCTAATGTGTGTGTGTAGACCAGTGTATTCCTAATGTGTGTGTAGACCAGCATTCCTAATGTGTGTGTGTAGACCAGTGTATTCCTAGTGTGTGTGTGTAGACCAGTGTATTCCTAGTGTGTGTGTAGACCAGCGTATTCCTAGAGTGTGTGTGTAGACCAGTGTATTCTAGTGTGTGTGTGTAGACCAGTGTATTCCTAGTGTGTGTAGACCAGTGTATTCCTAGTGTGTGTGTGTAGACCAGTGTATTCCTAATGTGTGTGTAGACCAGTGTATTCCTAATGTGTGTGTAAGACCAGTTCCCTAATGTGTGTGTAGACCAGTGTATTCCTAATGTGTGTGTGTTCCTAATGTGTGTGTAGACCAAAGCGTATTCCTAGTGTGTGTGTGTAGACCAGTGTATTCCTAATGTGTGCATTCTATGTGTGTGTGTAGACCAGTGTATTCCTAATGTGTGTGTAGAATTCCTAATGTGTGTAACCAGTGTGTGTGTGTAGACCAGTGTATTCCTAATGTGTGTGTGTAACCAGCATATTCCTAATTTCCTAATGTGTGTGTAGACCAGTGTAAAATGTGTGTGTGTAGATATATATTCCTAATGTGTGTTAGACCAGTGTATTCCTAATGTGTGTGTAGACCAGCATTATTCTAATGTGTGTGTGTAGACCAGCAATTCCTATGTGTTGTGTGTAGACCAGTTTCCTAGTGTGTGTGTAGAAAGCGTATTCCTAATGTGTGTGTGTAGACCAGTGTATTCCTAATGTGTGTGTGTAGACCAGCGTATTCCTAATGTGTGTGTGTAGACCAGCGTATTCCTAGTGTGGACCAGCGTATTCCTAATGTGTGTGGCATAAGGCCAGTAAATGTGTGTGTAGACCAGTGTATTCCTAATGTGATATCAGCCTAATGTGTGTGTGTAGACCAGTGTATTCCTAGTGTGTGTGTGTAGACCAGCGTATTCCTAGTGTGTGACTAGACCAGATTCCTAATGTGTGTGTGTAGACCAGTGTATTCCTATGTGTGTGTGTGACCAGTGTATTCCTAATGTGTGTGTGTGACCAGCGTTTCCTAATGTGTGTGTGTAGACCAATAATTCCTAATGTGTGTGTGTAGACCAGCGTATTCCTAGTGTGTGTGTAGACCAGTGTATTCCTAATGTGTGTGTGTAGACCAGTGTATTCCTAATGTGTGTGTGTAGACCAGTGTATTCCTAATGTGTGTGTGTACCAGAATTCTGGACAAAGCCTGTGTGTAGACCAGTGACCTATGTGTGTGTGTAGACCAGTGTATTCAATGTGTGTTCACAATCTGTGTGTGTGTAGACCAGACGTATTCCTAGTGTCACCGTGACACGTAACCAGTGTATTCCTAATGTGTGTGTGTAGAATATATTCCTAATGTGTGTTTGAATTATTCCTAGTGTGTGTGTAGACAATTCCTAATGTGTGTGTAGACCAGCATTCCTAATGTGTGTGTAGACCAGCGTATTCCTAATGTAGACCAGGACCTATGTAGACCAGTGTATTCCTAATGGTGTCATTCCTAATGTGTGTGTGTAGACCAGTGTATTCCTAATGTGTGTGTAGACCAGGGTAGAGAGAATGTGTGTGTGTAGAGAGAGATTCCTAGAGTGTGTGTGAGAGAGTGTATTCCTAATGTGTGTGTGTATTAATGTGTGTGTGTAGACCAGTGTATTCCAAATGTGTGTGTAGACAGCGAACACTTTTCCTAATGTGTGTGTGTAGACCAGTAATTCCTAATGTGTGTGTGTAGACCAGTGTCACAGACCAAGCATATTCCTAATTGTGTGTAGACCAGATTCCTAGCAGACCAGCGTATTCCTAATGTGTGTGTGTAGACCAGTGTATTCCTAATGTGTGTGTGTAGACCAGCCTAATGTGTGTTTAGACCAGCGTACCTAGAATGTGTGTGTGTAGACAATGTTGTGTGTAGACCAGCTTTTCCTAATGTTGTGTAGACCAGGACATTCCTAATGTCTGTTGTAACTTCCTAATGTAGACCAGAGTATTCCTAATGTGTGTGTCTCCTAATGTGTGTGTGTAAGACGTGTGTGTGTAAATGAAAACCAGCAGGAAGGATTCCTAATGTGTGTGTAGACCAGCCTTGTCCAATGTGAGAGAGAGAGTATTCCTAATGAGACCAGAGAGAATGTGTGTGTGAAAGAAGAAAGAGTGTGTGGAAAGGTATTCCTAATGTGTGTGGGAAATTCCTAATGGAATGAAAGAGAGTGTGTAATTCCTAATGTGTGTTTGTAGACCAGTATTCCCCTAATGTGTGAAGACCAGAGAGAATGTGTGTGAGACCAGAATATTTTATAATGTGTGTGTGTAGACCAGTTATTCCTAATGTGTGTGTATAGACCAGTGTGTTCCTATGAGACTAATGTGTGTGTGTAGACCAGTTTATTTCATGTTTGTAGACCAGTATTCCTAATGTGTGTGTAGACCAGTGTTTCCTAATGTGTGTGTGTTGTGTGTGTAGACCAGGATATTCATGTGTGTGTAGACCAGCTATTCTAATGTGTTGTCCACCAGATATTTTAATGTGTGTGTTTATTCCTAATGTGTGTGTAGACCAGTCTATAATGTCTATTCCTAATGTGTGTGTGTAGACTGTGTGTAGTCTGTTGAGTGATGATGGACCAGCGTATTCCTAATGTGTGTGTGTAGACCAGTATATTCCTAATGTGTGTGTAGACCAGTGTACAAATGTGTTGTGTAGACCAGCGATTCATTGTAGAACTCAATGTGTGTGTGTAGACCAGTGATTCCTAATGTGTGTGTAAAGTTTTCCTAATGGTTTAAATCAAAACCAGTCCTAATATTGTGATGATTTAAACCAACACTGAAAGGTCCTATGACAAGAACCAGCGTATTCCTAATTTTTAGGTAACCAGTATTTATGTGTTGTGTAACCAGCCATTCCTAGTGTGAGTGTGTATTGTATTCCTAATGTGTGTGTGTAGACCAGTGTATTCCTAATGTTGTGTAGACCAAATTCCTAGTGTGTGTGAAGACCAGTGTATTCCTAATGTGTGTGTGTAGACCAGTGTATTCCTAATGTGTGTAGTGACCAGTGTAAAAACCAGTGTATTCCTAGTGTTCCCAGTGTATTTATGTGTGATGTGTGTGTAGACCAGCGTATTCTGTGTGTGTAATATCAGTGTGTGTTGTAGCATATTCCTGGTGTGTGTGTGTAGACCAGTTTTTTTGTGTTGACCAGCATATTCCTAGTGTGAAAACATTTTTGTGTGTAATGTGTAGACCACCCTTGTGTGTGTGAGACCAGTTATTTGAAAGACCATCTTTCTAAATGTGTGTGTAGACCAGTGTATTCTAGTGTTGTTTTGACCAGTATTCCCTGAATGTGTGTGTGTAATAATAAAATGTGTGTAGACAGTAACACTGTGTAGACCAGGTATTCCTAATGTGTTGTAGACCAGCTATTCTAATGTGTGTGTGTTTATGTTTTGAAATTCCTAATGTGTAATTATGTAACCAGTTCTTCCTAATGTGTGTGTGTATACCATCTATTCCTAATATATATAGACCAGTGTATTATGTGTGTGTGTAGACCAGTGTATTCCTTTATGTGTATACCATATAATGTGTGTGTGTAGACCATATATATATGTGTGTGTGTAGACCAGTGTATTCTAATGTGTTTGTGTGAATGTATTAAATTATGAGACCAGCACCTTAGTATAAAGATTCCAGAGAGACCAGCATATTCCTACACTGTGTGTGTAACCAGCGATCATAAGCACCTTGCCAGCTATTCGCACGCCAAGCTGTGTGTAGACCAGTGTATTCCATTCAAACCAGTGTATTCATCCAGTTTCCTGTGTGTGTGCGACCAGCGTATTCAAAGATTCCTAATGCCGTGTGTAAGACCAGTGTATTCCTAATGTGTGTGTGTAGACCAGTGTATTCCTAATGTGTGTGTGTGAAAGACCAGCGTATTCCATCTGTGTGTAGACCAGTGTATTCCTAAGAAATGTGTGTGTAGACCAGTGCTGCCTAGTGTGTGTGTAGAAATGTATCTAGTGAAATTCCTAATGTGTGTGTAGACCAGTGTTTCTAGTGTGTGTGTAGAAGCGTCTCTGTGTGTGTGTAGACCAGTGCCCATTCCTAAAGTGTGTGTGTGTAGACCAGTGTAGCCTAAATGTGTGAGGAGAAGCTATTCCTAGAGTGTGTGTAGTGGATGTTCCTAGTGTGTGTGTAGACCGAGATTCCTTGTGTGTGTAGACTAATTCCTATGTGTGTGTGTAGACCAGCCCTAAGTGTGTAGACCAGATAGTGTGTGTAGACAGTGTTTCCTAATGGTCTGTGTAGACCAGTGTATCGTGTGTGGGACCAGCATGTTTCTAATGTGTGTGTGTAAGAAGTCTCCAGTGTATTCAATATTTATTACAAAGCTCTTCCATTTAGAACTTTTCCTAATGTGTGTCTGTGTAGACCAGAAGAGAAGTGTAACGAGTGTGTGAAAGTCCAATTTCCTAATGTTGTGTGTGACATCCAGTGTATTCCTAATGTGTGTGTGTAGACCAGTGTATTCCTAAGAGAAGAACGAGACCAGTGTATTCCTAATGTGTTTGACCACTGTATTCCTAGTGTGTGTAGCTCATTTCATCACTGTTTCCAGTGTATTCAGTACTGTGATGTGTGTAGACCAGTCATTCCTCACCTGTGTCACAATGTTGTGTTCCCAGTAATGTGTGTGTGTAACTCACTCTGCTTCCACTCCTAAAATGTGTGTAGACCCAGTGTCATTCGCCAGTGAATGTGTGTGCTAGACCAGTGTATACTTCCTAGTGTGATGCTGACCAGTGATTCTGCTTTTCTGATCTGTGCTCACACTAATGTATTCACTCTGCTCACACTTGATCTGTGTAGACACATTCCTAACTCTGCTCACACTGTATGATCTGCTCCACATTCACTCCTGTGTGTGTTGATCTGCTCACATGTCACTGTATTCTAAATATGTGTAGACCAGTTATTCACACCTGGTGTGTAGACCATCTGCTCAGCATTTCACTCTGCTCAGACAGTGTATTGATCTGCCCACAGTGTCACTGTGCTCACACCAGTGATCTGCTGTGTAGACCAGTGTATTCACTCACTCTGCTCACACTTGATCTGCCAGCGTATTCTTAATGTGTGTGTGTAGAAGCTCACACTTGTGTGTGTGTCACACGCAAATATTCAATGTGTGCTGTACACCAGTGTCTGCTGTGTGTAGACCAGCTCACCTCTGCTCACACCTAATTGATCTGTCACACCTCACTCTAATGTGTCACCAGTGTATTCTAATGTCTGCCCACATTCAAGTGTGTGTGTGCTTCATGTGTGTGTGTAGAAAAGTGATCTAATGTGTGTCTGACATCACACTGATGCTTCTCTGAGTCACTAAAGTGTGGAGACTGCAGAGTATTGAATGTGTCTGCTGTAGACCATGATTCTGCTCACACCCAGGATATTCCTAATGATCTGCTCATTCACAACGAGAAAATATTGAGTACACTATGATCTACTACTATTCACTGTGTGCTCACACTTGATCTGCTGTGTACACTTCACTGTGCATTTCCAGTGTGTGTGTAGACCAGTGTCTGATCTGCTCACACTTCACTAGCCAGCACACTGTGATCTTCTCACATCACCTGCTCATTCAAAGTGATCTGACCACACTCACTCTGCTCACACTGGTGTTGGACCAGTGATCTGCTCACATTGTGTCTGTCTCACCTGGTCTTCTGCTCACACTTGATCTGCTCACATTTCAATGTGTGTGTGTAGACCAGTGTATTCACACTGACGCTATCTGTAGACTCACATTCAATGTGATCTGCTCATTCCATTCACTCTGCTCACACTTGATCTGCTCACATTCACTCTGCTCACACTGTGATCTGCTGTGTGTAGACACTCCTGCTCAGTGTAGACCAGCATTTCTAGTGTCTTCTCACGACCAGTGTATTCACGCTCACTCTGCTCACACTTGATCTGCTCACACTCACTCTGCTCACACTTGATCTGCTCACACTCACTCTACTCACATTTACTCGGCTCATGCTCCCACTGCTCATGCTTATTCAGCTCACACTCACTCTGCCCACACTTACTCTGCTCACACTCACTCTTTTCATGCTCACACACTCTGCTCACGCTCATTCTTTTCATGCTCATGTTCACTCTCCTCAAACTCACTCTGCTCGCTCTCAATTTGCTCATGCTCACTCTGCTCACACCCACATATTCTGGTCACGCTCACTCTGCTCAAACCCATGCACTCTGCTCACGCTCAATCTGCTCAAACTCACGCACTCTGCTCATGTCACGCTCACTGTGTTCGAGCTCACACACTCTGCTCACGCTCACTCTGCTCAAATTCGTGCACTCTCCTCACGCTTAACTTGCTCACGCTCACGCTACTCATCTTCACGTTTACCCTGCTCAAACTCACTCGCTCTGCTAACTCTCACTCTGCTAACTCTCACTCTGCTCAAACTCAAGCACTCTGCTCACTCTCAATCTACTGGCGCTCACTCTCCTCAAACTCATGCTCATTCTGCTCACGCTGAAAGTATCAAGTATGTCGAATGTGGAATGACAGACTCCCTTGAATCTCGTTCCTTAATAACCGGTTCCTCTCTCCCTGTGGGGGACACGAAAGCTCTTTACATATTTCATGCTTGCTTGCTTGCTTGTGCGTGCGTGCGTGCGGCGTTATATGCTTGTCAGTATGACGTGTTTCCCTCTCCGTCTATTCGTGTATTCATGAAAGGGAAAAGAAGCAGAAGTCTTATTATTCAAATTTCTGGAAATTCTGGTCAACGCCATCTTGTTTCTGGGGACGTAATTCTTCTCAACTTTTATTTATCTAATTGTTTATTATTTTGCTGATTAAGTACGTTTCATTATCTATTTATTTTTATTATTTTACTGGCTTAAGGTATTTCAATTTTACTCTCTTTTTTATTTATCTGAGATTTGATTTAATGAGTGGCCATGTTCGTGGGAGTTTGGTTTCATCGTGAGGAATGTTATTGGTATAATAATAATAATAATAATAATAATAATAATAATAATAATAATAATAATAATAATAATTATTAATTATTATTATTATTATTATTATTATTATTATTATTATTATTATTGTTGTTGTTGTTGTTGTTGTTGTTGTTGTTGTTGTTGTTGTTGTTCTCATAGAGCAGAAAGCAACCTGTTTATCAAGCTTCCATTTTATATCTGGCCATCGATGAAATATCTTATCTAATTAAATTTCAGTTCTCGTTGATCCTTGATAGATTAAAAGACTTTTTTTTAAAAAAGAGAGGAGAAACGAAGCATGGCGTCGATGAAGAACGTATAACAAGTATATAATCACACCTCAAGGAACTTGAACCAGCAAGCGATTATCCTAATCTCTTTCGTAAAACAAAAAGTTACCTAAAAAGAAAGGAATTGTATTATTAACATATTGAAAGTGACGTCACTAGCACATTTTTAGTGCTATTATTAGAATATATTGACAGCATTTTTATTAGCACATTTCTCGTGCTATTATTTGCACATTCAGAGATTCCCCCCCACCTAAGGCCCACCCCCCCAGGTTGCACAAAACCGATTTCGGTAAAAACGAACTCATTAATATTCTTCTTGAAAATGATTATATCGCAGATGAAATTAATTTCCGTTAATTAGTGCGGTAAAAAGCCCAACGTGATGACGAATTTGTAATAATGATATTCTCCGCCTACATTCTCATTCATTTCAAATTTGACGACATTTGGTGAAGTTGTGAAGGATTTACTTAGTTCTGTATAAAGATATTACAGTTGAACAAGCACATCAAGTTGTGAATTTCTGTGGGGTTATATGCAGTCACCGAAGTCTATTCACAGGACGCTGTAAACACAACCGAATTCCTTTTGCTTCGTACAGACGAGATGCATCGAAAGAAATGATGAATCATTGTAGTGACAATATTATTGATACACTGCCGTTGATCTTGACAATCTGCAGACCTTTATATTATCCTTTCCACTTTGAACATTGAGGTATGTTCTGCCTCTAAATCACGAATATTCAGGAATTATTTAAAAATATATACAATATGTCCTTAGATTATTTACTTTCGAATATCGATATTGATATATGCAGTATATATATGTATATATATATATATATATATATATATATATATAGCATATATATATATATATATATATATATATATATGTATATAAATATATACATATATATACATATATTAATTTCCCATATTCTGCAAAACACAGGATATTTATCTTATTCTATAAAACTCTTAATTTCAGGAACAGTTGAGAAAATAGACAATGGATAAAGAATCTTCAAAATAAAAAAACAAATGGGAGAGAGAGAGAGAGAGAGAGAGAGAGAGAGAGAGAGAGAGAGAGAGAGAGAGAGAGAGTTTAGAGAGAGAATGACCTTCAGATTTTTTCAGAAATGAATTTCTGAAAAAAAAAAATAAAACAAAAGAATAAAAATGCGCCACAGAGTTTTTTTCAGCCGCAACAGTATAACAAACACTAGGAGCCGTGACCCAGAAACTTTAACCAAGGGCCGGTGGCGGCCTATCCTATATCGCTGCCAGAAGCACGATTATGGCTAACTTTAACCTTCAATAAAATCAAAACTACCGAAGAGGCTAGAGGGCTGCAATTTGCAGCCCTCTAACCTCCTCCGCAGTAGGGACACATGAGAGGGGTGAATCATTGTAGTGATGATTATTGATACACTGCCATTGATCTTGACAAGAGGATACAATATTATCCTTTCCCCTTTGAACATATGAGGGGACACCAGTTCAAATCGTAGAATATTAAGGGAATTATTTAAAATACATATATGCAATATGTGCCTTAGATTATTTAGGGATTTCGGTAATATCGAAATTGCAGTGATACACTTATAGGGATACGTGTATGGGGATACATTGCAGGGATACACTATATATATATATATATATATATATATATATATTGCATATATATATATATATATATATATTACGTGTATTCTGATAAAAACACAGGATATTTATCTTATTCTATAAAACTTGCAGGGATAATTTCAGGAACAGTTGAGGAAAATAGACAATGGATAAAGAATCTTCAAATAAAAAAAAAAATAAAGAGAGAGAGAGAGAGAGAGATATAGAATGAATTTCCATTTTTGAGAAATGATATTTCTTGAAAAAATACATATAAATAAAACAAAAGAATAAAAAATTGCACTGGGGATAACGGTATAACATATGTGCCGCGGGGAAACATTGCCAGGCCGGTGGCGGCTGTCCTATATCGTTGCCAAAAGCACGATTATTGCTAAGTTTAACCTACATTTGTAATCATAACATGTGAGGGGCCTGAGGGCTGCATTGCAGCCCTACACTTGTAAGGATACACATGGGGATACATTGCAGGGATATACTTGTAGGGGATACAATTGTATGGGGGATACATTGCAGGGATACATTGTAGGGATACACATCGTGTAGGGGATACATTGAGAGGATACACTTGTAGGGACACATGCATGGGGATACATTGTAGGGATACATTTGTAGGGATACATGTTCATGGGGGGTACATTGCAGGGATACATTGTATGGAATACATGTATGGGGATACATTGCAGGGATACATTTGTAGGGATACGTGTATGGGGATACATTGCAGGGATACACTTGTAGGGATACGTGTATGGGGATACATTGCAGGGATACACTTGTAGGGATACATGTATGGGGATACATTGTAGGGATACACATGTAGGGTTACATGTGCATGGATACGAGTTTAGAGAAACACATGGGATATACGTGCAGGGATACAAGTGTGGGGGATACATGTGTTGGGATACATGTGTAAGAATATACGTGAGGATACACAGGTAGGGACACAAGTGCAGGGATATATGCATATGGATACGTATGGGGATACAAATGTGGAGATACATGTGCATGAATACACATGTATCCCTGCACGTGCAGGGATATATGTGCGGATACACACGTGGGGATACACTTGGAGGGATACAAGTGAGGGGTGTGCATTTGGGGATACACACGTGGGGGATACAAGCGCTGGGATTCCTGCGTGTGGATACATGTTTAAGGATATACGTGTGGAGATACAAGTCACGGATACATATGTAGGGATACACACGTTTGAATACACATGTAGGGATGCAAGTGCGGGGATACACGTGTGTCTCCTAGTTTCCTTAGATGACTGGATTCGTGGAGTTGGAGTGGTTGGACAGCAAGAGAGAGAGAGAGAGCTGGAGATGATTGACTGATTTATGGTGACTAAAACTGGCGTCGCAACGTCACGGTCACTGACTGACGCCGAGATTATCCCACAGTTCCATTAACTATATAGTAACAGTTAGAGACGTTGGACAGCAAGATTGAAGGAAGGCAGATGGAATGGAGGTAAAGTAAAAGGCTAAAGTTTTTATCTTGGTAATCAAATAATTATATTAATAAGTTATTATTATTATTATTATTATTATTATTATTATTATTATTATTATTATTATTATTCAGAAGATGAAGAAGAACCCTATTGATATGGACCAAGACTGATATTATGGTGTTCATTAGAAAGTAAGTAACAGAAGGTAATAGGAAATACAGAAAAAAAATAAATGAATAAATAAACAGATAAAAATGTATTGAACTGAATTGAATTGAATATAGAATTTAGGCCAGAGGCTAAGCACTGGGACCTAAGAGGTCATTCAGTGCTGAAACGGAAATTGACAGTGAAAGGTTATTCAATTCGTCATGCATTTCCTCAACCGTATTATTATTCTTGTAGCAGTCTCCTCATCAGAGAGAGAGAGAGAGAGAGAGAGAGAGAGAGAGAGAGACGTCTGTATCGAATTAGTGCCATAATTGCTTATTTTAGGAAAATGTATTTCTTTATAGAAAGATTCAACATACAATAAGATTTACAAGGAGTTAAAATCGCAATACAGTATAGGAAAATACATATATACCACTGGTTCTCAATCTTGGGGGCGCCAGCTATTTCCCAAGGTGGGGAGGGAGGGCCTGGGGGGGCCAGGGGTTAAAAAGCTCTAATTATATTCGTTATATTAAGACTCGATAAACTAATGAAACAGACTCAGTCTCAGAATTCGTTTCCAAAAGAATAAAAAACACTTTTTTTCATTTTCCTTTAAATGGGGGGGGTGTAATAAAAAAAGTTAAGAACCACTGATATATACTGAATAGGCCTACTGTGCAGCAGTGATGTAATCAGATAAGTAAACACAGCAAACCTTATGGTAGAACAGAGGTTTACACTTATTTAGGAATCAGATTTCAACATTTAACAAAATGATATATAATCAATTCTAATAAAAAAACAATCGTTACTTTTTAAGATTTTATATATATTCATTGTTTAGTGCGCGCCGGTGGAGGCGGGGCTTAAGTGAGTGAGAGAGAGAGAGAGAGAGAGAGAGAGAGATCTATTTCCTTCTCCGTTCGTTCTCTCTCTTTCTCTCTCTCTCTCGCTCTTTTTCTCTCTCTGTCGCTTGCTTTTGCATTCGAGTTAAAATGTTCAGAGCTGAATGAATGCCCGCCCATAAAGAGATGATATTTCCTAACTGTTTGTGAAACGGGTGGAGGGAGGTTTGTGGTGGGGAGGGGGGGAGGGGTGGGTGGGAGGGAGGGAGGGATGGTGGCGGCCAGGGGGACCGGATGATCCGGATCCCTGCTTCACTCACCGCCACCGCGTCAGTCAGACAGACTCATCTGACTCAGTCTCAGACTCAGGGTTGCCATTCATACGATAATTATCGTACACGTACGATAAAACCGGGTCTGGTACGATGTACGATAGCAACTATAGGTATCGTACGCTTTTGTACGATAATTCTGTGCTTACCCTCTCAAAAGAAAAAAAAATCCACTGATGCCAAATATTTCCCTCTATATCTTTCATGTTTGTAAAAAACTTAATTACATTGATTCTGAAGTTGGATTGATGATGTTTCCTCTAAGCGGGGAATAATTTCTACTACAAGTACGATCGACCAAGTTTGGTTGGTAATATTCAACTCTGAGTCAGGTTTGCTGTACGTCTACTGTACATGTTCTAACTCTGTCCTAAACTCGGATGACATATTAATATTTTCTGACAAAGCAGTTCAAGTCGCAGCAAGGCAGCGACTGGTCTTCTTTGCGTGACGGTCCGATACGATTTGGATTTATTGTGTAATTTTTTGTTTCTCATTCTCCTCAATATAAGTGATGAATAAGAAGAAGGCGATCTGGAAATGACACCACCCAAAACAAAGGTAATGAAAGTGTACACTACATCACTATTAAAGCGATTATTGTGCGTGACTCACTGAAGATTGTGAAGAAGTAAGTGTGTGTGTATGTATAGCCTATTCATATTTTTTTCAGGCTAGGCCTAAGCCAAGTTCAAGTACACATCGATCGCAGAAGTACAGAAAAGAATGGGAATCTCTTCCTGACTTTAAACCTTGGTTAAAGGGGGTCCCTGAAGATTTGCTTAAAGCTAGGTGCAAACTATGCAATGCAACTATGCTTGCAGAATTGACTGTTCTCAAAAACCATGCTAAAGGGAAAAACACAGATAATTTTTTGAAACTGCAACTACCAGTCAGCTTCCAGTATCCTCACTGTTTGAGAAAACCAGTAAAGTAGCCATCAGATTCTGTATCCATAGCAGAAATTAAATTGTGTGGTTTCCTCGCAGAACATAATATACCATTTCAAGCGATGGATCACCTGACAGATCTCTTGAAGGACATTTTTCAAGATTCAATCACTGCTAAGGCTATGCATGTAAAACGAACCAAAGCAACGGGAATTGTTAAGAATATAATTGGTCTGTCATATAAGGAAAAGCTTGCACGAACATTGAAGGAAGTAAAGTTGAACATACTTTGTGATGAGTCAACAGATGTCGGGTCGGTGAAATCATCATGTGTAGTAGTGAGGTTTTATGACAAAGATGCTGCAGCTGTCGATTGCAAGTTTTGGGAGTTGTATGATGTTTATGATGTAAAGATCTAGAGGGTGTCCAGGAAGGTGCGATTGCAAAAAGGTTATTTGAGGGTTTAATGAAATGCATTTAATCAATTTGAAATTCCAGTATCAAATATAATTGGATTTGCTTCATGGGTGTAATGTGATGATGGGGGTAACAACTCGGTTGCAAGTCGGTTTCGCCAAACAGTGCCCTGGCATATTTATTATGAAATGTGTGTTTCTGCACATCTCTGTGCAAGTGAAGCTTGCAAGGTACTACCTAGAAGGTGTGACAGATTTGGCAAGGGAAATTTTTAACCACTTTAAATGTAGCAGCAAGAGACAATGTGAACTAGTGCAATTTCAGACGTTTTTAACTGAAACCTCATAAAATTTTGCACCCATCACAGACAAGATGGCTATCGTTAGCTAATGTTGTTAGTCGCATTTTAGAACAGTGGGAAGCCCTTGTTTCAGTGACATTTGGTTGTCTGAAAAAGTTGTATCAGCAGAGCTGATATTCAACAATGGACAATCCTTTTATTAAAGTCTACTACCTTTTTCTGGAATGGGTTCTGTCAAAATTCACTAAATTCAATGCATTTTCAAAGCAGTCTGATAAAGTTGTGATTACAGTACTGCATGATAAAGTTTGTTTGCTTTATAATTAGAATTGTTATTTTCGTTCATGCAGAGAGAATATGTTGCGTAAAGACAGATCTTGAGTTGGACCCTAAAACCAGGTTAATCCATCTAGGAAGATAAATACCTTAAAGACACTGAAATGTATCTGGGGTGGGAGTGCTGTGATGGCAACTTGACAAGATAGACTCAAAAGAAAACAGGTTAGAATTGTCAGACTTTTATAAACGCTGTAAAGACTTCTTGAGGGGAGCGTGTATGGAAATCAAGAAAAGGTATGACTTTAGTGACAAGATAATCCCTCAGCTAGGTTGTTTCATTCCTGAAAATGTTATGTCTAATTCCTATAGGGAAGCAATCCCTTCATTGTATTCACTCATCGCGGAACTTCCTTTAATTGTGTCACCAGATGACAAATCACTTATACAAAGACTGGATGACCAATGGAGAATTCTCCCAGCATTGGACTGAAATATTGAAAAGAGAATAAAGATGGTGATTTTTCTGATTTGGCAAATTTTGCTCTCTGTGCTCTTAGTTTACCTGAAATGCTGAGTGCAGAGGGTGGGTATTCAGCAAAATAAATTTGTATAAAACAAAAATTAGAAACAAGCTCAAAACAGATAATCAGTAATGGTGCTTTGCTGTCTTCTGAATGTATCGAAGAGCAGAAGTCTTGCATTAACTTTAAACCATCAGAAGACATGA
>NC_089787.1:6360564-6438064 GCF_040412425.1 Macrobrachium rosenbergii
CTACTCAGTGTGAAAGACTGACCCACGTGTTTTAAACATGTGTATAGTCTTGAAAGTGAGAAGAGAATCCCTTGGTGGTAAGACCACGTCTTGGTGATCTGCAGTTATGATAAGGAAAGTTACTTTTGGTAATGTTTAAATCCAGCATAAATGTGTGTTTAGCTAGGTGATTCTTTGCTGAAAACCTTTGTATTCAGTCTGAGTAAGAAAGACACAACAGTTAATCCACCACGTGTTTGTTTCGGAATAATGCTTCTTCAATAGCTGGTCTCATCCCAGACCATAACAGGAAGAAAGTCAAGATTGTGTTGGTAACTTGTAAGATGTGATGTCCAGACCATCCTATTTTTGGTTTGTGATGTAGAACCAAGGTATTGTAACTTGTAGCCAACATGTTTAGTCACTGAGGGACCTTTCTCCAGTGTTTATCTTTCCCCTCCTGTAAGGTTGTGTCTCTCCTGAATCTTGTGTCTTCCAGGGCTCTCTCTCTTTCCTCTCTCTCTCCTGTTGGTTTAAGGTGGATCTCTCTCTGATTGTCCTGAATTCGTTCCTAAGGTGTGTGTGTGTCCTTTCCTTTCTCCCTGAATTAAGGTATTCCTTTTGTGTCTCTCCATTAATCTTTTCTCTCTGCGTCTCTGTCTCACCCTCCCTTTCTCTGTGGTCTCTCCCTTCTTGAGATTCCCTGAATACTGATATATTTATCAGAGCCAGCGTATTAACTCTTCCTGAATTGTAGACCTCTTGCTATTAAACTGAATCATTTCCTAATGTGTGTGTGTTATTTCAGATGGAATCCTAATATTAAAATAAAGTGGTACCTGAACGAAATGGTTTAAGTAGAACCAGTGTATTATTATGTGTGTGTAGACCAGTGTATTCCTAATGTGTGTGTAAGCAGACCAGTAATAAATTCTAATGTGTGTGGTTCAGACCAGTGTATTCTCCTAGGCCTGTGTGTCTGACCATCTATTCCTAGTGTGTGTATCCAGTGTATTCCTAGTGTGTGTGTAGACCAGTTATTTCTAATGTGTGTGTGTATATCCAGGTATTCCAGTGTGCAGACCAGCGTAACCCTAATGTGTGTGTGTCCACCAGTGTGTTCTAGTGTGTGTAAATGAAAAGTGTAGTGTGTGTGTAGACCAGTGTGTATTTCTAGTGTGTGTGTATAGACCAGGTATTCCTATTGTAAAATAGACCAGCATATTCCTAATGTGTGTGTATAGACCAGTGTATTCCTAATGTGTGTGTGTAGACCAGTGTATTCCTAATGTGTGTGTGTGTAGACCAGTGTATTCCTAATGTGTGTGTGTAGACCAGCATATTCCTAGTGTGTGTGTGAATTGTATTCCTAGTGTATGTGTGACCAGTGTATTCCTAGTAATGTGTGTGTCCAGTGTATTCTCTAGTGTGTGTGTGTAGACCAGTGTATCTAGTGTGTGTGTAGACCAGTGTATTCCCTGTGTGTGTAGACCAGTGTATTCCTAGTGTGTGTAGACCAGCGTATTCCTAATGTGTGTGTGTAGACCAGTGTATTCCTAATGTGTGTGTGTAGACCAGTGTATTCCTAGTGTGTGTGTGTAGACCAGTGTATTCCTAGTGTGTGTGTGTAGACCAGTGTATTCCTTAGTGTGTGTGTGTAGACCAGTGTATTCCTAATGTGTGTGTGGGAATGTATTCCTAGACCAGACAGCTGAACCTAATGTGTGTGTAGAACCAGTGTATTCCCTGTGTGTGTGTAGACCAGTGTATTCCTAATGTGTGTGTGTAGACCAGTGTATTCCTAATGTGTGTGTGTAGACCAGCGTATTTCCTAGTGTGTGTAGACCAGTTGACTTCCTAGTGTGTGTGTGACCAGCGTATTCCTAGTGTGTGTGTGTAGACCAGTGTATTTCTAATGTGTGTGTGTAGACCAGTGTATTTCTAATATGTGTGTAGACCAGTGTATTCCTAGTGTGTGTGTGTAGACCAGTGTATTCCTAGTGTGTGTGTGTAGACCAGTGTATTCCTAGTGTGTGTGTAGACCAGTGTATTCCTAGTGTGTGTGTGTAGACCAGTGTATTCCTAGTGTGTGTGTAGACCAGTGTATTCCTAGTGTGTGTGTGTAGACCAGTGTATTCCTAGTGTGTGTGTGTAGACCAGTGTATTCCTAGTGTGTGTGTAGAACAGTGTATTCCTAGTAGTGTGTGTGTAGACCAGTGTATTCCTAGTGTGTGTGTAGACCAGTGTATTCCTAATGTGTGTGTGTAGACCAGTGTATTCCTAGTGTGTGTGTGTAGACCAGTGTATTCCTAGTGTGTGTGTGTAGACCAGTGTATTCCTAGTGTGTGTGTGTAGACCAGTGTATTCCTAGTGTGTGTGTGTGTAGACCAGTGTATTCCTAGTGTGTGTGTGTGTAGACCAGTGTATTCCTAGTGTGTGTGTGTGGGGACCAGTGTATTCCTAGTGTGTGTGTGTAGACCAGTGTATTCCTAGTGTGTGTGTGTAGACCAGTGTATTCCTAGTGTGTGTGTGTAGACCAGTGTATTCCTAGTGTGTGTGTAGACCAGTGTATTCCTAGTGTGTGTGTAGACCAGTGTATTCCTAGTGTGTGTGTGTAGACCAGTGTATTCCTAGTGTGTGTGTGTAGACCAGTGTATTCCTGGTGTGTGTGTGTAGACCAGTGTATTCCTAGTGTGTGTGTAGACCAGTGTAGTGTTCCTAGCTGTGTGTGTGTGTGTTGACCAGTGTATTCTAGTGTGTGTGTAGAGACCAGTGTATTCCTAATGTGTGTGTGTAGACCAGTGTATTCCTAAAATGTGTGTGTAGACCAGTGTATTCCTAGTGTGTGTGTGTGTGACCAGTGTATTCCTAGTGTGTGTGTATAGACCAGTGTATTCCTAATGTGTGTGTGTAGACCAGTGTATTCCTAATGTGTGTGTGTAGACCAGTGTATTCCTAGTGTGTGTGTGACCAGTGTATTCCTAGTGTGTGTGTGTAGACCAGTGTATTCCTAGTGTGTGTGTGTAGACCAGTGTATTCCTAGTGTGTGTGTGTAGACCAGTGTATTCCTAGTGTGTGTGTGTAGACCAGTGTATTCCTAGTGTGTGTGTGTGTAGACCAGTGTATTCCTAGTGTGTGTGTGTAGACCAGTGTATTCCTAGTGTGTGTGTGTAGACCAGTGTATTCCTAATGTGTGTGTAGACCAGTGTATTCCCTAGTGTGTGTGTGTAGACCAGTGTATTCCTAGTGTGTGTGTGTAGACCAGTGTATTCCTAGTGTGTGTGTGAGACCAGTGTATTCCTAGTGTGTGTGTAGACCAGTGTATTTCCTAGTGTGTGTGTGTGTGAGACCAGTGTATTCCTAGTGTGTGTGTAGACCAGCATATTCCAGTGTGTGTGTGTAGACCAGTGTATTCCTAGTGTGTGTGTAGACCAGTGTATTCCTAGTGTGTGTGTAGACCAGTGTATTCCTAATGTGTGTGTGTAGACCAGTGTATTCCTAGTGTGTGTGTGTAGACCAGTGTATTCCTAATGTGTGTGTGATGTGTTCCCTGAGTGTGTGTGTGACCAGTGTATTCCTAATGTGTGTGTGTAGACCAGTGTATTCCTAATGTGTGTGTGTGTAGACCAGTGTATTCCTAATGTGTGTGTTGACCAGCGTATTCCTAATGTGTGTGTAGACCAGTGTATTCTAATAGTGTGTGTGTAGACCAGTGTATTCTAATGTGTGTGTGTAGACCAGTGTATTCCTAGTGTGTGTGTAGACCAGTGTATTCCTAATGTGTGTGTAGACCAGTGTATTCCTAATGTGTGTGTGTAGACCAGTGTATTCCTAATGTGTGTGTGTAGACCAGTGTATTCCTAATGTGTGTGTGTAGACCAGTGTATTCCTAATGTGTGTGTGTAGACCAGTGTATTCCTAATGTGTGTGTGTGTGTAGACCAGTGTATTCCTAGTGTGTGTGTGTAGACCAGTGTATTCCTAGTGTGTGTGTAGACCAGTGTATTCCTAGTGTGTGTGTGTAGACCAGCGTATTCGTGCATGTCTTGGTGTAAGTAAACATGTTTGTGCATGTCTGGTTGAAAGTAAACACATGTTTGTGCATGTCTGGTTGAAAGTAAACGCATGTTTGTGCATGTCTGGTTGAAAGTAAATGCATGTTTGTGCATGTCTGGTCGAAAGTAAACGCATGTTTGTGCATGTCTTGTTAAAAGTAAATGCATGTTTGTGAATGTCTGGTTGAAAGTAAACGCATGTTTGTGCATGTCTTGTTGAAAGTAAATGCCTGTTTGTGCATGTCTGGTTGAAAGTAAATGCATGTTTGTGCATGACTGGTTGAAAGTAAATGCATGTTTGTGCATGTCTGGTTGAAAGTAAATGCATGTTTGTGCATGTCTTGTTGAAAGTAAATGCATGTTTGTGCATGTCTGGTTGAAAGTAACTGCATGTTTGTGCATGTCTGGTTGAAAGTAAATGCATGTTTGTGCATGACTGGTTGAAAGTAAATGCATGTTTGTGCATGTCTGGTCGAAAGTAAATTGAAAGCCACAATCCCCGTGACAGTTAAATGGCCGTATATATATATATATATATATATATATATATATATATATATATATATATATTCGGTCGAAGATCCTTCTGAAAATCGTGAGATAAACCTCAATCTGTCGAGTGGCCACGGATAAACGCCCTTGAGTGACGCTCACTCCCCTCTCTGTGGAGAGTTTGTTTGTACCTCTCTCTCTCTCTCTCTCTCTCTCTCTCTCTCTCTCTCTCTCTCTCTCGTAGATTCCCTCACCGTCGTTAAGAGAAGCTTTTCATAAATTTCTTTTGGATCTCAAATTCTTAAAAAGATACATTAGAATGAATAACGATTTTCCAATTTTTTCCAATTTTTCAATTTTTGTGCCAGGATAGAATGCAAGTGTCAGCCGTAAATTTTATATTTTGGTGTCGACTTTAATCGTTTATTATTATTATTAATAATAATAATAATATTATTATTATTATTATTATTATTATTATTATTATTATTATTATTATTATTGGCTCTCCCTCTGCTTGTAATATATCCATCGTTTTAGTATTCTTATAGACATTAGTTTCAACAGAGAGAGAGAGAGAGAGAGGGAGAGAGAGCTTTCAGAACCGAGTGATCAGCTCTCCCTCAAGCAACAAATAATTAATCGTAATTTATTCGTTTAATTATGTTTTTAGTAATAATAATAATAATAATAATAATAATAATAATAATAATAATAATAATAATAATACCTTGACTAATTTGACGAATCAGGGCTCCCAGACCCAGTCACGTGACTCCGTGAGCCATGCTTCACCTTTTTTCCCGCCTTCTACACTTGAATCCAGGTCAAACTCTTCAGTCTTTCAAATTTCAGATTCAGGGTTACCTCTCACTTCTTTTTCTGGGAGGGCCGAGGAAGGACCGCCGCTGCTCTAAACAGAATATAAATGAACTATGTAAAGGCTTAATTCATTTCATTTGTAGGCTGGTCTGAGTCCAGATCATACACTGTAATAAGTTTAAACAAATATTTCCGTGTAATACAATTTGGCATAGGAATGGTCATGATTCAGAAAGCGGTTCAACTTTCCTCCATCACGGCTCGAGGAGGCGAGCGAGGGACACCCTGCCTACACCCCCTATTCCACTGAGCGCAGACTTATTTTAGCAGTTCGTATTGATGGCAATATTAATTTTCACCTCCGTTATAAGTCTTCATAAGACCGTTATTTGCAATCGTCGCTGAAAGAAACATTCTCTCTCTCTCTCTCTCTCTCTCTCTCTCTCTCTCTCTCTCTCTCTCTCGATTGAAAAGAAAATGTTCCATTGTGAATCCCAGATTGAAACTGCTTCGTCAATCCTGAAGAAATCAAACGCCGTTGAAGCCTCAGATAACGAAAAGAGGAGAGTGAAGGAGTGACAGAAATACAGCTGTATTCATAACTTGGTTTTATCATTCAATTACTTGGGAAAATAATCCTCGGGTTAGATCCACGAAATAAATCTCTGAAGAATCGAGTTGACGTTGTCTCCACCTCAGGCAAGACATATAGGAATAGGCCTAGGCGGAATTCGTATTTATCAGCCTTGTAAAATACTGTAATAGGAGAAGCATTCGTTAGTCCTGTGTTGAATTTGAAACTGTTCTGAAAGTAGGATTCATCAATTTTACAACATACTAAGTATCATCATTCTTAAAAACTCTTCATCCAAATGTTATCCTCAAACTTCAGGAGAGATTCAAACAGAAATTTCTTATAACTGAGAATATTACTCACAGATGGACATAAGTAAGAGGAAGGAATGATTATATAGCTTTGTTGCCACCTGAAATATACAATTTAATTTCAACTTTGCAAGTAATCGAGAATGAGGTGAATGAAGCCTGTCAAATTCAGTCTCTTGTCGAGGCCGTCCCCCCCCCCACCTTTCTGCCTATATATTACCGTTGTGCATTCCGTCTCTTGCATGTGTGGAGAGAGAGAGAGAATTTTGTATAGAATTACCCGTCAAAAATGGAACCAACTGTTAACAGATCACGAGAGCCACCTCTTGAAAAAGACCTGTACCGGCACAACGAATGATGCAAAAAGCAGCCTTTTTGTTCTATGGAATAGGGTCGAGGATAACCTGGCTACATATGCATATACGCCTTTCTGACGCTCTCACGATGATATCAAAAAGTTGTCCAAGTTTGCAGATTTGCTCTTTCTGAAACAAAGGCGAAACATGATGATATTATTATTATTATTATTATTATTATTATTATTATTATTATTATTATTATTTGTTAGGTGATACTTTCTAGATTCGGATGCATTTGTTTGTAGGAAAAATAAAACATGGCCTTACATCCACAGCCATTAGGTCTAAAGTTCGTGGGTCCTAAATTATAAAATTGAACGCAAGCTTCATCGGCTATATAATGGCAGTGGAGATTTTGTAAAAGGTTCAGAAATCACGTATGTCAGAATTGATTGAATTTTGTTAGAATTAATTATAAATGTACAGATACACCTGGTTCGATAACCACAATTGAAGACAATAGGCCTAACATATTCAGTTACAGCATTTGTTAAGAACTTTGTACTGGAGTTATATGCTTTCATTGCAAACTCTCTCTCTCTCTCTCTCTCTCTCTCTCTGTTGTTCATTAATTTGTTTAAGTTTGGTTTGTCTTTTTCACTGGAGTAGGAAAAATAGGAAAAGAGAGTCGAGGCGGTTTTAAGAGAGAGAGAGAAGAGAAAGAGAGAGCACATTCAGTGATTGGGGAAAAGATGAGAGAAAGATCGCAAGTGAATGCTTATTCTCGTCGTCTCTCGACGTCTGCCCGAACGGTGCATGTCGGCAGCACCGTTCAGGAACCGACGTGACACGACAGCCACTTTTATTCTTCGTCGTCAGACTTTCAAAGACTTTGGATCCTATAGACGATTTTAGGCGCCTTTTGACGCTTTGTTCGATTTCCATCAATAATCGACTTTGGGTCATTTCATGAATCAGTCTCAGGTCCCAAAAGGAATTTCCGTTGCCCTTGCCTGTCCTCGAGGATTTGTCTTGGAAAGAGATTTGAGACAGAAAACGGAAGCATTTCGACCTCACTACACTTGGTGAGATTTGCTTTCTAGCCTCGCACCTGCCCCTACAGATGGCGGCTTCTTGCGAGGCTTTTTTCTGTTTTTAATTCAAATCATCTGCTGGCTCACTGAGGCCTGTCCAAGGCTAGGCGTCCTCCATTACAGGGTGATTGGGTGCCTTTGCGAGACTAGAATGACAGGGTGGCTCAGAAAAAAAACTGACGAACACTGCGTTCGTACGCCATACATTGGCTGACTTCCAGCAGTTCAGTGCTTATCAGAGTCATGATCTTAAGTACTAAAGGTGTTTATAGGAATAACTTCATTAAAGTATAGAATTAAGGACCACCTGTATATAGTCTGGTGACTCTATCAGAAGACCTAAGACCTTTAGTCAGTCGAGCACCAGGAACCGGAAGAGGAGGCCATAGAACGAAGGCAGGAACTAATGACGTAAGGCATTAGACCGATGCCTCAGTATATAAGAGATATATTTCTTTTACCTTTAAAATCAAGCTTTGTCAGGCGTGTGGTTTGACGAATCTGGTTTGATTTCAACCACTGAGGTTTAACGGTTGGTTTTTATATTTAAATAAGTAACGACAGCACGTGACTCAGGTTGGTTTAAGGGAGACGAAGGAGATGACCTAGACTTATATATTATGTCGAGTCAAACAGACCATTGAACAAGAATTTAGTCTTATGTATAAGTAGCTTTTATCATTCAGTTACGTAAGAAAATAATCCTGAGTTCAATCCTTTTTAAATCCTCTAAATATATACTGTAATTTCCACCTCAAGTAACGGATTTCGGAATAGCCCTAGACTGGAATTGTTATCCATCAGGCTTACAGCTACGGAGATAGACTGAAATGCTCTTGATACATGCGCCTGTATGCATGCGTATGTGTGTGTGTGTGTGTGTGAGTATTTGTTAACGGATTTATATACCGGATTATAAGGCCAGAACTAATAGTGTGGGTATCATTCCTCTGTCCACCCACGGTTGGGGATGAAGCACGTGCACATGAGTGGCACGTGACTGTCTGACAGTTAACGTGTCCGATACCCTTGGCTTATTGTGATAAATATTAAACTATTTCTGTGGTAACGTATTCGAATATTGATATATAAAAAGAATCCCCATACCTTCTTTTACAAATCATAAAAATGCCGATTTGTATCGATAATATGAGAATGTAGTCAAACGAAGAAGACAGTGTGTAAAACGGTCTACTCAGACCAGAAACACAAACTGTGAACGAGCGATGGGTTTCAATAATCATTTTGCTTTATCTCACCCATTTTATATACCCAAAGCTACACTTGCTACAGTCCTGTGCTCACAAACTTTACAGATTACAAGATTTCGTTATGACTAAAAATTGGTCTATGTACGATTTCGTTGAATGAATATGAAAATATCTTTACTATGGTACCAAAGTTATATAATCCACATCCGGAAACCGGAAAAGTAACCTTCATTGATGTTGACCGCCAGAACACGAAGCATTGGCAAGCGAACACTAGGCCTGGTCATCAGATATCTCATTTTACTGACCTGCTTTCAAGCAATCTTTCATTTCATGTCAATCAAAACTACTTTCAGATTGTAACCTTGATTTATTCATTTTATCTAAGTACCATTCCAATGCCTTACATTAAAAAAGAAGTCTAGGCTAGCCTTTTATGCCGTATTATGTCATCAACACAAAGGATGACGGGAACTCAGTGAGATTTCAAACTTTTGCTCGATAAGTTATTTGGTAAAAACTCCTGAAATTGCCCAGTCACTGAGGTATTTATAATGATTATGAATGCTCAAGGAAAAATCATATAAGTAAGCAAAGTATTCTGAAGAAACCGGCCGTACCACTGTCAAAAAAAAAAAGAAGAAATTTCCCGCCCTCCACCCAATGTTAAGTTGAGGTGGTTGCATCTTCCTTCGACCTTCCCCAGACAGCTGCTTCATGACAGCAATATTTCCGCTTTATTTCGAATATTTATTCTGGTAATTTAGCACCAAGAGAAATGATTAAAATTCCTTTTATTAGCACTCGCACAGCCAGATGTCTTTTTCTTTACAGTGAGAAAAAGCATAAGTATTGAAACCTCATCGTTCGTTTGTGTTTGGTTGGCGTAGACTACATGATACGAGTTCATCTTTCGTGTGCTTCTATTGTGATGTTATTATCGAAATAAATTGGTATGTTTCTGATCTAGATCAACTTGTGTGAGGGTTCTTTGTATATATAAACATTCAGATGATTACTGAAGATGAAGTTCGCCTTTTTACCACAGTAAGCAAGCGATATGGGAAACATTGATTTCAACCAAGCACCAGCTAGCTCACCTACGAGGCGGATGTCATGTCACATCCACCAACTGCCTTCGTTGGTGAGTGGACAGATGGAATGAGACTGACTGTATGTATTTTCTTTATTCTATAATCCATACAATATTTACAATAGTTCTTTACAATGAAATTAGCATGACTTGGTTTCTACTAAATGTAGATTAATATACAGTACTGTAGTGATTAAATTCTTCCAAAAAAAATTCCCAGAGGTTTTCGTAATCTTATTGGCATTGTCGGAAATTAATTTTATATCATTTTTGTATTGCCTGCACTTCGTTCTTACACGGTGGGGACCAAGATCAACTATGAACCTAGATTTATCACTTCATTGACCTTGAAAGCATCTCTCTCTCTCTCTCTCTCTCTCTCTCTCTCTCTCTCTCTCTCTCTCTCTCTCATATTATTACGACAGGAAGAAAGCAATGTCACTATTATAGTAATGAAGGGAATTTATGAAAGGGCCTATTCATATCTCTTCATGGCTACCTAGGCCTATAATATCGACTCAAGACGAATGTAAGTTTGCCAACACTTTCGGCCTCTTCTGACATGAGGACTCTTGAAAAACTTGTTATAAATGAACTCTATAAATCATAGTGTCATATTGAGAGGAAGTTAGGAGCAATTCTCTCCTCTCTCTTTCTCTCTCTTTCTCTCTCTCTGTCACGAGCAGTCCTGTCTGTCTGTATGTCTGTTATAGCCAGTCCTGTCTGTCTGTATGTCTGTTATAGCCAGTCCTGTCTGTCTGTATGTCTGTTATAGCCAGTCCTGTCTGTCTGTCACAAGTGTCCGGTCTGCCTGTCTTTGTTAAAATCAATCTTTACTGTCTGTCTCTGTCACCGTGGTGTATCTGTCTGACTGTCACAAGCACTCTTGCCTGCCTGTCTGTCCTGTCACAGCAGTAATCTTGTCTGACTGGCGTGTGTCTGTACAATCAATATTGTCTGTCTGTCTGTCTATCTGTCACTGTCACAAGCAATCTTGTCTGTCTGTTACTGTACAAGCAATGTTGTCCTGTCTGTGTTTATCATAAAGTAATCTTGTCTGTCTGTCACTGTCACAAGGAATGTTGTCTGTCTGTCATCACAAACAGACTTGTGTGTCTATCTACCAGTGCCATAAGTAATCTTGTCTGTCCTGACTGTTTGGCATCCTGTCTCAAGCAACGTTGTCGTCTGTCTGCCTGTCGCTGTCTGAAAGCAATGTTGCCTGTGTGTGAAATGCCTGGCAATCTTGTCTGTCCAGTCACTGTCACAAGCAGAAGTGTCATCTGTCTGTGGCGCAATACAAACGAACTTGTGTCTGTCTACAGTGCCATAAAGTAATCTTGTCTGTCTGACTGTTTGTCACTGTCTCAAGCAACGTTGTCGTCTGTCTGCCTGTCGCTGTCACAAGCAGTGTCATCTGTCTGTGGCTGTCAAAACATGGCATTCTCTCTCTCTCTCTCTCTCTCTCTCTCTCTCTCTCTCCCAAAACACGTATGTTTGTAGAAAGTTATGCAAACTGTCTCTGTCTTTCCCTGTGCTTGTCCATTGAACAAATTAAGTGCTCTCTCTCTCTCTCTCTAATTCACCACAGTTTGTCTGTTCTCAAGAATATTTGACACATTCTTTGAACGAAATGCTTGAGACTAGGCCTAGCACGGCGGCTTAAATTATCCAGCTGTTGTAGATTTGTTTTCACCCCATAATCGGTAAGGATGGTGGTGACCGGAGGCACAATATTCATCTCTTTGTTTTAGATTGGAATAGGCTTTGACCTGTTCGGCCTTGTCCTTTTCAATATATTATATATATATATATATATATATATATATATATATTGCAGTAAAGATATATATCACGTATATGAGTATATGCCTCAGATAATAGGCCTAATGTTCACATTTGCTATGACTTCAGCATTCGTGTAGCAAAGCTAATTTGCAATTTATAAATAGAAGTTTGTGACGGGAAAAGAAGCCATTTTTCCCCACCAAAATCCGGAACCTTCTCGAGAAGAAGAAGAAGAAGAAGAAGAAGTGCTGTGAGCGCATTTATATATTATCTAAAATGACGGCGCTTGGCCCACGTCTGTCCCTCGAAGGAGGAAGAAGCACACTGCAAGAATGCTTACGTTCTCTCTCTCTCTCTCTCTCTCTCTCTCTCTCTCTCTCTCTCTCTGTATCTTTCTTCTAGCAAAGCTTATAATGATACGCGACGGCGCCCATTCTTCAATAATAAACACTTAATTAAAGGCTGAAGAATATCAAATCCCTACATCGGTTTTGGAGCCACTTTTACGTGATGACGTCATGACCGCTCTTACGACGTCGCGACCACTCTTCTTCCGCCCCAGCCTCACAATGAAAACTTCGGTCAAAATGTCGTTTTCTTTGCCAGCGTCGTCGATGACATCCCAGTAATGATTAACTAACAATCTCTTAAAATTTCGCACAAATCATCATATATATATAAACATCCCAGTAATGATTAACTAACAATCTCTTAAAATTTCGCACAAATCATCATATATATATAATTTCAAAATGTAGCACAAATGAATTGAAAATCAGGGGTTTTCGTCTGGTGGTGATGAGAGAAATGTGCACGATTTTAAAAGCTCATGTTTCCGACGCCCCTCCTCCCTCGGACACCCTCAGGGGCTGAATGCCCCTCTTTTCCTTTCTGTTATTCATTCATTCATGAATTATTCATTAATTTCTTTGCATACTCAATCAAATAGAAAGATGATACAAAAATAATCAAAACGATTTCAAGATGGACGCTGGATGGTGATAAGCACATACTGTAGGTCTAGGTTTGGCAGCTCTCCTGGATGCCCTTAGTTGGATATTGCTTACAGTATGCCTTGTTGGTAACGATTAAGTTGGTAGTTAACATTAACCCACAGTTGTGATAAAGTATCGGAGGGCAGAGGGGGGGCGGGCCTGGTGTGGACTACAGGGCTCAGTCACCCAGCAGGGACGAATGGGACCTTGAGTTGACCCTCTCACTGGCCAAATCCGAGTTTCCCTCGGCTCTCAGAATGCCTCCTGTTTTGTCCTGAAATTGATGTTCTTCATGAATGAAGAGGCATCTGTTGAGAGCAAGTGAAGAAATCCCTTTCCCTGTACTATTACTATTTAGGACATTTGAGGCACTTGGCCTTCAGAGAGAGAGAGAGAATCTGGTTGGATGTATGACGTCACCGGGAGGGCTTGGTGAAGATGTGTAAGTTTCATATATTATGTTGTGACAGATGTCCCGGGAGAAGGGCGAATGGGTTAATGGGAAACTTCATAATAAAACGTATGACTTGCCATAGAAAAACACGAGAGAGAGAGAGAGAGAGAGAGAGAGCCTGATACTCGAGTTAGAATAAATAAATAAAGACCCTATTCTTTGACAAGGTTGGTGTTAGTGACGTCACTAAGTTATTGAGTTTTATTTTAGATATATTAAAAAACTACAAAGCCTTATATGTTCCATTTAAGTTATTATAATAAGCTATAATCATCGGATTATATTGTTGAGAATTGTTGAATGTGCTCCAAATGTATTTTATTAGAAGACTTTGGCGAGGAATCTGCGGGAATAATCATCGGGTGCACCAAGTAAACACTGGCTTCGTTGCTGACATTACAGCCAACAGAAAACAGATGTTAATATTAACTTTCAATCTTCTTGTCGTAAACATTGAAATAAATTCTAAACTGATACTTTTAAAGATTATTATTTATTAAATCAAATACATTGTAGCATAAAGGGAAACCACAGTGATGTACGAAGTGGCGACAGAATCCCGGGAGTTGTGATTTCATGAACGTCGCCATTCTCGAGAGCGACCATCCAGACACTCAGACTTCTTCTTCCTTCCTACCTTCCTTCCTTCCCGACACTTGTTCTTTTAAACCGTAAATGTTTCTAAATGATTAAGAAAAGACCTTTGTTTTCCAAACAGGAAATTATAATGAACTTTGGCGAAAATCCAGAAAAGTCATATTACTTCTTCTTCTTCTTCTTCGCAGGCGTCAGCCACTTCCATAATTGGAACTCTCATCTCCTGCCAGTTGTGCGATCTTTATTGTTCCCGCGTCGGCGATTTTCGTGAATTCTTTTCTATTAACGAGAGAAATCGGTGTATTCCGTAGTAATAATAGAGGAAGGTTTAATTTAATAATTAAATAGACACATAAGAAACAGAGGTCTAATAAGGAGATATGAGAAATAAAAGGGCCGATTGTAGGAACTATTTGTGACTCCTCCTCTCGTAGAATTAGTTGGCGACTCACCGACATTATTTCATTAGAATAAAATAATAGCAGAGTGAAGTGCTGAATGGGGTTGAAATACCCTCGAAATACTGGGAATTGTAATCAGATCCTCCCATAGACCTCCTTTGGATGAAAGCAGGCTCCAGTCCTATCCTTGGAAGGGGTCCTTGAGGGCAAACCGACAAAGAGGCCTCTGGAGTCCCACAAGGTGGTAGGAGACTCTCCTTGGGTCGTCAGGTTTGGCCTCATTTTAGCTTCTTCTGATTTCGTCTTTTTGGGGCTTTTGTTTGTGCATAATGGCCTGAATTTTGCTATTTGGTCTTGTTTGATTGGAATGGCGACCTAGGTAGTCTACTGAGGCTGGTAAAGTTTTACAAGTTACCAATAAGACTCCAGCAGCTACCAGCCATTTTTGCTTGAAAAACCATTTTGAGTTTCATGCAGAAATTGCTGGGAAATGATAGGGGGTTACTAAAAGAACGCCTAAAAATATAACCTAACCTGTAGGGTTTATTAGTTTAATTTTGCTATTACCTATGGAGGGCCACCTGGTATTACCTTATACGTCGTAATTAGTTAATTTTTTATCATTTGCACATAGTGTTTATGGGGTTCAAAATAACGAAAATGAAGAGCTTTTTTCAAAAATGTAGGTTACAATTTCATATCGTTTATTGGCAACTTACAAAATAATACCCAGAGGCTAGGTTGGGATGAGAAAATGATGAGGCTTTTATCCTCAGACATTTAGACGTGGAGAAGGTACCCAAGGCTGTACCCTATTGTGTGGCAAGGTAGGGCATGGTACCCCATGGTAGGTTAGGTTAGTATTCCATCAGGCTACAATCTTTCACAATCACACCCTAGTTGGGTCAGGTCAGGTGAGTCGGGTGAAGTGAGGGTGTATTATTGAAGCAGCCGTGGCTGGGCAGGCTAATGCATTCCAAAAACATTGGGAAATGCAATGAGCAATATTAGGCCAGCGGCTTTGGTTTGTTACCCATTGCAACACTGGACTTCGAGCTGTACTAAATTTGTTTATTCTATTTGTTTAGGCTTGAGTTTTTCTTTTGTTTTTTCCACCTTTACAGGCAAAGTTTGAAAGTGGCTCACTGTAGGCAGGCTAAGAAGCTTAGGTGTTAGTCCATACAGTTGTGATTTTAGAAATCCTATAGGCTTAGGCATATTGTGATGAGCGCAGCCCAACCATGCATGAACGTTTTGTGAGCCGTACTGAGGCAGCGTCATTACAAATTGCCACAGGCTGTATTTGTTGGGAAATCTTTTGGACCAACTGTGTGTGTGCCCAGACCCTTCCTGTGAGGAGGCTGCTTAGGTAATTCATATCTCCCTTACAGTGACCTGTTTCTCTTGATTTTCTGCGTTGCACACTTGGGAATGGTGTACAGTAACACCAATTTATGTACGAGTACTACTTTCGAGTTTTTTATTTTAAGCACATTTTTGAGGGGACCTTCCTTCATAATTGCTTTGTTTAGGGCTTTTATATGTAATTATGAAGGATATCTCAACCATTGTGCATCTCACATAGCTTTTCATACCTCTGTAACCAGGTTAGGCCAGGCGAGGTCTGCTTTCCGTTGGTGTCATTCTTGCCGCTGATTAACTGATGGTTGCAGCAAATTCTCTCACCGTCTGCTTGCATAGTTTATACACATTTTTTTATAGTGTGGGGTGATTTGCAGGTTGCATAATAATGTAATTTTCTGCATTCAGAGTCAAACACAATGAATTTTTCTTTTCAGCATCTTCCATTGGATGCCATGCACAATCCAGCTCCCTCTTTGTTGGTGGGGGGGTGTTTGGCGTTGGTCATCGTCCAATCAACGAACATACTGGAGCCAGATAATTGTCAGCAGATTCAGAAGACCCTCCCCCCACCCCCCCTTGGAATTGGGGTTCCAGGCACTTGACAAAAGTCTTCTGGGACCCACTGAACTGTACTAGCCCACTACTGCCTTAATGTAAGTTGGAACTGAATTGCTACTGTAAGAAAAACTGTCTGCAGAGACTACCAAGGAGGAGACATTTCTTGAATAGAAGCTGAAAAGCTGGGGCGAGAACACATCTAGATAGAAAGGCCAGCGTTATATGATGTTAGTCAGTATTAACAAGTTTCTTTTTTTACAGGATTGCTAAAGCATCGTGACCCAATACATTGCCAATGACCATGGAGTGGAGCTTGGAAGAGAGTATATAAGATTGGCAGATGAAGGTTGTCTGGAGGAAGTGGTGTACAGCACAGACACTGAGAAATCTTCCACAATAATGAGGTAGAAATGTAAATATGACATGGTTTTGAATTGCAGACAGAAGTCAAGTCCATAACTTCCATGACAGAGTTTAGGAGTTGCCCAGGTCTAGTGGGCTGGAGTCAGGGCAAAACCTAATCCCAAAACAGCTTGTTTTAAAATTGATAGGTCAACATTTCTTCCCTTCCCCAATCGCTTTGAGAACAAAGTTGGTCCGATTACAGCTAGGAGTTTTTAGGAGTGTGTATATTAGCTTTCTCAGTTTGATGACTGTGTTGACAAATACTGTTCTTTATTCAGGTGTCCATCTCTTGTGATTGGATGTAACTGGTAGTGTTAGGTTGAATGTTCAGGGTTTTTGTAAACTTGGTTAAAGAGGGTTGGGGGGGCGAGGAGTGGTTTGGACAGTTAGTTTTGGTCAATCTGTAAGGTAGATAAGTGCAGGTGAGCTTACTGAAGCTGTATTTTCCTTGATATTGAAAGTTCGTGTAGCAGCCTTGTTGTCTGTCAATGAGTGAATCTTCACTGCTGTACATATTCTTCATTTCTGTTTTTTTTTTTTCTTTTGCAGGTGGAGTGTGTGCAGAGACGCCGTATTTCCAGTTGGAACTGCAAATAAGACTGACAGGACTTTAACTCAAAAGTGACTGCTTGTTAGGTTGCATACGCTATCCTGGTCAGTACTAATTGTGGTCCCCAGGGAGGCATGAAGGAATTTTGAAACCACTAATCAATCATTACCACTTTTTTAGAGCATTTGCCATTACTCTTTGAAAGTCTTAAACACCATTTCGTGTCTCTGGTTAGTGGCTTCTGCGTGTGACCTGGCAGTGGGACATATTAGAGGAGGGACATCTGTTGGCATGAATTAGGAAGCAAGCTGCTGGAAAAGGCTCATGAACAAGAGCCACTCCAACTAGGGATTAACCTGAGGAGAAGATAACAAGGTATGTAGTTCGTCCTACATTTGTCCGGCAACCTCCCCGTAGTTTTCCTGATTGTGCCTCTTCCTTTGCTTACTTTCTGGTCACTGTCTTTGTTTGGGTATTTTATATTTCAGTCATTTTATCTCCTTTCATTTGTTTGCAGCCTCTGATTCTGTAACAGCATTAGGGTTCATCTTCATAGCTGTCATATGGAGCTTTCTCAGTGGGTTGTCAGTCAACCTTTTTCCTGCCTGATGAGGCACAATGTGCCAAATTGATGACTGTGCATTTCAGTACTTTGTGAAGCCTTCCTCTGCACTGAATATTGTTACCTCTTTTGTCTAGGCTGTGATAATGTAAGGCTCAGTGCAATGTAGAGTTTTGCTCTCCCACCTTCTCATAGGTATTAAACCTTTCAGATAGCTGTCAGTGGGCGTAAAATGGCCGGGAGAAGTGTTCTGAATCTGTCAATCTTAAATAATTAGAAATCTGTTGCAGGAATGGTGGTCTGGTGGAAAGTACCACAGTTGCTTCAAGGACACAACAGAGGTGGTCATGGAGAGTATGGCATTAAAATCTTCATGACAGAAATATTTAACACTTATGCCTCCAGTGGTAGGTTTGGTGCTTGACGCATTTTGATAAAGCTCTGAAGTCTGCTGTCTTCTGCTTGTTCTCCAGTGAGTTTGTAGTCTCAGCGCTTTGTGTTGTTGTGACGATAAATTTTTATTTATCAAGGATTGAATCCCCTACAGACTCCAGCTCTTGTTGCACTTTCTTCAACTGAGCTTTTTTTGCTCTTTCTGTGACTCAGCTCTTATTGCTCCTTCTTCACCTGGAGTGTTTTCATTCTCATTGCCTCGATCCCACTACTGTACACTGTTTATAGGAAGAGACCCAGGTAACATTGTCCCAAGTAAGATTTTCTTGTCTGCCTTGAAGCTGTAGACTGCCTGTCACCTGAAGTAACTTCATTTTCCTTGTAAGTGTACCACATTCTGGGTGGGTTGCTGTCAAGAGGGATTTGTACTAGACTGTCTGAGAGAGACAGGTGACTGGATGTTTGTTTGATTGGTGTTAAAGCCGGATTTATTCCCAAGATATCTTCCTGGTTTGATGAGCATCCATTTACTATCCTGATGGAGAACTTGACTGGTTTATTATTCCTTGATTAAGACCTTAAAGAAGTCTTCTATGAGTATTGTTGGTGTTTCATATTGTTTCATTGTCATCTCTGTGTCAAAAGGGTGGAAGAGCAAGTGTGCTCAGAGGCATGCAAAATGGAATGATTGTGTCTTGTTCCATAATGTCTTACTGAGTACTTATCTTTGCACTCTTTGAGCTGGATGACGGCGGGAGCAGTGAGCACGCCAGCAATAGGCGACGCTGGAGCAATCGGGAACAACCAGTCCATCGGGGCAATGCTCATCAAGCCAGCTCTTGGGAACTAAATCGGCGCAACGCAATCAAACTGTTTATCGGTCACTATCTCTCGAACGATCTGCTACAAATCCTTATGACACGCCCCACAGGAAAATGATTACTTCGAGCGTCTTCAGGCGAACAGAAAAAACTGGTTTAATACAAACGTGGATCGTTTTTGTGGCCTCCGGAAGAAGGAGCAATAAGAAGCTGATGCAAAAGAAAGTGCAACAAGAAAACTGAGATTCAATCCTTGATAAACTCCAACTCGTCTGTGGCACAAAGCGTGAAGACCAAACTTCGCACAGGCTGAGCAGCGAACGAGAGCTTTATCAAGTCGGCGCAAACTACCGCGACCATAAATGTTGAAATATTTCTTGTCGTGAAGACGCATACTCTCCGCTGACCGCAACTGTGTTGCTGCCAACGAATTCTAATTTGAATTGTTGAATTCGAAACGCTCCGACCGCCCGCTGACTGACTATCTGTTGTACTATGAGGAAGGTGGGAGGCAAACTCGCACGTTGCGGCGCTGAGCACCATTATCACGGCTGTTTAAAGAGGAGCGGCAATGACGATTGCGAAGGAAAGGAGCTTTGCAAGTACAAATGCGCAGTCATCATTGGCCGTCGAGCTGAAAAGGTTGACTGACAACCCCTTGAAAGCTCCGTATGACGGCTATGAAGATGAACACATTGCGAAATCAGGAGCTGCAAATGAAAAGGAGGAACAAATGACTGAAACTATAAATGCGAAGCAGGCAGTGACCAGAAGTGAAAGCGAGAAGGCAATCGGAAGGCTGCGGGGGAAGGTACGGTTGTAGGACGAACTACGCTGCAGCTGATGCTCCTCGGGTTAATCTGGTTGGTGACAACGTTCATGAGCCTTTCCGGCGGCTGCTTTCTAATTCATGTAACGATCGTCCTTCTCTGATCACCGCGTTTCAGCCAAACGCAACCGAAGTTTACGAGCGGCTGTTGGGCTGCTCGAAAGAAAGTTTGACAGAAGCAAAGAATTGGTGATGATTGATGAAACACAAAATTCGCTAATACCTTCCTGGTGCGGCTGACAGGACCAGCTGTCTAACCTAAATAACGTCGCACAGTTGAGTATCGCTCTGTCGATAACATTGCAGTTCAACGGAAATGCGGCGCGTCCTGCAAAAAACAGAAACTGTACGGCAGTGAATTCACTCGTGTTGTTTGTGAACTGCTACACAGGCTTTCAATGTCGGGAAAATACGGCTTCGGTAAACTCACCTGCGTATCTACCTTACGAATTGACCAAAACTAACTTTGTCGCCTAACAACCGGATAAAAAACCACAGATATTCAACTAACACTTACCGGGTATCAATCTGAAGATGAACACCTGAATAAGAACGTATTTGTTTGATCATCAAACTGAGAAACTAATATGTACGCAAAAAACCTCGGTGGCGCGACAGAGAAGAAATGTTGACCTGATTTAGCAAACATTTTGAGACCAGGCTCGCTCTAAATCTGATGTGAGATTATGGACTTGACTTGTCTGCATTCAAGCCTCCCATACATTACCTCGTGTGTGGTGCTCGGTGTGCTGTGGCTGTACACCACTGCCAGACAACCTTCATCTGCAATGCCTGCTGTCTTCAGCTCACTCCATGGTCGTGACTGCTGCTTAGCATCTGTAAAGAAACTGACCAGCGCTGACTGGCATCGCTGCTGGCGCTGGCCTTTCTGTCAGATGTGTTCTCGCCCCCTTTGGCTTTATTCAAAGATGTGTCCTCTGACATCTGCAGGCAGATTTTCTTACAGTAACAGGCAGGCGTGTCGGTGAGTCCCAGAAGACTTTGTCAGTGCCTGAGCCCCAATTCCCAGGGGCGGGGAGGGTGCTCACAGTGCTGCTGACGGCTGCAACCAACATATTCGTTGGTGGACGACAACATATTAAAGAGAACACTAGGTGTGCATGACATCAATGGAGATGCTGAAATTCATTGTGTTGATCTGAATATGAAAGTATTGATAGCTGCTGAAACTAGCGACAATTTTGATGAAGAATTTGGTTGCAACAGTAATCGGTAACGAAACTGTTGCCAACGAAGACATGCCTAGTCTATTCTGCAGAGGCAATGAACTATGTGAAAATCTGCAATGTTGAATATCTGCATATAAAGCAAACAAGGAGAAGGAGATCCCCCTAAGTATTAACTTAAACGACATCGAAGTAATATGGTATTTTCCATACCAAAGAGTCTTGCAACACAAATCAGAGAAACAGATCACTGTAAGTATGGTGGCTTTTCTACAGTCTAATTTACAGACCAGTCTTTGGCCTGTGACAGCTGTGACGTGCCCTTCCACGACTCTGCTGGATGTGTAGGCTAAGCTCGCTCACAACATGCCTAAATTCTAAATCTGCTGTATCAGTTCTTTCAAGCTTCAACTTCTACTGACCACTAAGCTTTATAAGTGGCTAAAGCTCCAAGCTATTTAATAGAATAAACAAATTTAATGCAACTGAGAATCAATATGTTTTGTGTACATTTCTAATGCTTTGATACAGCCTAACAACCACAGCTCTTCAACTCTCACTTCCGACTCACCTGACCTGACCTTTAGGGTGTGATTGCTTGAAAGATGTAGCCTGATGGAATACTAACTAACCTACCATGGGGTACCATGCCCTACCTTTGCCAATAAGTGCAACCTTAATTGCCTTCTCCAAGTCTAAATGTCTGAGGATAAAAGCCTCATCATTTTCTCATCCCAACCTAGCCTCTGGGTATTATTTTGTAAGTTTAGCAATAAACGATGTAAAAATTGTAACCTACATTTTGAAAAAAGCTCTTCCATTTTCGTTATTTTGGTCCATAAACACTATGTGCAAATGATAAATAAAAATTAATCTAATTACGACGTATGAGTAATACCAGGTGGCCCCCTCCATAGGTAATAGGGTAAAATTGTAACAATAAACCCTGGGTTATGTTGAGTTGGTATTTTAGTTCTTTTAGTAACCCCTATGTTTCCACATTTCTGCATAAAACTCAAAATGGTTTCAAGCAAAAATTGCTGGTAGCTGCTGAAGTCTTATTGGTAACTTGTAAACTTTACCAGCCTCAGTAGGCTACCTGAGTCGCCATTCAATCAAACAAGACCAAATAGCAAAATTCAGGCCATTATGCACAAACAAAGAAGCCCCAAAAACAGACAGAAATCAGAGAGAGAAGCCAAATGATTAAACCTGACGACCCAAGACTACCACCTTGTGGGACTCAGAGGCCTCTTGTCGGTTTTGCCCTATGACCCCTTCAGGGACAGGGCCTGAGCCTGCTTTCATCAAGGGAGTCTATGGAGGATCAGATGTTACAATTCCCGGTATTTCGAGGAGTATTCAACATGTGCTCCTGTGTGTTTATTCAACAGATAAAATGTCGGTGATGCTAACACCTACAGAAGGCTGCAAGGGAACGCTCGACCTTTTATTTCTCTCATATCTCCTGTCAAACACTCTGTTTGCTATGTCTGTGTGTGCAGGAGAATTTCTCAACTCGTTAACAAGCCACATCTGACATAATTCTTTAATAACTGGCTTGAATGAGTTCCAATATGTGAAAAGAAAAGAAGAAGCTCTTTCGCCAAGAGAAATTCCGTTTGAGCATTTAGAAACATTGGAGTTTAAGAGGCTGAAGTTTCGAAGAAGGAAGAGAAGAGAATCACCAGTGTATGAATGGTCAAGCTACTCGAGGTAACGACGTTAAATAATCACAACTCCCATGTGCTGCTATACATCACTGTGGTTTCCTTTTGTACTTTACAATATGTTGATTTAATAAATATGTGTCTTTAAAAGCTCGGTTAAAAATTATTTCAATGTTGAAAGCGAAGAGTTAACATCTGTTTTCTGTTGAACATAATATTGAAAACAACCAGTATTTACTGAATTACTGTGTTGTAATTCACTACAAAATATTTACAATAAGCTACATTTATTTTGTTCAACAATTCTCAACTGTCATAAATGAGTATAACAATATAACAACTTAAATGGGCTACATACTACAAGGCTTTTTAATGAACTATACTAAAATAAACTCAATAACAAAATGACGTCTGCTACAACAGCTTTGTTGTTGTTCACAACTCGAGGTATGGGATATATATATATATGCTATATACTGTGTGGGTACTGTGGCAGAATACATACGTTTTTGGCCAAGTTTCCCATTGCTTCATTAAGCCTTCTCCCGGAAATGCTATGCGGCATAATATGAAGCTTACATCTTCTGGCTTCGGTGACATCGCTACATCAACCGAATTCTCTGCTGCTCTGAAGATAGTGCACTCCCAAATGTCTAAGTATGCAGTACGAGAAAGAGTTTCTTCCACGCTACTTCAACAGATGCCTCTTCAGTATCAAGCGAGAAGATGAAACCGAGAAACTCGAATTTGGCCAGTGAGAAAGTGCTCAGGCCCCCATTCATCCTAGCGTGACTGGCCCTGTAGTCCACACCAGCCCACCTGCCCTCCAGTACTGTCTGCTGTGAGTTATCTTACCATCAGTCGCGCACCTGAGCGCTGCTATGCTGCTCACAACTAAAGAGAAGCACAAACCTATGTAACCGCCCACTCAGCATCCATCGCTATGTATCATTAATTAGTAAAAGAATTAATAATAATTCATGATGATAATAACAATAATGTCCAGTCGAAGCAACAAATAATGCACATTCTCGCACCTGAACACTTGTTCCTTCGAAGTATGCCTATAAATATTTATGCAAAGCAAAGATGTGGTGTACTGAAGATGACTATATATATATTGATTGTGCGAAGATATTAGTATCGTACTGAGATGTCATCGGCTGTTGCTTAATAGCGGTGGCAGATAAAATCATAAGAAATGTATGACGTCACATCACGTAAAACCGATGTAGGATTTGATATTCTTCAACGCTAGTCGTGTTTGTGAAGGATCGCCGAAAAATGTAAGGCGATGTCACATCCTCTTTGCTAGAAGAAAGAGAGAGAGAGAGAGAGAGAGAGAGAGAAGAGAGGAAGAAAACATAACATTCTTGCAGTATTCTTCTTCCTCCTTCGAGGGACAGACGTGGGCCAAGCGCCGTCATTTTAGATAATATATAAATGCGCTCCCAGCACTTCTTCTTCTTCTTCTTCTTCTTCTCGAAGAGTTCCGGATTTTAATTGGGGAAAAATAAGCTGCTTTTCCGTCACAAACTTCTATTTATAAATTGCAAATTAGCTGCTACACGAATGCTGAAGTCATAGCAAATGTGAACATTAAGTACAATATCTGAGCATATACTCATATACATGATATATATCTTTTGCAATATGTATATATATATATATATATATATATATATATCACTCTATATATATATATATATATAATATATATATTAAAGGACACAAGACCAGACAGGTCAAGCCTATTCAATCTAAAACAAAGGAATGAATGTGTGCCTCCAGTCACACCATACTTACAAATTATGGGGTGAAAACAAATCTGTAGCTGGATAATTTAAGCCGCAAGTGCTGAGCTAGTCTCAAGCATTTCGTTCAAAGGAATGTGTCAAAATATTCTTTGAGAACAGTCATGTAAGGTGAATTAGAGGAGAGAGAGAGAGAGAGAGAGAGCATAATTTTGTTCAATGGACAAGCACAGGAAAAGACAGAACAGTTTGCATAACTTTCTACAAACATGCAGTGTTTTGGGAGAGAGAGAGAGAGAGAGAGGAAATGCCATGTTTGACAGCCACAGACCACTTGACAGTGACTGACGAACCGTTGCTTGTAGCACACACACGGTAGCGGCCCAGCGACAGCGACAGGCAGACAGACGAGCAATTTGCTTGAGACAGTGACAAACAGTCAGACAGACAAGATTGCCTTAGCGCGGTGAACCTTCAAATTGTTTTGTGACAATACAACAGATGACACTGCTTTAGCGACAGTGAAGCTGACGAACAAGATTGCTTGTGGCACACACACAGGCAACATTGCTTGTGACAGCGACAGGCAGACAGACGACAACGTTGCTTGAGACAGTGACAAACAGTCAGACAGACAAGATTACTTATGGCACTGGTAGACAGACACACAAGTCTGTTTGTGACAGACACAGACAGACAACATTCCTTGTGACAGTGACAGACGAACAAGATTACCTGTTAAACACAGACAGACAACATTGCTTGTGACAGTAACGAACCAGACAAGATTGCTTGTGACAGTGACAGATAGACAGACAGACAGACAATATTGAAGGAGATTTAGCGACAGACACGCCGTCGAACAAGATTGCTTGCTGACAGTGACAGACAGGCAGGCAAGAGTGCTTTGTGACAGTCAGACAGATACAATTGCTTAGCAGCAGAGACAGACAGACAATTTATTTAACAAGATCAGACAGATAAGATGGCTTATGACAGAGACAGACAGGACTGCTTGTGAGAGACAGACAGTCAAGATAAAGCAAGACAGAAACGAACAGACAGGACTGGCTATAACAGACATACAGACGGACAGGACTGCTCGAGAGGAGAGAGAGAGAGAGAGAGAGAGAGAGAGGAGAGAATTGCTCTCAATCCTCTCTCTCTCTCAATATGACACTATGATTTAGACAGAGTTCATTTATAACAAGTTTTCTTTCAAGAGTCCTCATGTCAGAAGAGGCCGAAAGTGTTGGCAAACTTTACATTCGTCTGGAGTCGACATAGGCCTAGGTAGCCATGAAGAGATATAGCTTAGGCCCTTTCATAAATTCCCCTTTCATTACTATAATAGTGACATTGCTTTCTTCCTGTCGTAATAATATGAGAGAGAGAGAGAGAGAGAGAGAGAGAGAGAGAGAGATGTCAAGGTCAATGAAGTGATAAATCTAGGTTCATCGATTGATCTTGGTCCCCACCATTAGAACAGAAATTGGGCAATACAAAATGATATGTTAATTTCCGACAAATGCTAATAAGATTACGAAAACCTCTAGAAATTTTTGGAAGAATTTAATTCACTACAGTACTGTATTTAATTCACATTTAGTAGAACCAAGTCATGCTAATTTCATTGTAAGAACTATTGTAAATATTGTATGTAGATTATGAATAAAGAAAATATTACAGTCAGTCTCATTCCATCTGTCACTCACCAACGAAGGCAGTTGGTGGATGTGACATGACATCCACTAAATGGGTAGACTAGCTGGTGCTTGGTTGAAATCAATGTTCCCATATCAACACTGTGGTAAGGCGAACTTCATCTTCAGTAATCATCTGAATGTTTATATATACAAAGAACCCTCACACAGGATTGATCTAAGATCAAACATACCAATTTATTTCGATAATAACATCACAATAGAAGCACACGAAAGATGAACTCGTATCATATGATCTACGCCAGCCAAACACAAACGAACAGTGAGGTTCAATACTTATGCTTTCTCACTGTAAAAAAGACGTCTAGCTCAATGCAGTGCTAATTTTAATAATTTCTTGTGTGCGAATTATATGAGTAGGGTAATATTTGAAACAGCATGAAATATTGTTGCCTATGAAGCTGTCAGGGGAAGATGAAAGGACCAATCACTTCAACATTCGTTGGAGGGTGCAATGGTATTGCGGTATTCTTTCAGAATACTTTGCTTACTTATATGATTTTTCCTTGAGCATTCATAACTATAATAACAACTCAGTGACTGGGCAATTTCAGGAGTGTTTTAACATATAACACATCGAGCAAAAGTTTGAAATCTCACCGAGTTCCCGTCATCCATTGTGCTGATGACATAATATGTCCGCGTAAGAGGCTGGCCTACACTTCCTTTTTCAACGAAGGCATTGGAATGGTACTTAGATAAAATTAATAAATCAAGGTTACAATCTGAAAGTAGTTTTGATTGACATGAAATGAAAGATTGCTTGAAAGCAGGTCAGTAAAATGGAATGTCTGATGACCAGGCCTAGTGTTCGGCACCAGTAAGCGTGTTCTGGCGGTCAACATCAATGGGGTTACTTTTCAGTTTCCGGATGTGGATTATATAACTTGGTACCATAGTAAAGATATTTTCATATTCGACTTAAACGAAATCGACCATAGACCAATTTTTAGTCATAACAAATCTTGTAATCTGTAAAGTTTGTGAGCACAGGACTGCAAGTGTAGCTTTGGGTATATGTACCGGTGAGATAAAACAAAATGATTATTGAGCCATCGCTCGTTTGTTTGTGTTTTGGTCTAGGTAGACACACCTCTCGTCTTTCGTTTGACTACATTCCTCATATTATCGGTACAAATCCGGCATTTTTATGATTTGTAAAAGAAGGTATAGGATTCTTTTTATATATCAATATTCAGTGCATTCCACAAATAGTTTAATATTTATCACAATGAAAGCCAGGTATCGGACGTTAACTGTCAGACAGTCACGTGCCACTCATGCGATGCTTCATCCCCAACCGTGGGTGGACAGAGGAATGATACCCACACTGTGGATCTGGCCTATAATCCATTATATAAATCCACGTTAACAAATACTCACACACACACACACACATACGCATGCATGGGCGCATGTATCAAGAGCATTTCAGTCTATCTTTCAGCTGTAAGCCTGATGGATAACAATTCCAGTCTGGGGCTATTCGAATCCGTTACTTGGTGGAAATTCTGGGTATATGTTGGGATTTAAAAGGATTGAACTCAGGATTATTTTCTTACGTAACTGAATGATAAGCAAGTTTTACATGAGACTAAATTCTTGTTCAATGGTCTGTTTGACTCGACGCAGTCTAGGTCTCTTGTCTCCATCGTAACCTGGTCACGTGCTGTCGTTACTTGTTTAAATGTAAAAACCAACCGTTAAACCTCAGTGAAATCAAACCAGATTCGTCAAACCACACGCCTGACAAGCTTGGTTTGAAAGGTAAAAAGAAATATATCTCTTGCTATATACTGAAGGCATCCAGTCTAATACTTACGTCATTAGTTCCTACCTTCGTTCTATGGCCTCCTCTTCCAGTTCCTGGTGCTCGACTGACTAAAAGGTCTTAGGTCTTCCTGATAAGTCACCAGACTATACAGGTGGTCCTTAATTCTATCTTTAATGAAATTTATTCCCCATAAACATACCTTAGTACTTAAGACTATGACTTGATAAGTACCTGAATCAGAAGTTGAAGTCAGGGCCAATGTATAGCTGCAGACGCAGTGTTCGTCAGTTTTTTTTCTAGCCACCCTGTCATTCTATCGCAAAGGCACCCAGTCACCTGTAATGGAGGACGCCTGGCCTCCAGACCCAGGCCTCAGTGAATCCAGCCGGAATGATTTGAATTAAAAACAGAAAAAAGCCTCACCAAGCCGCCATCTGTGAGGCGAGTACGAGGCTAAACAAATCACCAAGTCTAGTAGGGTCGAAATGCTTCCGTTTTCCTGGCTTCGAGTCTCTTTCCAAGACAAATCCCTCGGGACGAGCAACGGAAGTGTACAGGACTCCGAGACGTTCTATGAAATGACCAAAGTCGATTATTAGTGGAAATCGGAACAAGCGTCAAAAGGCGCCTAAAATCGTCTATAGGATCCAAAGTCTTTGAAAGTCTGACGACGAAGAATAAAGTGGCTGTCTGTCACGTCGGTTTGTTGTTGTTCTGCTGCCGACATGCACCGTTCGGGCAGACGTCGAGAGACGGCGTGAGAATAAGCATTCATGCGATCTTCTCTCCTCTTTTCCCCAATCACTGAATGTGCTCTCTCTCTCTCTCTCTCTCTCTCTCTCTCTCTCTCTCTCTCTCTCTTAAAACCGCCTCGACTCTCTTTTCCTATTTTTCCTACTCCAGTGAAAAAGACAAACCAAACTTAAAAAAATTGAACAACAGAGAGAGAGAGAGAGAGAAAGAGTTCTAATGAAAGCATATAACTCAGTACAAGTTCTTAACAAATGCTGTAACTGAATATATTAGGCCTAATGTGTTAATTGTGGTTATCAGGCCAGGTGTATCTGTACATTTATAATTAATTCTAACAAGAATTCAATCAATTCTGACATACGTGATTTCCTGAACCTTTACAAATCTCACCATTATAGCCGATGAAGCTTGCGTTCAATTTTATAATTTAGACCACGAACTTTGAGCTAATGGCTGTAGGATGTGGCCATAAGCTTTATTTTCCTACAAATAAATGCATCGAATCTAGAGGTAATACCTAACAAATAATAATAATATGTATATGTAATAATAATAATATGTAATATCATCATGTTTCGCCTTTGTTTCAGAAAGAGCAAATCTGCAAACTTGGACGCTTTTGATATCATCGTGAGCGTCAGAAGGCGTATGCATATGTAGAGTTATCCTCGACCCTATTCCATAGAACAAAAGGCTGCTTTTGCATCATTCGTTGTGCCGGTACAAGTCAGAGGTGGCTCTCGTGATCTGTTAACAGTTGGTTCCATTTTTGACGGGTAATTCTACAAAATTCTCTCTCTCTTTCTCCCCACACACATGCAGAGGGCGGTATGCGCAGCAGTAATAGGCAGAAAGAGTGGGAGGGAGACAACCTCGACAGAACTGGTGACAAGGCTTCATTCACCTCATTCTCGATTACTTGCAAAGTTGAAATTAAATTGTATATTTCGAATAAAGCTATATAATCATTCCTTCCCTCTACTTATGTCCATCTGTGGAGTAATATTCTCAGTTATAAGAAATTTCTGTTTTGAATCTCTCCCGAAGTTTGAGGATAACATTTGGATGAAGAGTTTTTAAGAATGATGATAATTTAGTATGTTGTAAATTGATGAACTTACTTTCAGAACAGTTTCAAATTCAACACAGGACTAACGAATGCTTCTCCTATTACAGTATTTTACAAGGCTGATAAATACGAATTCCGCCTAGGCCTATTCCTATATGTCTTGCCTGAGGTGGAGACAACGTCAACTCGATTCTTCAGAGATTTATTTCGTGGATCTAACCCGAGGATTATTTTCCCAAGTAATTGAATGATAAAACCAAGTTATCTGAGGTTTACAACGGCGCCATTTCTTCAGATTGACGAATCAGCCTCAATCTGGGATTCACAACGGAACATTTTCTTTTCAATAGAGAGAGAGAGAGAGAGAGAGAGAGAGAGAGAGAGAGAATGTTTCTTTCAGAGCGACGATTGCAAATAACGGTCTTATGAAGACTTATAACGGAGGTGAAAATTAATATTGCCATCAATACGAACTCCTAAAATAAGTCTGCGCTCAGTGGAATAGGGGGTGTAGGCAGGGTGTCCCTCGCTCGCCTCCTCGAGCCGTGATGGAGGAAAGTTGAACCGCTTTCTGAATCATGACCATTCCTATGCAAATTGTATTACACGGAAATGTTTGTTCAAACTTGTGCAGTGTATGATCTGGACTCAGACAAACCTACAAATGAAATGAATTAAGCCTTGACATAGTTCATTTATATTCTGTTTAGAGCAGCAGCGGTCTCCTCAGGGCCTCCCAGAAAGAACTGAGAGAGGTAAACCTGGATCTGAAATTCTGAAAGACTGAGTTTGGACTCCTGGATTCAAGTGTAGAGAAGGCAGGAGAAGCGAAGCAGCCGGCTCACAGGTCACTCGGGTCTGGGGCCTCTCCAGTTCGTCAAATTAGTCAGGTATTATTATTATTGTGTAGTATTGTGTGTGTGTGTGTTATTATTGTATTACTAAAAACATGATTAAACGGGCCAAGGTGTCCATTATTTGTTGCTTGAGGGAGAGCTGATCACTCGGTTCTGAAAGCTCTCTCTCTCTCTCTCTCTCTCTCTCTCTCTCTCTCTCTCTCTCTCTCTGTTGAAACTAATGTCTATAAAAATACTAAAACGACTAAGATACATCGAATAAATGTAAGGAAGCGCAAGGAGAAATAATAATAATAATAATAATAATAATAATAATAATAATAATAATAATAATAATAATAATAATAATAATAATAAACGATTAAAGTCGACACCAAAATATAAACATGGCTGACTTGCATTCTATCCTGGCACAAAAATTGAAAAATTGGAAAAATTGGAAAATCGTTATTCACGTATCTTTTTAGAATTTGAGATCAGAAATTTTAAGCTTCTCTTAACATTGGTGGGGAATCTACGAGAGAGAGAGAAGAGAGAGAGAGAGAGAGAGAGAGAGAGGGCACAAACAAACCTCCACAGAGAGGAGTAGGCGTCACCTCAAAGGGCGTTTATCCGTACCGACAGATTGAAATTTATCTCACGATTTCCAAGAAGGATCTTCGACCGAATATATATATATATATATATATATATATATATATATATATATATACGGCCAGTAACTATCAGGATTGTGGCTTTCAATTTACTTTCGACCAGACATGCACAAACATGCATTTACTTTCAACCAGTCATGCACAAACATGCATTTACTTTCAACCAGACATGCACAAACATGCAGTTACTTTCAACCTGACATGCACAAACATGCATTTACTTTCAACCAGACATGCACAAACTTGTGTCTTCTTCCAACCAGACATGCACAAACATGTTCACTTACAATGGCACATGCACAAACATGCATTCATTTACAACCAGACATGCACAAACATGTATTTACTTACAATCAGACATGCACAAACATGTTTTACTTTCCAACGAACATTCACAACGCCATTTGCATAACGGTATGCACAAACATACGTTTACTTTCGACCAGACATGCACAAACATACATTTACTTTCAACCAGACATGCAAACATGCGTTTACTTTCAACCAGACATGCACAAACATGTGTTTGCCACAACCAGACAATACAAACATGTTACTTACACTAAGACATGCACAAACATGTGATCTCTTACAACAGAAATGCACAAACATGTATCCGCTCACAGCAGACATGCACAAACACGGGTTTACTTACAACCAGATATGCACAAGCTTGTAAGTATGTACATGTACGTCATATAGGAATGGAATATATAGAGTTGAGGCCAAAGGCGAGGAGGAAAGTGGAAAATCTTCTGAATAATAATAATAATAATAATAATAATAATAATAATAATAATAACAGGGATACTCCTTTGTTCTCGAGCATTTTTCTTTAGAGACAGTTTAATTTACTTGGTCCCTCACCCATCTATTAATAGTGTTGCTTTTGTGGCACAGAACCCAGGGGGCATAATAATTAATTAGCCTGTGGATGGCTGCTTGTGCTGCCTCCTCCTACTGGTTCTGCCACTGTCACCTTCTGTGACCTCCTCTCCAACTGAATCGTTTCAGAGCAGCCTCCCTCCACCACCTGACATTCAAAACTCAATTATATGGGCCTCAACCGGAAGGTCGCAAACCTCGTCTCCTGGATTCAGGGAGGGAGAGAGAGAGAGAGAGAGAGAGAGAGAGAGAGAGAGAGAGAAGTTATAGCGGCCAAAACGTATTCCAAAATGGAATTGACAACTGTCGATCTTATGGCAAGGGAAGTAAGGCAATTATTCTTTCTTCTTATTCTTGATTTACAATATTTATGTTATATATTATAACAATACGTTAATTTACAGTTTATGTCGGTTATCTTACATTTACATTTCGTAAATATACATTGCAATATTCAAAAAACTGTGCACGTTTCCCAAAGTTCCTTTCATTGTCCAATTTTTATCAATACGTATATATAACGTAGCTGTAGAAATTTGAAGTCTATATTGAAGTATTTCTTTAGTCACTTGTGTTTCATCCTAATTCCTTACACTTATTATTATTCACCTTCTCTGATGGCTTTTTTTGTCTTAGCTGTAAATAATATGGAGGTGTAATGAAGGTTAAATGAGCAACAGTAGGTCTTTTGTTCACCTGTTCTTGGGTCAACCGGGATTAGCAGAACCTCCTGTTTTGACGTCTCTCTCTCTCTCTCTCTCTCTCTCAATATCAGACGTTCTCTCTCTCTCTCTAGAATTGAACAGGGGTAAAATGTAATGTAGGCGAGAAGATATAAAAACCAATTATTTAAAAAAAACTGCTAGGTGAGGGCAAATTCAGTACAATTTTATCTCTTTAGTTATTCATCTATTTATTATTTTCTTTTCTGTATTTCCCATTACCTTCTAAGAGTTACTTCTTTCTCATGAACACCATAATATCATTCTCTGGGAGCTTCAATTTCAAGTCAGTGGCCCCTTTTGTGGGGGCTTCTTGGTCCATATGAATAGGTTTCATCTTCCGAATAATAATAATAATAATAATAATAATAATAATAATAATAATAATAATAATAACAGAGTCTGTGGTTTGTCAACTGGGAAATACAAAATTCATCACTTATCTCAGTCCAATCTGATACTTTTCCCAACAATTTTTGCCGTGTAATTTCGCAGCTCCTGACAAAACCACACACTCAGTATTATTGCCTCATTATTATTCAGAAACCTATTCGCCTGGAACAAGCCCACAAAGGGCCACTGACTTAGAAATTGAAGCTCCCAAAAGAATGATATTATGGTGTTCATTAGAAGAAGTACTGAAGGTAATATAGGAAATACAGAAGAATCGCTTATTGAACAGAAAAAATGTAGATATACAGATATGATTTAATCTATAAACACACACATATATATATACTGTGTGTATATATATATATATATATATATATATATATATATATATATATAATAGATATTCCTATATGAAACCCCTTTTAAATTTATTTACTTATATTTATAGTTACTTCTTAAATTTTGGCTAAGCGTCAATAACATAGGTGTTGGAACATCCAGTTATGGCAGTCTTAAATCTCTCTCTCTCTCTCTCTCTCTCTCTCTCTCTCTCTCTCCACTCCTCCAGCGTTGTCCCAGAGACTTACAGAAATAAAATCTTTTATAGCGCACCTAAACAGTAAAAATTGATAAAAACTTAAAATGAATGATTGTTTTTATTAGAATTAATTATATATCATTTGTTAACAAATTTGTTCTGATAAGTGTAAGCTTACCTATTCTACCGAACGTTTTGATTTATATATAGGCTATATATACATATATATATATATATATATATATATATATATATAATATATATATGTTTTTGTCGGTTTCAGAGATATGTATAACTCCTTCAAAATTATGCATTATGTATACAGCCTTCGTATCGAGTATCATTAATTTTTATTGTACGCAGAATCTTTCCATAACGAAATGAATGGTCCAGGCATATTCCTGAAATAAACAGTTATGGGTACTAATTACGAAATTGAAGTTGAGTTTTAATTTCTGTTTTCAATAGGATAAAACAACTTGACTTAGACTGTGTGTGTGTGTGTGTGTGTGATGAGACTACTTTAAGAATAATAATAAGATTAAGGAAATGCATAAGATGAAATAACCGCTGCCGATGTGTTTTCGAATTTAGTGAAGATAAATTGCACTCAGCGCTTGCCTTTCATTCAAAAAGAAAATATCTCATTCAGTGAACATAAACTAGAAGATACTTGTGATATATACATACAGTCTATATCTACACATAGATATACATATGTGTAAAGCACGAACGTGTCAACGTATATATATATAAACGAAGATCGTCAACAGCTGACTTCTACAGTAATACTCCGGTCTGTGACCTGGCTATTATTATAGGCCTATGGCTGGTATCCAGAAACCATGCGATCGCATTTGTCAATACGAAGGCGATCGCGCGGTTGTATCAGTCCCAAACGAAGAACTATCGTGGTATCCAGAAATCATACGACGCCCTCGACTTCATCGCATCGCATCGCAGGTTAAACGACACAGCATATGCGGTTACTGGGAATGAAATGCCTGGAATCGACGATTATGCTGTATCAGTATAATAGACAATTTCTTTTATTACAGTGATATTGAATTAAAATGTCTGCTTTACTCTATTGGAAAAGATGCATATCTATGGTATATTTTTACGTGATATTTGCTGTCCTGGTTCACTTTGAAATGTAAACAAAAGAGTCGGGAAATACGCAAGCAACAATCAGGAATATGGAGCGTGCACCACAATGAAAAAGCTGATTCTCAGCGTTTAATGCTTCTCAATTTAATAAAAAGACGAAGATGTGATCACCGACCGATCAACAGGGAAGCAGAACTTTGGAAAAAAAGCGAGGCGGAATTGGGGAGGTCTTAACACTCAAGTTTAACGCCATGTATCTGGCCAACCTCCTCTGCCATCAGTACCGATTAAACGCTGGATCGACCATGAAACCGCAGGTAAGAAAGCATTTTTGTTTTGTCAATTGTAGTCAGGGCAACTTTGGGCTGCTGTGAGCAAAGTAATTGTGTAAACTACCAGTTAGGTTAAAAGAAACTTAGGCTATGGAAGGCTGAAGCATGCTGCCTGTTAGAGTGTTATGTAATCCTGAGGCTAGCCTAGCCTAAACATCAAGGAACACCAGTTTATCATCTAAAAAGCTCTTATATTATATAAATATATTAATCTTCAAATGAATAGAATGGAGCATATTAGAATAGGTTAAGTAGGTTAGGCTAACCAAATCACTAGGGGGTCTTAGGGGCATATTTAGCTAAACATGGGTGCTCTAGGAGGTTAGGTTAGTAATGTCCAGCTTATTACAAAAGCAGTTCAGTGTATCAGGCATTGATTTGTATAATTTGATGTGAATTTTCAATTATTAATGTCTTTTATTGGAAATTTGCGTAATATTCTAATTTAGGTTCAGAATAGCTTTGTGGAGGTCTTATAATTTATTTTCATGAGTGGATAGAAGGGCTGGAGCACAGTAGTATTATCGTATTGTTAATGGGTAGATTTGCAAGTAAACTAAACATTTATTAGCTTACAGCCAGTTTATTAGTACTTTAAAAAGTGATGGTAAAACTTTGGCTATTTTTCTTATGGGTATACGAGGTTTTCCAGATTATAAAACTGTTTTAAAGTGTGATACCTGCTTGCAAACTGGGCTAAGTGATTGTTTTTAATAAAAGTTTAGGCTGACATTTGAGATCTTGGCTGTTGTCTGCAGGTGGTCAAATGATTTGGAGTAGGATAACACCTGAAATAAACTGGCCCTTTTTTAAGTTGAGTTCCACACGTAGGCTAGCATGTGAAGCCCTGCATAATGCCTACTCAATGTACAAGGCTACAGTAGGTGTGGCAGGTATGTGAACTGCTTAGGCCTGAACTATATTGGCTTAGGTGAAGTATTATTATGCTTTATAATGTGCAGCTCACTTTTTCCAGCCACTAGCTCACCTTATTTTTCTTAAGTGCTCATTAATATTTGTGTAAAAAATGATCAAATGACATTTCTTATGAATTCAAACGTTATAGATGTTTTAACTTATTATTCTGTGAGTGGAAGAAGTACACAGGACGGTGAGTTTTGTTATATTTTGAAATTTCATTTGCAATCCGTTTTTAAAGTCACAATCATTAGAATAAAATTAGAAAGACAATGGGAAGTATATTTTATTCTAATATTTTTTTATTTACTAGGTAAGTAGAATGCTGCATCAGAAGAATTCATGCAGACTAATTGTTAGTCCTCCATTTCTTCAAAGTATTCTGAAGAGTTTGTCATAGCACCATCACTGATGACAGAAAAATTAACCATGGACAGATGTATTTAAACATTTCATCCGTTGATGGTAGAAGAGCCCATATGTGATGTTGAGCCATTAAGTGCTCCTGATGTTTTCAAGAATGGAAATATATAAAATAGTAAACCTTCAACTTTTTGGTGGCCATTCCACTCTTATAATAGGAAAGTTTGTAATGTAACTGGGGATAGCAAGGTTATGTTTTTGTGTGATGGCTGGATTTAAGATAACATTTTAATGCTGTGACCCTAAAGGTTCCAGCACTTTGTATATAATTCAGAAGTGTGAACTCTTAGTTGGAAGGACGTGTGAATGTTGATTTGCCAGATTTCAGTAAAGCTTTTTTAAAATGCAGTGGCCTCTTAAATGGGCTGCTGTTTGAGTACCCAAAAGATTTTATAGCTAGCATCTTTCATTGTTTGCACATATTTTAGCCTAGAAGCAATACTATGCTAGAAGATGAGGTGTAATTAGTAAAATGTCTAATTCAACACAAATAATTTACTTAATTTTACATATATATATATATATATATATATATATATATATATATATATATATATTATATATACATATATATATATGTATAATGTATATATATATATATATATGTATATATATGTAAATAATGTATATATATATATACATAAGTGTTTATATATATGTGTGCTGCAGAAGGTTACATCTGGGTGCATTAGATCAATTATTTATTGTATTTCAGTATTAGACCTGCCTTTAACCTCAGCACAATTAGAAGTGGTGTTTCATCTAATGATGCTACCTCTACAATACAATCAAGATCAACAAAATTGCCTCGCCTTCTGCAGAGTTGCTAGCTCTTGCGTTGGCAGCCCGTTATGATATAATTCTTAAACTAGCGTTTCTGAATAATTTGTATTAGACATCATAAGTAAAGTTCTAAATAATGGTGTTCCGATTTGACCTGAAGCACAGTTGTATTCAAATTTTTTTTATCACCATTTTCATCTTACCATTACAACAGTCATGTGCTTTTCTCAAGGTGTCAGATTGACAACTATGGTAGGGATTTCTGAATAAATCTTTTCTTATGTAAAAAATGTTTTATCCTTTGTCTTTCAGTCAATTCTAGTAATCTAGAATGAATTACCTCTTTTTTAACCCTGGTTGCTTTTGCCATTAGTATTTTTTCAGGAAGAACCAAAAAATAAATAAATATAAAACAATCCATTAGTGTTCCTTTTTAAAAGGCAAACATAGTTATATTTCATATTTCATTAAGTCAATAAAATTATAATTTTCTTTCTTGGTATCGGGTACAATTTACCATGCACATACAGCTGCTTACCTCTCTGACAAAAGCATTCTTGGTTTAATATTATTTGTCACTATCCAGTTCAATAATTAAAGGTTCTTAAATGATGCAGAGTGATAAGATTACAAGATTTATGTTAGTAAAGTACAAATCATCAGAACTGAGGGTTCCTTGCACTGTAAGCAAAACAGCTGCAATATCATCCTAGGTGCATTTTTGGGATGTACAAAATTTGGAAAAATATACTTTAAACCTAATTAACACAAAACAAATACATAATCTCTCAACCTATAAAAAAAAAAACTGTCAACAATGTGGACCCTACGTTGAGCTTCTTGCGTTATTGTCAGCCCTCAATGATACCCACATCAGGTTCATGGCACCATCCAATTCTTGATTTTCTTCATCCTGTAAGGTGATATCTGTTTTGTTATAGCTCAAACTGAAGGACTGCACAAGCCATTATGTTCTTAGTGTTGTTCAACTTTGTTTCTAACTGGTACTGACGCTTTGCAAACCTTTTTAAGTAGTCTATGGCACGTTCCATAAGATTGCGAGTTTGATGTGCGCAGCATTATAATCTTTGTTTGTGTGTGGGAGCAAGAAATGGTGTCATTATGTAAGAATGGCATGGATTAACACTGTCTCTCAACAAAAAGCCTCTATATGCCCAGTTCTAAATCTGTGCTAGTCTTGAGGTGGCTTTGGAGTGAGCAGACCCTACGCCCATGAGATCTACCTGTAGCCTCCCAAAAAACAATAAAATTCTAAATTATCGTGTCAAGAAATTGCATTCCACATCCTCCAAATTAGCTTTATGAAAAAATATATATTAACATACTCCATGTATGGGTTGTTTTTGTACATCGTTCTCCTGTTATGCCTATCACTAAATTACATCACCCAACATAGCTCAAAATGAATCATGCCATCCTCCACATAACATTTTATATTCCACTGGAGGCTGGGAATGGCAATTGGTAAAAATCTAGTTTACTTCCCGGATGCATATTTAAGTCAGGAGGGGGTTCAGGGGGTGAAGCCCCAATTCTAGGAAAGGAACAGGATTCTAAGTTGTAAAACTAAGGTATATTTAACTTCTAAGTTGGGTTAGGTATCTGGCTATTAGCCTAAAGGAAAAACTGAAAATTCCTTCATAAATATATCAATGCAGAGAGAGACAAGAGATGCTTCTCTCCGTAACTAAACTAGAATTTTATATATATAGCCTGTCATGCATCAGGAATTTGGCTTGTATTTGGCAATTCTGCCTGTAAGCCATGGCAAATCCATATAGGTGTACTACAGGCAGTTATTCCATAGCTATATTAGGAAACCGGGCAGTCTCCTTTCGCATCACATGCAGCCTAGCCTAGTCTGTTTACGCCACCCTTTCTAATTTCCTTATTACTAAACAGCCTCTACATGGAATTTCACCTTGCATCACCTTGTGAGTCTCCCTGTGAGCTTCAGTGGCTGTACCATTTCAACTTTCTGGGGTGATATAACACCAACACGTACCGTTTCTAGATGTATACCAATTAAATACGCAATTTTATTGACGGAAACTCTAAACACGTCAGCAATTATTTTGAAGGAAAAGAATTCCAACAGAGGTGCTGACTGGCGGATTGTTTATTTACGATGAGCTCAATTCATCCGACGTCGGCAGGCAAAGACTGCTTAAAAGTATTCTTTTCTGAACCTTTGTTGTGCTGTTATTCAGGTCTTTACCACAGAGTGTTTCATATGCTGATAGACATTGTGATAAATCACTTTGGCAAACGTATTTTGACAGAGTTGAGAATTTACATTCATCAATTCCCATCGCCGAGAATTTTATGCGACGCCTCCTTCTTTTATGGTTCCAAAATTACATTTGTTAAGTCCAGATGCGTATGATCCGTGGTTTCTGGATGCGGCAATACCATGACGATCATACAACGAACAAATCGTATGATTTCTGGATACAGGCTATAAGTCCCGCCACTCTGCACTGTCTTGTGACCTGCTTCAGCCTACATCCTTCCTCCTTCCTTCGGGGCGTTTATCAACTTCGTTAATCCTTTCCTACGTGTTTATTCATCTCTCTCTCTCTCTCTCAATACAAAATACGCTTCCTGGTACTTGGAAATCATTCTGACAGTAAAGTAGACGCGATAAAAGACAATAATATCACCATGTTCTAAAAATCACTGGTCCTTTCTGGCGGGTCTGATCTATCTCTCTCTCTCTCTCAATGAAATACCTTCTAAATGCTTCAGGAAATCATTCTGACAGTAAAGTAGACATGATAAAAGACAATGTGCATAAATGACTAAGAAATGCTGGTCCTTTCTGGCGGGTCTGATCTATCTCTCTCTCTCTCTCTCTCTCTCTCTCTCTCTCTCTCTCTCTCTCAATACAAAATACGCTACAAAATGCTTCGGAAATCATTCTGACAGTAAAGTAGACGCGATAAAAAGACATATTATCATAAATGACTAAAAAATCACTGGTCCTTTCTGTGAGTCCTGATCTCTCTCACTCTCTCTCTCTCTCTCTCTCTCTCTCTCTCTCTCTCAATACAAAAATACGCTACAAATGCTTAAAATCCATTTCTGACAGTAAAAAGTAGGCAAATAAAAGACATCATAAATGACTAAATGACTGAATTCCTTTCTGGTGAATTCAGAGCTCTCTCTCTCTCTCTCTCTCTCTCTCTCTCTCTCTCTCTCAATACAAGCGCTTTACAAAATGCTTCGGAAATCATTCTGACAGTAAAGTAGACGCGATAAAAAGACAATATCATCGCCACATGACTAAAAAAATTACTGTTCCTTTCTGGTGTGTCTGATCTCTCTCTCTCTCTCTCTCTCTCTCTCTCTCTCTCTCTCTCTCTCTCTCAATACAAAATACGCTACAAAATGCCTCGGAAATCATTCTGACAGTAAAGTAGACGCGATAAAAAGACGTATCATCATAAATGACTAAAAAAATTCGTCCTTTCTGGTGGGTCCCCAGTCTCTCTCTCTCTCTCTCTCTCTCTCTCTCTCTTTCTACTCAATACAAATACGCTACAAAATGCTTGAAATCATTCTGACAGTAGTAGACGCGATAACCGGAACGTCTTATCGTAAATGACAATAATAAAAAATACTGGTCCATTCTGGTGGGTCTTGATGAACCTTGGAGGCAGCGATGAGAGAGAGAGAGAGAGAGAGAGAGAGAGAGGGGGGATTAGTTTGTGTGTAGGGGCTCCGACCACCCATATTTCACATTCAAAAAGGCCTCCGGTAAAATGAGGATAAAAGGCCCAAGGCATACAGAATAAAATGAGTCCAGGAAAGGCAATTATTCAGCTTTATCCTTCAAAATTAATTCATGGTTTACATCTTTCAGTGCTGCAAGGACTGGATCCAGCACATCAATCCTTTTCAGAATTTCGCAGCATGCAATCTTATACCAATCCCTACACCGTGAAAGAAAGCTCTCTCTTTCAAGAGGCTTCATTTTTGACATGGTTTCACTGGCAAGTATACCAGGATAGACTTTATCCAATGGGGAGCCATTTTGATTCATCCTCATATGTTGATACCTTAAAGCTAATACTCTCCCTTTTCATATAATTTGAACCAAACATCCTAAGGACTCTCTTGCTTTCTGGTAGTAGCATATGAAGTTTAAAGCTGTTAGACAGAAAAAGTGTGTATTTAAGCTAACCAGATCACCAAGAACAAAGCTGGTAAATTCAAGAGTGGCTTTGATATATGGGGATTTTAAAGCTTGAAGTATTCTGTCTGCTGGCAAATCTTTTGCTGCAATAGCTTCTCCCGTGAAATATAATTCTAGTGCAGACCACTGTTCAAGTATACGATCTACACACTAAGAGATTGACAACCATCTTGTCTGACAAGGCTTCAATAATCTATGAGGTTCACATTCCACAAAGTGCTGAAACTCTTCAAAACTCTCTTGCTGATTGGGAGATAATTTGAAATAATTATAAACGTCATGAATTAACTGATCAGCAGTTTTTGACAGAGCTTTATCACATGCATGTCCTGCAACCAAGTGAAATGTGTGGCAAAAACATTTCATGACAAATAAATCTGGCACAGCTTCTTTCAATTTAGTTAACAACGAATTCTTCTCTCCCTGCATTAAATTTTCACCATCAGAAGCATAACCCACTATTTTGTCCCATCCAATACCATCTTCTTCAAAGGTTTCTTTCAGCAGCTCGAAAAGTCCTTGTGCAGTACCATCTTTAACAGGTATGAGACGATAGAAACGAGTAATTGGTTCAAATGTCTCACTATTCAAAAATCTTAGATTAACACAAAATGTTTTGTTCATTGTTATGTCTGTTGCCTTATCACACAGTACTGAAATTCCCCAGCCTTACAAATTTCTTGCATTAGCTTTTCATGTGCATAGGGCGATAAGCATTCAGTCAAGAGGTATGTCCCCTTGGTTCAGTTACAAGTCATATTTTCTATTGTTTTTGAATCATCAGCTACAAAATGAAATGTACTGATTATATCATCAAGACAGTTGAAGGAAAGATTTTTTCTAACTATCATAGCTACAACATTCAACTCTGCCTTAATTCTGTTATCATCCTTTAATTCTACAAATGAGGTCATCGGCTGATTAGATTGTACTTGCTTAGCTAGCCTTATATGAGAAGAAGTTTTTGTATGCCCAACGAGTTCAGATTTACCAGCCACTAATTCTTTGTCACAAACTGTACAATGAGCCTTTTCCCCACTTCTTCCGGATGATAACCATCCCTTAGCCCAACTCTCTTTTCCCATTCTTTCCTGTATCTTTGGGAACGATAACTCTTTTCAGCTTTCGGCATGATTAGGATTGCAAAGTGTTAGTGATCGTAATGATCGAAGTGTTTCACTCACTGAGGGTACAAGCCAAACTGCGAAAGTTCCTATGTTTCCCGTCAAACACTAACCTCAGGCGGTTATGACTGCCTTGATTCGTGACATGAACATGTATGTAACGAAGTTATCATTTACTATAAAGTAATGTTACGTAGGTTATATGTTACTAGTTTCAATTTTATTTTAGTTAAAAGTACAAACAAACTCAAATGTAATTCTTTACAATTTTCTTCTAATGATTTTAAACCAACACCTTAATAGAAATAAAAAGAATGTCACTAACGCTCTGGTCGAATCAAGTCCTCGAAAACTCGTACTATAAAAATGGGCAATAGCATTGCTAACGAAGCAAACTCCTCTCCTCTCTCTCTCTCTCTCTCTCTCTCTCTCTCTCTCTCTCTCTCTCTCTCTCTGCCCAACCAACACGAATAATTAAAATTTCAAGTCTAAAAAGTGATTGATGATTGAAATTCAGGAATTTTCCCCTACATTCCCCTACGATAAGGTCATTTTCCCCGTAGGTATCCCCTACTCCCTACAAGAGCCTGAAATCCCCCTACCGTAGGGGAATTCCCCTACACGTGGCAACACAGCTGAGAGCTGACTCACCTGACTGTGAAGCTGCTGGGACCCCACCCCCCCCGCTCCCTCAATCCCTCCCTCCCATCTCCATCTCTCCCTCTCTTTCTCTGCAACACTAACCTCCCTAAACTCCTCTTTTTAATGGCGTTCATTATTAAGCTCTAACTTTTTTAACTTGAATGTAAAACCATGTCACAGAGAGAGAGAGAGAGAGAGAGCACGCATTAGCGAGATACTTAACACTGCTTCTTAGCGAGTCTTGTTTAAGAGAATAACGACTATATATAATTAGAGAATTTTCGATTTTTCCCCCTGGGGTGGCTCGCGCCCTCCTTGGAAAGAGCTGGCGGCCCCCCACCCTTAAGAACCACTGGAATTTATGTATTTTCCTATAGAGTATCACAATTACAGTACTAATTCAATACAAAAGTTTATTTGATAGCTGTTTTTAATGGGATAAAGTGTATTGAATTTGACTCTCTCTCTCTCTCTCTCTCTCTCTCTCTACCTTTCACTGTAAGTTTCCGTTTCAGCACTGAATGACCTCTTAGGTCCCAGTGCTTAGCCTCTGGCCTAAATTCTATATTCAATTCAATTCAGTTCAATACATTTTTATCTCTATATTTATTTAGTCATTTTTTTCTGTATTTCCTATTTTTGTTTCTAATGAACACCATAATATCATTCTTGGTCCATAAGAATTGGTTTCATCTTCTGAATGATAATAATAATAATAATAATAATAATAATAATAATAATAATAATAATAATAATAATAATAATAATGACTTATTAATATAATTATTTGATTACCAAGATAAAAACTTTAGCCTTTTACTTTACCTCCATTCCATCTGCCTTCCTTCAATCTTGCTGTCCAACGTCTCTAACTGTTACTAGTTAATGGAACTGTGGGATAAATCTCGGCGTCAGTCAGTGACCTTGACGTTGCGACGCCAGTTTTAGTCACCATAAATCAATCAATCATCTCCAGCTCTCTCTCTCTCTCTCTCTCTCTCTCTCTCTCTCTCTCTCTCTCTCTTGCTGTCCAACCACTCCAACTCCACGAATCCAGTCATCTAAGGAAACTAGGAGACACACGTGTATCCCCGCACTTGCATCCCTACATGTGTATTCGAACGTGTGTATCCCCACATATGTATCCGTGGCTTGTATCTCCACACGTATATCCTTAAACATGTATCCACACACAGGAATCCCAGCGCTTGTATCCCCCATGCGTGTATCCCCAAATGCACACCCATCACTTGTATCCTTCCAAGTGTATCCCCACGTGTGTATCCGCACATATATCCCTGCACGTGCAGGGATACATGTGTATTCATGCACATGTATCTCCACATTTATATCCCCATAGTATCCATATGCATATATCCATGCTCTTGTATCCCTACCTGTGTATCCTCACGTATATTCTTACACATGTATCCCAACACATGTATCCCCACACTTGTATCTCTGCACGTATATCCCATGTGTTTTCTAAACTCGTATCCATGCACATGTAACCCTACAAGTGTATCCCTGCAATGTATCCTTGCACATGTATCCCTGCAATGTATCCCCAATGTATCCCTATACATGTATCCCTGCAATGTATCCACATACATGTATCCCTACAAGTGTATCCCTGCAATGTATCCCTACAAATGTATCCCTGCATCTGCATCCCCATATATGTATCTTTGCACATGTATCCCCATGCTTGTATTCACACGTGTCCCTGAACTGGTATCTCCTCATATGTATCCTACACATGTATCCCAATATGTGTCCCTACAATTGTATCCTCTCATGTGTATCCCACACATGTATCCCTGCACTTGTACCCCTCTCATGTGTCCCTACTGGGAGGAGGTTAGAGAGCTGCAAATTGCAGCCTCAGCCTCCTCGGTAGTTTTGATTTTATTGAACGATATAGGATAGGCCGCCACCGGCCCCTGGTTAAAGTTTCACGGGTCGCGGCTCCTACAGTGTTATACCGTTGCGGCGAAAAAAACTTCGGCGCAATTTTTATTCTTTTGTTTTATTTTTATTTTTTTTCAGAAATTCATTTCTGAAAAAATGGAAATCTCTCTCTCTCTCTCTCTCTCTCTCTCTCTCTCTCTCTCCCCTTTTTTTTTCTTTTTTTATTTTGAGGATAAATTCTTTATCCATTGTCTATTTTCTCAACTGTTACTGAAATTAAGAGTTTTATAGAATATAAGATAAATATCCTGGTTTTATAGAATATGGAAATTATATATATATATATATATATATATATATATATATATATATGTATATATATATATATATACATATGTATATATATATACTGTATATATATCAATATATTCTGATATTCCGAAAGTAAATAATCTAAGGACATATTGTATATATTTTTAAATAATTCCTTAATATTCACGATTTAGAGGCAGAACATACCTCAATGTTCAAAGCGGAAAGGATAATATAAAGGTCTGCAGATTGTCAAGATCAATGGCAGTGTATCAATAATATCATCACCACTACAATGATTCATCATTTCTGTCGATGCATCTCGTCTGTACGAAGCAAAAGGAATTCGACTCTATTTACAGCGTCCTGTGAAAAAAAAAAAACACTATGGGAGTCTTTGTTTGGGGTGGGGTGCTGTGTGTGAGTGTTTGTGTGTGTGTGTGTGTGGGGTGCTGTGTGGGAGTGTTTGTGTGGGTGTGGAGTGCTGTGTGAGAGTGTTTGTGTGGGTGTGGGGTGCTGTGTGGGTTTGGGGTGCTGTGTGGGTGTGGGGTGCTGTGTGGGTTTGGGGTGCTGTGTGGGTGTGGGGTGCTATGTGGGTGTGGGGTGCTGTGTGGGTGTGGGGTGTTGTGTGGGTGTTGGGTGCTGTGTGGGAGTGTTTGTGTGGGGGTTTCTGTAGGTGTGCTTGTGTGGGTGGGGCGGGAGGAGATCCCCACCCCAACAGCACTTTATTCCCCACAATAACCTATATCGTTCATTGAAGCATAGAGAGAGAGAGAGAGAGAGAGAGAGAGAGAGAGAGAGAGAGACCTTACCTTACAGACCTTACAATTCGTTCGGGTTGCCCCAGGTCCCTCAGTGTGAGGCGCCTTTGATGTCTACCAGAGAGTTGCTAATGCATCTTCCGGTATATTTTGCATCTTCCAGTCTTGGATGGTCTGGGATGCATCTTAGATATTTGTCGAGCTTATTCTTAAACACATCTACGCTCACTCCTGTTATGTTCCTCAGATGAGCTGGTAGCAGCATTGAATAGACGCTGCATTGTTGATGCTGGTGCGTGGTGGATTAATGTCCTGTGTGCTTTCCTTAATTTTCCTGGTATAGTTTTTGGCACTATTAATCTACCTCTGCTTGCTCTTTTGATAATTTTAGTTCCATGATAGTTTTCGGTAATTACTTCTATCTGTTTCCATGCTTGAATTACCATGTAGCGTTCTCTTCTCCTTTCAAGACTATATAAATTTAAGAATTGTAGTCTTTACCAGTAGTCAAGGTCCTTAACTTCTTCTATTCTAGCTGTAAATGACCTTTGTACACTCTCTATTTGTGCAATATCCTTTCGGTAGTGTGGGTACCATATTATATATGCAATATTCAAGTGGACTACGTGACGTACATTTTATAAAGCATAATCATGTGTTCAGCTTTTTTCTTGTTTTGAAGTGCCGGAACAACATTCCCATTTTTGCTTTGCATTTTGCCAATAGAATTGCTATTTGATCATTGCATAACATATTCTATTCAACATCACACCAAGGTCTTTAACTGCTTCCTTGTTTGTGATTGTCTCATTATTAGGTCCTTTATATGCATATAGCATTCCTACTTTATCACCATAGTTCATTGATTCAAATTTATCAGAGTTAAATACCATCCTATTTATCTCTGCCCATTTATATATTTTGTTTAGGTCTCTTTGTAGAGAGTTCCTATCTTCATCACAAGCAATTTCTCTACTTATTCTTGTGTCATCTGCGAAACTTCTTACTACTGAGTCCTTAACATTACTGTCTATGTCTGCAATCATAATCACAAACAGCAATGCAGCTAACACCGCACCCTGTGGTACACCGGATATTACCGTAGCTTCATCCGATTTCTCATCGTTTGCAATCACTATCTGTTTTCTGTTTTGCAAAAATTCTTTTATTCATCTTCCTACTTTGTCAACAATGTTATGTTTTCTAATTTTTTTCGCTAATATATTATGATCTACCTTGTCAAAATCTTTTGCAAAGTCTAGGTAAACCACATCTGTATCTTTTTCATTTATCATATTTTTATATATGCTTTCATGGTGGACTAACAGTTGGGTTTATGTACTTTTTCCGGTACAAAACCATGTTGTCCTATATTGAACAATCTATTTTTCATTAAATGTTTCATTATATTTTTTCATTACCCTTTCATATACTTTCATAATATGAGATGTCAGACTTACAGGCCTATAATTACTTGCCTCTAGTCTTGAACCACTTTTTTGAAAGTAGGAGTAATATATGCTAATTTATGCTCATCATAAATCTTGCCTGTATCTATACTTTGTCTTAATAATATTGCTAGTGGCTTTGCGATTGAATGAACCACTTTCTTTAACAATATGGCAGGTACTCCATCTGGTCCTGCTGCTGATCCATTTTTAATTTCATTAATAGCCTGCACAATATCAGATTCTGTAATATCTATATCTGATAAGTATTCAGTATTTTCATCTCTTATTTCTGTATCATTATCTTCATTGTCAATTCTAGGTGTAAATTCACTCTTATATCTTTCTGCTAATATGTTACATATTTCCTTTTTTTCATTCGTTAATCGCCCTTCAATTCTTAGAGGGCCTATTTCTACTCTTATTTTATTCATCTTTTTTGCATATGAATAAAAAAATTTTAGGGTTTTGCTTGATATTTTTGTAGTGTCATTTCTTCTAGGTTCCATTTTTCATTTTCTTTTGATTGTATAATCTTTTGTTCTGCATTTTCTATCTTACTTTTTAGTTCCATCACTTTCCATGCATTCTTTTCTTTTGCAAGAGCTTTTTCCACTTTCTAATTTTCTGAACAAGATCCTTCTGTCTCTTGGAATTCGTGACTGATGATTACTTTTTCTTGGTATATATTTTTCCACTATTTCCTGTAATATTTTATATAATATATCGGTATTTACCTGTATATCATCACTTACAAATATGTTTTCCCATTCTTTGTTTAATTCTTCATTTATTTTTGACCAATTTATATTCTTACTATAGAAATTGTATTTTCTATATCCTTCCCATTTTTTCGTCTCTTGCTTTTCTCTGTTTTTCGTATGTTCTGGAACGGACTGTTAGTTCTATGACATTATGGTCCGAAATACTGTGTTATATACTATTATTTCTTTAACATAGTTCACCTCATTCACAAATACTAGGTCTAAAATATTATCCTTTCTTGTTGGTAGGTGATTTATTTGCTGAATGTTATGTTCTATTAGCATATCTAATAGCTTTTCAAATTGCCTCTTATCTTCTGCACTACTATTGCTCTCTTTTTTTATATGTATAAATACAACCACAGTCTCCTATTCGTTCTTTCCATTCTACAAAAGGAAAGTTAAAGTCTCCGGTTAGGAGTATAGTCCAGTCCTTGTGATTTCTACATATTTCATCCAATTTTTCAATTATTATGTCAAACTCTCTAGTATTAGGGGTCTATATATTACAATGTTCACTAATTTTTCAGATTCAAATTCTACCGCTATTAATTCACATTCTGTGTTACTATATTTTTTCACAGATTTTTCCTTGATTGGCATCTCTCCCATATATCTTGGTTCCCCTTGATTTCTGTTTTTCTATCTGATCTATAAGTTTGGAAACCCTTTATCTGGTCATCATTACCAGTCTCTTGGGAATACCAGGTTTCACTTATATTCAATATTTCTATTTTTTCATTTTGGGTTAGTTCTTCTAAGAACTCTATCTTTCTTTTTGAGTTACGGAAACTAAACCCTGTAGCGTTCATCACTATGATGGTTTCATGTATTATCTCCATTATCTAATATGGGTAATAATAAGGATTTTCCCATGTCTCTTTCCTGTTCTGATATGTTGATCTTTTTTTCATTTCCAGAAATTCGTACATTAAAAAATCCAACTTTTCCATTATATTTGTTCTTCCAGAACAAATATAATGGTCTAGATATAAATAAAAGAAGGAAGGAAGGAATTTCAACACCAACTGAAGAAGAAGAAGAAGAAGACTCTCTCTCTCTCAGTCTCTTTCTGTTGAAGCTAATGTCTATAAGAATACTAAAACGATTAAGGAAGCGCAATGAGAAATAATAATAATAATAATAATAATAATAATAATAATAATAATAATAATAATAATAATAATAATAATAATAGCGATTGAAATCGACAACATAATATAAGCACGGCTGGACTTGCATTCGTATCCTTGCAAAAAAAAAAAAAGAGAAAAATTGAAAAAAAACGTTATTCATTTCACGTTTCTTTTGAAGAATTTGAAATCCAAAACAAACTTTGTAATATATGATGGAAATTCAGTAGAGGAAAAAACCCCATATAGACTCCACTTTTCTAACCCCGCCCCTCTCCCCCCAAGGGGGCGTGGCTACCCCCCTCCTGATAAGCTCATGTACGTACGTGAGGCCTAAAAAGGGGCGGGGCCATGCCCCAAACCCCCAAAAGGGGGCGTGGCTACCCCCTCCCCCCTCCTGATAAGCTCATATACGTACATGAGGCCTAAAAGGGCGTGTGGCCTCCCAGACCCCAAATTGACTCCACTATTCTGGGGGCGTGGCCACTGACCCCAAATCGACTCAGTTGTATTATAAGCTCATGTGCACGTACATGAGCTCATATTAGGGGCGTGGCCACCCCTGACCCCAAATGGACTCCATGTCTTATAAGCTCTCGTACGTACATGAACTCACTTGTCTTATATGTACATGAGGTGCATAAGGAGTGTTACCCACCCCTGACCCCAAAAACGACTCCACTTGTCTTATAAGCTCATTTCGCTCCCACATGAGGTCGAAAAGGGGGTTCAAATTGACTCCACTTTTTGGTGCGTGGCCACCTGTAACTCTACGGGAATGAAACCACTTTTCTGCACCCCGTGACGTCACGTAACTCTACGGGAATAAAACCACCAATTCAACACCTGACCCCAAATTGACTCCACCACTTTTCTACCTCCTGTGACGTCACGTAACTCTACGGGAATAAAACCATCCTTCCAACCCCCTACCCCAAATTGACTCCCACCTTTCCTACCCCCATGACGTCACGTAACTCTACGGGAATAAAACCATCCTTCCAACTCCCGACCCCAAATTGACTCCATTCCTAACCCCGTGACGCCACGTAACTCTACGGGAAACCCTTCATTTGAACCCCGACCCCAAATCGACTCCACGCTTATGCCCCGTGACGTCACGTAACTCTACGGGAATAAAACCACCCCACCCCAACCCCAAATAGACTCAGTTCACTGCTTTTTGCGACTCATGTCCCCCTTTAATTGTTTTCAACATAACGGGACGTTTACCTCCTCCTCCTCCTCATATAAAATCTCTAAATTTATATATGCACATCGCGAATATAGCCTCTATCAACTTCTCTCTCTCTCTCTCTCTCTCTCTCTCTCTCTCTCTCTCTCTCTCTCTCTCTCTCTCTCAGCCGTTACATTTTGTTTTATATATATATATATACACACAGCTGCTTAGATATTTGGAGTATCATGATAAAAGGATATTTGGCGACTGACTTCAACCTCATGTGAGACATATATTTATCAATTTGATATCTCCCCCAATAACCGACACACGGATGAAACCTGACTTTATCGCCATATTTGCCAAGCTGACTTCACCCTCACGTGAAATTTTATTTATCATAGAATTTGAGTCATAATCTCCATACACTACACAAGTTTAAAGGCACACATTTCAATTTTGTTTATTTATTAATACCGAGTTTGAAAGAGGTTAAATGAAAAATCAAATGACAGACGGAATTTCAATTTTGTTTATTTATTAATACCGAGTTTGAAAGAGGTTAAATGAAAAATCAAATGACAGATGGAATTGTTATTTTATATTTGTAACCAATGCTAAATACAGGGGAATGAATTAATATTCCATACAAATACATACATTAGAAAAAACTGTATATACAAACACGAACGCGATAATATACGCATTCGCTTTTTCAAAACAATACTTCAACGAAACACATGGCTACTAAATATTTTCTAACCTGTTCCTTCACATCACAGCCTCAGTATATGCCACATACATCTACTCCAGCACTTTCCCGACCGTTTATCAAAGACGACGTTTCATCTAACACCTCAAAGCTTTTAAATTTAGCTAACAAGTTTTTCATATATAAATCTTCCACGCACCTTTCCTCCAACAGGGATAAATTCTTTTTCATTATAGCCACGCAACATATTTTACCAATTTTGCTCATTTCATCACTGAATGTAGCTAACACAGGTAAATATTGATTCAACCAAGTCGTATTAACACGCCCGCTTTGACCGATGCCAGCGGGAAAGATAACATACTTGACATGGTCATACGATGATTTAGATAATTCTTCCTTCAATTTCTTGACCGAAGAAAAAGTGGTTGAATCTCATCTGCTTACTATCTCTGCCCAAACGATCGGCATGATCTTCATCTTTGGAATAAGCCACGCTCTTTTGTGCGTATTCGTTTCTCTTCAATGGGGCGCCGATACCGTATTGTGTTAATAAGGTAGCTATGGTAGGAGATCAACTTCATCGTTGCATTCCCAAGATGTGATATTTTCAGGTCTTTTCACAATGGCGGAACCTTCAATACCCTATCACGAAGACAGGCATATGATGCACCAGTGCGAAAATATCGAAAACCTGCCAACTCGGCATACGGATAACACGAATGACGTCTGCCACCACACCGTAATTCCTGCATGTGACACAATTAGTGGCCACTACTAAACACGTGTTCCTCTTCCTGAACTTATTTTCGGACAAGTTCCCGAAAACTAACTTGCACGAGGAGGTTGATGAAGCCATGGCGAGAGTCCACGTCTTGATGTGACAATCCTTCAAGAGATAATGAGCTACCCGAGCTCCCTGCCTTTATCACAATCACCGATTACAAACCAGTTGTGACGAAGCATCAAGTCTCTCTCCCTCCCAGCCATGATTCACACACACACGAATAAACAAGTCTTATCATTCCCTCATATGACTCATTTTATCAAAATCAGTATCACTCCCAGCCATGTCAATCACGAATAAACAAGTCTTATCATTCCCCCCATGCCAAAGTCATCCACACATATGACTCATTTTATCAAAATCAGTATCACGTGACTAAACAGTTCCGGCATCATTGTTCCTAAAATGTTAATAAGCCACCCACGCATCCACCATGCTTCTGTTTTGTTTCTTCCTCACAATCGCCATCTTGTTTTTCGCATGTCCCCTCCCTCACCTTCCCATCCCCCCTCCCCCCCCCCTCCTCCTCCTCCTCCCTCCTCCCCTTTTTCCCCATATTTCGCCACGTTTCGATTTGTTTTTAATGGCTATATTCCTTAACATCCAATCTTTAACCCTGGCCATTTCTATGAAGTAGTGATAATTCGAAATATTATCAACGTGGGTTTTTTTATTCCCTTGAAATTCTCGAGCTATATCTAAAATATTATAACCTGCGAGTGGATGAGTTAAATCTCCTTCTTCATTCCATTCAACCGTGTTAGAATCTTGTAAGTGCTTAACAAAAGCCGTAACGTATGACTTTTGAGGTTTTTAAAAATATTGGAATAATACCTGTTAAATCGGGATTGCTTTTTTTGCGAGTCATGTCCCCTTTAATTGTTTTCAACGTAATCGGGGCGTTTACCACCTCCCCTCCAGTCACTGCACCTACACTTTCTATAGGAGGAGGAGGAGGAAGAGGAGGTCCCGTGAGCGATATAGCTGGCACAGACAGTTTTTGGATATTAAGAGGGACGTGTCCGCTACTACTAACAGCTGTCGTATCCAACTTGCCAGTACCCTCCAGGTTATTAATATCACCATCACAAACCTCTTTTCTATTCATTAACCTCTCGTAGGTAATGGCAGGGATAACGTAAAACTCCTTCATTTTCAATTAAAAAGACTTCCTACCAAACTCGCTGCAATAGGCAATAACGCTGATAGAATAGCCCCCTTTACGACTTTTCAGGTATATTTTTCTTCTTAGATATGGACGTTGTTTTCAAGGACACAAGATGAATTTCTCGTCTACAATTTCTTAAGTGTTTAATAAACTTCTTATCTTGAGTTAGATTACCACAAAGAAAATTTCTAAAAATTTCCGAGAGCGTAGCCACCAAACCACTGTTTAAGATGGGAATGACTTTACTTCTTTCACTGGGTGATAAACCAGAGATGAATAAAATAAAGTTTTTATTTTTACGTATTAAAGGCTGCTTACGGTTCATATCCGTTCAATTTGAGATTCATCAACCCAGGAATTGAATTGACTTGGATAACCTTCCCAATGAACGTAATATTGAGTTTTATTATTTTTCTTCCTCCTTCCCAGAATAGTGATATCATACGTTTCTGGTAGATTTGTGGGAATTAATTCTTCACGATAAAATGCACCCTTTATTTCTTCACCGCTAAATCTTCCAAGAAGTATACGACTGGATTTTGCGATGTATCCACTTTTCGGATTTTAAAAATTTCTAGAGTATTTTGAATTGTATATCCTCCTAAAAATTGCGTTCCGACGCTCATCGGCAACACGTACAACGTCTCCAACATTCAAGAGCGAAATGGTGGGAGGATTAACGAGAACAGCCTTTTATACATACTCGAGAATTGACGTTCAATGTCATCTCTAGCCGTTAATGCGTGAACCTCTTGCGGGGTGCAACCCAAACTTCTATGGGGGTTGTGGTTGTAACTCTGAACAATGTCACGCAAGACGTTAATGTATTTTAAGGTATTCTTATGTGTGAGATATCTATATATCCGACTTTTAATAGTCCTTATGACTCTTTCAGCTATAGAGGATTTGATTTCTCTCGAATAAACGCTATATAATCTTATATTTTTACTATCTAAATATTCTCTGACATGTTTGTTATAATATTCTCTACCCTCATCACTATTCAAACGTGAAATTCCCGAAACTTCGGTAGATTCGATAATCTTCAAAGCGCGACGCATAGTAACACCATCCTTCTTTTTCAAGGGAACAATTTGTAGATATCTGGAAAACACGTCAATAAAGACCAGCAAATATTTAAACCCATTATTATACCGAGCTAATTTGGACATATCGGCTAAATCGGTGCTCGCTATTACTCGCGGTTTGGGTGACATGATTTTTCTTCTGGGGAATTTTTTTCGAGTGACTTTATGCAGTGTGTAAGACTTTTGTCCACGTAAGAATTCTTTAACATTTTCACGTGTAATTTGGCTATCCAGATTTTTCGCTACCCTGAATAAAGAGTCCACCCCGCTGAAACTACCCACACCCCGTGCATCTCCGTACAAAGTTTTTAGCAGTTTTATCCATCCTTTATCCATATTGGTAAGCTATTTGATATTCCGTTTCACCCAGAATATTAGTTCGGAGCTGTAACAGTTCAGGTGTTGACGGAGCGAAGTCTACTAACAAATAACCGTAGCGGTTACGTGATAGGGCCTTTTATATATGTCCGAAAAGGCTGAAGCTTTTGACGGCCGAATAACTGCCGACCTAGAGTTTCAATTTGACTAAAATCACGATTTTTCATTAGAATATAATGTGAACAATTCAGGCTTATACTTCTACTAAACTTGCCCGAATGAAACATATTCTGCTTTATGAATATAACTGAAATAGATGAATGACGTCCCGCTGTGAAGGCGTTAGTGACAAATTTATTATCACTAGCCTCGAGGAAGCAATCGTCGAGTATGAATAATAGACCTTTATTAACCTCTGTCTCCCCCTTTTCAGCATAATCAAAGGGATTTAAAATTTCTTTGGATACTTTAAATTTGGGACCTATTGAGGGATGCATTTCGAGGGGGTGTTCAGATACCCGCAATATAAAATGTATTGGAAACGCGTTTCATAGAGTTCAATGATTTTTTGACAAATGACGGACTTGCCACTGTTACTAAACCCCGCGATGATAATACGAGCGGGATTAGCGAACGGGTCTAACAACTGCCCAGGGAAGGGACCTGCCGCAGCCATGATGTTAGCGCGTTCAAGACTAAAGTTGTATACTTTACACGCTCCTTTTATATACAAGCCTTAATAATAATAATTAGGGTAAATGGAAGTTGACGGCAATAATATTTGTTTAATTTCCATAATGAAATATATACAGGTTTTTCCTACAATATCAAAATACAATGTACAGTAAAAATGCAACCTATAATAAAAATACAATTTAATAATTTAAAAATATAAAAAACCAACTGTGTATATGAATATATAATAAAAATATATTATATACAATATAATATATTAAAATATATGAATATAGGATAAAATATATAGTAAAATATACAAACTATGACACCCGGTCAAGGTGTGATACGCCTCCGTTTAACTGGAGGAGAGGGTGAAACCATTTCCCGTCGAGGAGAAGTCAAAGACGTCGAAGAGAGAGAGGAATTAACATTGTATATTTTACTATTCTCTCTTCGACGTTTTGAACATCCTTTCACCCGCGGGAAATGATGTGATGGATGTAGGGTCGGAGGAATAGGAGGAGTAGGAATTCTCGAGGTGCTAGGAGCGGGAGCGGGAATATTTAAAATTGGAGAGATTGCCGCTACTGCTGGCACCACCACTGCCCTCTCTATCTCCTCCTCCTCCTCCCCCTCCTCCGCCATACCCTCCTCCACCCCAATGTCTGGATGTCCATACGCCAACGATTTATAAGGTGTCACATAATATCTCTTGTCCTCTAAAGGACAGAGAGATACCTTTCGCTGGCTCGTATGACACATCGTACCTCCTACTCTTTGCAAATTGTGCACACGAGTATAAGTAATCTCATTCTTTTCGATTACAGCTCGATACTGGTCATGCGGAATGGTCTTTTGCCGGCACCTTTGTACTCCTTTCAAGGTGTTACTACGACTAGTTTCCGTCAGATACGAATAAACTTTAGGTTTAACGCCGATAAACTCCTCATGAGTTCAGCTCCCGTTTCAACCTTGACTAACCCTAGTTTCCCCTTACGTGACTCATCATACAATTCGTGAGTTTTGGGGAAATTACTCAAATCCATGTAGGGTTTGAGCACACCCTTCAGTTCTCGATTGAGGTTATCAGTCACGAGGGAAAAGATCAAGCTGTCAGTGTCGGTATAAAGGAGCTGAACTCGGTGTCCATACTGCTTTCGAAGAACGTCGTAATAGAACTGATACATCATATCCTTCGCCATGTCTAGTATACTGAAACCGATATAAATCGGGGATTCAGCCATAACAGACTCTTTGCAATGGTTCACAATGTACCTGTCATTACCCAGTTTTTCCAAAGACTTGTACGTGTGTTTGGACACATTCCTGAGGAGAGAGGCTTCACCGGTGGTGACGACAGTTCGGGTAGAATAATTCAATGAATTTTTAATAGTGACACCGAAAAGACCATTCATTATGATTTTGATGGTGTTCCTCTTGTCCGGATCGGTCTCTTTAGCACGCCTTTCGGCATTCTCCAGAATATATTCCCTCAAATAAAAATCCTGTTTGAATTTGTACACTTTCCTTATTACATCAACTTCGAGACCGAGTCTTATCAATGTTTGTAATAAGGGAAGACAGATCAAGTGATTACGCATGGGTAAATGCGTACCCGTCAACTTAACATTTTTCTTGGGTAGCTTCACCTTGAATTTATTCATTAGGTTTTTACTATAGGGCGATAGATCCTGGTGAGTCACATTCATGTGATGAATGGCGAGAGGGAGATCGTCCGTCTGTAGAGCAACATCCCGTCTAACTGGTTTGGTATCGAGCAGGATGAAATAACCGTATTCACCCTGTGAATCAATGGCGGTAATATCGCTAGCGACAAAACTTTCTAATTCGGCAGGGCAAAGTTCAGTTATTTCACCCAAGGGCATTTTGTATTTACTCATAACTGTGGGATACAAACTGGTGAAATCAACGTATAATATATACGATTGAGGATCACCTACCCTAAAACTGGGATTTAACTCTGGATTATTAGCTACACATTGCCTTCGAACTAGACTACAAAAACCGCCGCGGATGTTTTTCAAATTAATTGATAGAGTTCACCATTCGAAATGGGGAGACGAATTTTAGAGGAATATAGGAAAGCATCGAGCGAGAGAGAGGTAGAAGTCAGGTAACGGGCGGGGTCTAGTCCAAATTGCGCCATGGCAGCCTTCCTCCAAGCTAAATAAACGTCTGCTAATAATCCCACATCCATTAACAAATACAAAATGGTGTAATCTAGAAGATTGGCGCAATTAGCAGCGTTCCAAACCTTGACCACGTGTGCATAGTCCTCGCTGGAAAGGGTTTCCCCTGTAAGTTCGAATCGAAACACTCTCGAGAAGGGATGCCAGGCTTTCGCAGGATATTGAAACCCGTCACATAATCATAAGGGTAGTACTGTTTACCCGTACCCAAAACTAAATCGAGACAATCCCGAGAATACTGGGTTAACAACTTACGTACGATTTCGAGGGAACCTTTCTGTTTGATATGACTCGAGGCGAGACTAGAAAGGGTCCCTCTAATCACGTTGTTGCTATCCACGAATCTCAGATTGCCTGATCTGGCTGAGTAAAATTTACTACCCTCGCGTTTCAGAATTTCAAAATCATGTTGAGCCCCGCCTCTTTCAAGACCAGGGCGATGTCATATGACAAATTGTGTACGAACACTGTTAAAGTCGGCTCCTTAAATTGAATCTTCAAATTACACTGTTGACACAGTGCACACAGAAAGTTATCCCGTGCCACAGAATGAGCGTGATGTCGCATTTTCGTGACTCCAGCCTTGAATTCGACGTTGCATCCTTCGCAATGAGTGCTCGCTTCAAACTTACGGGTGGATTCAGGAGTCATATGTAAAGGATACGCACGCATTCGTTCGCGCAATAACGCCCAGTCCCGGTTCATGTTCTGCAAACAATCATCAACGCATTTCTCTCCGTGACTTAGTCTATGGGTACAATATTCCCCCGTTCTACCGTCAACGATCACGTAGCAGTAAGCGAAAGCTTTCTGCCGAGATACTATTCTTGGATCGTCTTCTCCGGTCTTCGGTTGAATATTATACGCCTCAAAATCCAGGAAAGCCATGTGTGAGATTGGCTGCAGAGCTTTAACTTTAGTAAACTGTTTAAATTGACCGGGTTCTGGGTATTCGACAGTGGTTCGAGCGGTACAGGCCTGAGTGTGTGCCTCGCGGATGGTGGGACTATTAAACAAAGTCAGACAATTGTAACACATACCACCCGCATGCTCAATCCCCCGCCCCTGCTTGAATCCGTGTCGGAACTTCTTCACGAATGCCAACATATCCTTAATCAACGCAACGTGGTCGTCAGTGATTAATAACAACGTGACCAAATGACGGCTTTGGGGTTACCACCTTTCCTCACCAGATGTACCGTCCAATGTTTTTTTCCGCTGTTTCCCCATGACTAATTCACATAATTTATACAGATATATGTTGAGGTTATTCCCCTTTTCTAATGTTTTGAAAGAGTCATGGGTTAACGGCATATCTGGCGAGTGTTTGATATTAAATTGCCCCTCCCCATCCTCCTCATTAAGACACGAGGGAGGTTGTTAATACGTGTGGGAGGGTTATCCCGGAGTACAACGTAAGCTTCTAATGCTGTAATAACACAGTTGTACCCGGACTGAATATTGATAACCTGATCACTACCACGGACTCCCTTGGGATACACCTTGAAGTTATTAATATTCACTAACTCACGCCGCTTGATATGAAGTTCAAGCCTGTCCAGCGAGGTCATACACCAACCCGAACCCTCAGTACGGTTGAGTCTTTCTTCCAAGTTATTAGCTATAAACTCAATAGCCTCCTCCAGGGAGTCATAGATCGAGTCAATTGTAGTGAGGATAGGTGGGGTACATAGATAAAAAGCATTTTTTCATTCATGTCGCCTAGCATCCTCACACTGGTGATAATAACACACAAGTAGAGCATAGCCGAGCGAATACCTCTTTCAAGGAAGTTACTGAGCACATCTTCGCGTAATCGGGCTATGCTACTACTTAGCTTCATTGCCACGTCAATGTGTGACCCTACCGCAGCCGCATAATGAATGGTACTCACTACCTTGTTACCCTCCGTTCTTTCCCTCGCGAGTGGAAATCCCCCTCCACCAATGCGTGACGCTTCATTATTATTACTCCCCATCAAATCTTCATCTAATGGGAAGTCTTCAGTGAAGGGATCTGTAAAGATCGTGTTAAATAAGCACCGGAGTGAACGTGTATTATAATAATAATAATAATAATAATAATAATAATAATAATAATAATAATAATAATAATAATAATAATAACTGCAAAAACAACAATGATAATAATAATAATAATAATATTTTACCTGGATCGGAGGGTGGTGAGGATGATTTATCATGGCGGCTAGAGGCTTGGACATCTTCTTTAATGACGTGGCAATCTGTGAGATAACAAATTCATGAATACTGCATGACATAACATGAACGTGGAGGTTTTTATGTACACATATTATTTATAAACCCGATGCCCATTGTTTTTCATACAGTCTACATTCAACATGTGTAGCGATCACATCATATACGTGAATAGCAAAGCATGTATAAGTACATTTCCAGAAAATCGGTCGTGTAAATTTACCAATAGGTTAGCTGCCCCAATATCATTACCGAAAGAAGTGGAATATGAAGTGGGCCTAGTGAGAGTCATTCTCCCGAAATTATATTACGCTATTAAACCAGAAGACATTGATTTTACTATTCAATTTAACACGATCTATAAAGAGTCAGATGGGAAACGCGTTTATACTTATATTTATAAGTCCATTTCGGGTTTGTTGGGTGGTGATATGAATGTCATGACTAGAGCGTTTAATACGGAAATTATTGAACAATTATCTGAATTTTACGGTGAGCATATTCGCGGAGCTATCCGCAGGGACGGTTTATTCTCATGGAATGATGACACGAAGAGAATGAGCATTCCACATGTCGATGCAGGAGTGGCCAAAGTTGATATGATTGATTCAATTACGATTAAACTCATTGCTAAAGCAGCTAATATGTTTGGTTTCAATGAAAAAGTAAGGTATTTAATATACAGTTCGGGTGCGTTGAGACCTCACCACGGTAGAAATATATTCCATCAAGGCGTTGAATACGTTTACCTGTATTCGGGTATCGTTCAACCTACCATCTTGGGTGATAAAATGGTTAATCTCTTAGACTGTTTCACGTTAGGATGTGTATGTGGTAAAGGTCCGCATAATGCCATTTATAAACCTTTAAATACCATTGACGTATTGGATTACATTACCATCGATGTCTCGGATCAGAACGGTGAAGAAATAATGTTTACTGAAAATTGGGTTGTATCATGCAGTCTGCATATAAGACCTAGATAAAACGCTATCGAACTTTTCTTATAAATACCATACGTGACATATACCCATCGTAGTATTTAACCGACATGGCTGGTGAACACACCATATATTTGAGCAGTCTCGGCTGTTTAGACACGTATACCAAAAATACACCTTCGAAATTTGCCAATAGATTACCTACACCTATATTATTACCTAATGGGGTTGAATATGAAGTAGGTTTAGCTTCGATCATGTTCCGGGGAGTTATTACGCTATATTATCCAAAGATGATTTATTCACTCTTGAATTTATTACAGAGCGTCATAAACGTGATAGGCATACATATTTGTACAGACCGAGAATAGCGATGTTAGCGGGGATATGAAAAAGACTCGTGAGAGCTCTTAATAAGGACGTGCATGATTATTTGAAAGTTTATTACGGTGATAATTTCATAAATTATTTTAATAGTAACGGTATATTTCATTGGGATGAAGATTTAAGGAGAATTACTATGCCACGTATCAAGAGAGAGAAACTGAGACCGGGGGACGTTAAAAGTATATACGTAAAATTTAGTGGAAAAGCCGCGAAATTATTAGGTTTTCATATTAATACTGGTTATGAAATATATGGTGGGCGTGAATTGAATGAACACGTTTCCCTTGATTCTCTACCTGATAATTGTGGGGTAGATTATATATATGTGTATACGGATATAGTTCAACCGACGATTTTGGTGGGAGACTAGTCAATATATTGGACTGTTTTACTTTAGCAAGTGGTAGAGGAAAAGGAATACATAATACAGTCTACAAATTGTTGAACACGAACATCTTGGATCAGATTTCTATTCTTATCACGGATCAAAATGGACACCTTTTACATTTCGCTAAAGACTCAAGCGTTACTTGCCTGCTCCGTATAAAACCTAGAGGAAAATTAGATGAATAGGTACGTATATAATTCGATGTTCACCCTTGGCATTCCTTATTCGTGATCGTAACACCCTCGAGTCAACTAGAACGTGTGAATCAAGCTCCACTTAAATTGTTTGGGAATAGTATAAACAGTAAAATGAGAGTGTTATTCGCGCCTCCTTCAGAGGCGGAATTTAAAAAACTATTTTTATCAGACCCTTTATTAAGGAGAGGGGCGGGGTTTGAGGATATTTCCGTTTTCTATCCCGGTCGCAGGAGGGGAAGTGGTATTTTTTCTACTATAAGTGGTATTGCACGTAAAGTACTTCCTTTTCTATTTAATGCCGCGAAACCTTCAGTTAATGAATTCGGTAGATCTGTGTTATCTGATATGGTAAACAACGGTTTACCTTTAAAAGAATCCTTAAAACGAAATGGTATAAGAGCCCTCAAAACTACTGGACAACGAATTTTAAGCGGTACTGGAAGGAGAAGAAGAAGAACGAGACGGAGGAAAACGGTGAAACGATTAGTTAGACGGTCGAGTGTGGGAGGAAAGAAAAAAACGTAGGAAGAGGAAGGATACACGCGTTAAATCTAGAAGTACATATAAGGACGTGTAGGATCTTTTGTAACTCATTCATCAATTAACATTCGGCGGGTACGCACTCGTTCTACCTTTTATCTCAAATTATATAAACACAAAATATGGCTAGCGTAGTTCTAACATACCCGGAACTGGTAATCAAGTTCCTGTTTCATCGTATATTGCGGGTATATCTGAATTGTTCCCGAATGTTAATAGACGGAGAATTATTGAAACTTCAATTAATTCAAAGGAAAGACTGGATTTTACACCTTGCAATATTTCCGTAAATCAAATTCTAACTGATAAATATATAGAATTTCGCATTAATGGGGTGACAGGTTCTTTCTTAGATTTGTCAAGTATAGCTTTAGAATTATATATCACAATAGATAGGGCCGGCGCGCAATTAGCAGATGATGATCACGTGTCTGTCGTTAATGGTCTAAGTAATACATTATTTAAATCCGCTTCTGTTTTCTTGAATGAAAAGTTGGTGGAATCCTGTCCTGTATTTAACTATCAATCATATATCAAAATGCTGAAAATGATAAAGCCCTCGGCATTACCTACCACCGGTCGGGCGGGATTTTTATATGATGACTATCATGTAACACACGGGGTAACTCGGCAATTTACTGCCAATACCTTCGGTCAAACCAGCAGGTGGGAGACAAAAGTTATGGGCGACATTAAAACGAGGGGCGTGCATACATATTTTCCACTTCTTTTGGATATAGCGACTATAGACATGTATTTACTGGATTCGATTGACTTGAGGCTTAGGCTCGAATTAGCAAATAATAACTGGGTTATGGGCGCCCACACAGACGGACATTTAAATGTTATAAATATAGAAAAGGTTAAATTATGGATCGATAGAGTTACCCCACATTATAACGCAATGTCGGCTTTAAATGAGGCGATAGCAGTTAATCCTATACAATATATATTTGATAAGACTTTATACAAGACATACGTTATTGGGCAAAATGAAAATTCGATTTTAATTGATCAACCTTTTAACAGTTGTATACCTGAAAAAATCACATTGGCCATGATTGATATGGAAACATTTTCAGGTGATTACGCAGCCAATAGCCTATATTTTCAATCTTTCGATTTAAATAATATACATATTACCGTTAATGGGAATACTGTATATAATATTCAATGCAGTTTCCCTAATACCATCATGCAATTATATCACGAGACGCAGAAAAGTATAGGGGTGGCGGTGATAATCTGATCACTTATGATAGTTTTAAAAATGGTAGAGCTATTTACTGCTTTAATTTTGTGGTGGAAGATGTTGAAGATTCCATGCCAGTGGAAATTTCGGCAAACCTGCGAATATCGATCAGGCTGGTACGGCTACACCTAACCCTTGCATTATTTTACTTTTCGGGGATACCAAGGGTATTTTAACGGTGGATGCGGATAGAGTTATTCAGTGTGATGTTAGGGGTTAAATAAAATGGATACAAAAGAAATTGAAATAAGTTTAAAGGTTCACTCGGTGACCGGGTTAAATATTTAGGTGTGTTCTCTTCGGATGAAGTAGGATTATTGACATTGCCAGAAAATAGAATCAAACCTTTAGTTTTTATATCTAATACATTATCTTCGTCTACTGATATTAATATTGTCGGTCATTGGGTATGTTTTTACGTGGAAAAATCACCTAGAAATATAATCTTCTTTTTTGATAGTTACGGTATAAATCCTAAAGTTTATTCGAATGACTTCTCTAAATTTATATATGCACATCCCAAATATAGCCTCTATCGACTAATAAAACAAATACAACCCGATAAATCGTACAAATGCGGTCTTTACGTTAGTTTTTTTGTTCATTGCGTGAGTCACCGAGGTGTGAAAACAGTATTATCCTTAATACAAAATGTATTCTCATTCACTCGTTTGAGAGGCAATGATAAATGGATAACGGGATATTATTTTAAATATTTGAAAAAGTTTAAATGTTCACATTGGAGGTCGGGGTCAAACGTGCTATTACATACAAGGAATGTCTCCGCATCTTAAACAACTAAGGTAAATGCATATTTTTCTTTGATTTTTATATTACCCCATTTACATTCTATTAAGGATATATTCTATATATGTATCATACACCGTGAATCACATAACTATTTTTTACTTATTTCAGGATGAGCTGTGAGAATCATTCACCCGTGAACGTCGGTGATAAAATGCTAAGACGTCTTAGTCGTTTCCTCTTAAACGCTTTTCGGAATATTCGCCTTATAAGGATACACGTGGACGTTATATTGGGATGCGTGCTGAGACAGTCTGACGGTGATTAGTGTATTGAATTTGTACGCTGTCTTTTATGTGGTCAATAAATCCTTATGAATAATTATATACGTGTTTTTTTTTACTATGCCCACAATCCATTTGAAACCAAAAACAGGAAAACGGAGAAAAAAGAGTGTGTGTTTCTATGGAATCAAGAACTGTTATTAAATAAATATATAACACATCGGTTTTACATACCTTCACCGGGTTGCTCGTTTCCTTCAGTAGTGGGTGGTGGCGGAGTTGGTTGGGGGTTGCACTGCTGTGGGCTGTCAGTGGGGGTTGTTGCATCTCCTGCTACTTCTTCTTCTGCTCCTGCTTCATGGTCATGACCTGTTTTCACCTTCCTAATAAATGTGTTGGGGGCTCCAGCACCATAGTAGTAATGGTGTCTGACCTGAGTGGCTACTTCGTCAGCTGACAGTTCGCTACTGGAGTTATTTCCCATATCTGAAAGAGAGAAATAATGGCTGTTTTATATATTCTGTTTCTTTCAACGGGTACATTATTTCATATGAATATCTATTCCGTATACAGATGAATCTTATTGCTGTTTTTAATATTTACTATATGTTCGAGTAAATGGAAAGTGTTTTATATGCTACTTACTGAATAGTGACGGGGGAATGACGTTCCGGTCAAGAGAAATACTTGATGCTTCACTTATTCACTCTGTGTATAGGGACAGAGGATCGAGGAGATGCACTTACTCTTATAAACTTTGGGCATGGAATAACGTCAATTTCCCTTGTTGGCTGTATTTATGGTGTTCAGTCAGAAAGTAATAATCAGGTGTGACATATGGTGTTTCGTTGAAGTATTGTATTCCAAAGATGTAGATCACACCGATCTGTGTGGATGACCTTTGGCGTGAGGGAATGATAAGACTTGTTTATTCGTGTGTGTGTGAATCATGGCTGGGAGGGAGAGAGACTTGATGCTTCGTCACAACTGGTTTGTAATCGGTGATTGTGATAAAGGCAGGGAGCTCGGGTAGCTCATTATCTCTTGAAGGATTGTCACATCAAGACGTGGACTCTCGCCATGGCTTCATCAACCTCCTCGTGCAAGTTAGTTTTCGGGAACTTGTCCGAAAATAAGTTCAGGAAGAGGAACACGTGTTTAGTAGTGGCCACTAATTGTGTCACATGCAGGAATTACGGTGTGGTGGCAGACGTCATTCGTGCTTATCCGTATGCCGAGTTGGCAGGTTTTCGATATTCTCGCACTGGTGCATCATATGCCTGTCTTCGTGATAGGGGTATTGAAGGTTCCGCCATTGTGAAAAGACCTGAAAATATCACATCTTGGGAATGCAACGATGAAGTTGATCTCCCTACCATAGCTACCTTATTAACACAATACGGTATCGGCGCCCCCATTGAAGAGAACGAATACGCACAAAAGAGCATGGCTTATTCCAAAGATGAAGATCATGCCGATCGTTTGGGCAGAGATAGTAAGCAGATGAGATTCAACCACTTTTTTTCTTCGGTCAAGAAATTGAAGGAAGAATTATCTAAATCATCGTATGACCATGTCAAGTATGTTATCTTTCCCGCTGGCATCGGTCAAAGCGGGCGTGTTAATACGACTTGGTTGAATCAATATTTACCTGTGTTAGCTACATTCAGTGATGAAATGAGCAAAATTGGTAAAATATGTTGCGTGGCTATAATGAAAAAGAATTTATCCCTGTTGGAGGAAAGGTGCGTGGAAGATTTATATATGAAAAACTTGTTAGCTAAATTTAAAAGCTTTGAGGTGTTAGATGAAACGTCGTCTTTGATACACGGTCGGGAAAGTGCTGGAGTAGATGTATGTGGCATATACTGAGGCTGTGATGTGAAGGAACAGGTTAGAAAATATTTAGTAGCCGTGTGTTTCGTTGAAGTATTGTTTTTGAAAAAGCGAATGCGTATATTATCGCGTTCGTGTTTGTATATACAGTTTTTTTCTAATGTATGTATTTTTATGGAATATTAATTCATTCCCCTGTATTTAGCATTGGTTACAAATATAAAATAACAATTCCGTCTGTCATTTGATTTTTCATTTAACCTCTTTCAAACTTGGTATTAATAAATAAACAAAATTGAAATTCCGTCTGTCATTTGATTTTTCATTTAACCTCTTTCAAACTCGGTATTAATAAATAAACAAAATTGAAATGTGTGCCTTTAAACTTGTGTAGTGTATGGAGATTATGACTCAAATTCTATGATAAATAAAATTTCACGTGAGGGTGAAGTCAGCTTGGCAAATATGGCGATAAGGTCAGGTTTCATCCGTGTGTCGGTTATTGGGGGAGATATCAAATTGATAAATATATGTCTCACATGAGGTTGAAGTCAGTCGCCAAATATCCTTTTATCATGATACTCCAAATATCTAAGCAGCTGTTTGGCTGAGAGAGAGAGAGAGAGAGAGAGAGAGAGAGAAAGTTGATAGAAACACATTACGCGATGTGCATATATTAATTTAAATTTATATAGGAGGAGAGTAAAGCGATCCAGTTCACGTTAGAAAACAATTAAAGGAGACATAGTCGCAAAAAGCGAAAGTGAACTGAGTCTGTTGGGGTTGAGGTGGGGTGGTTTTATTCCCGTAGAGTTACGTGGCGTCGCGGGGGCATGGCGATGGAGTCGATTTGGGGTCGGGGTTCCAAATGAAGGGTTTCCGTGGGATGCACGATGACGTCACGGGGGTTAGGAATGCGATCGATTTGGGGGTCAGGAGGTTGGAAAGGATGGTTTATTCGTAGAGTTACGTGACGTCACGGGGGTAGGAAAGAGTGGAGTCAATTTGGGGTAGGGAGGTTGGAGGATGGTTTATTCCCGTAGAGTTACGTGACGTCACAGAGGTAGAAAAAGTGGTGGAGTCAATTTGAGGTGGGGATTGAATTGGTGGTTTTTATTCCGTAGAGTTGCGCGTGACGTCACGGGGTGCAGCAAAGTGGAGGCCAGGTTGGGGTCGGGGTTGGAAGGATGGTTTATTCCCGTAGAGTTACAGGTGGCCACGCCCCAAAAGTGGAGTCAATTTGAGGTCAGGGGTTGAATTGGTGGTTTCTTCCCGTAGAGAGTTACGTCACGAGGGTGCAGCAAAGTGGAGCCAGGTTGGGGTGAGGTTGAAATGTTGGTTTTATTCCCGTAGAGTTACAGGTGGCTCGCCCGAAAAGTGATCGAATTTGAGGTCAGGGTTGGATTGGTGGTTTATTCCGTAGAGTTACGTCACGGGGTGCAGCAAAGTGGAGCCAGGTTGGGAGTCGGGGTTGAAATGTTAGTTTATTCCGTAGAGTTACAGGTAGCCACGCCCCAAAAGTGGAGTCAATTTGAGGTCAGGAGTTGAATTGGTGGTTTATTCCCGTAGAGTTACGTGACGTCGCGAGGTGCGGTAAAGTGGAGCCAGGATTTGGGGTCAGGGGTTGAAATGTTGGTTTATTCCGTAGAGTTACAGGTGGCCACGCCCGAGAAAAAGTGGAGTCAATTTGAGGTCAGAGTTGAATTGGTGGTTTTATTCCCGTGAAGTTGCGTGACGTCCACGGGAGGTGTAGCAAAGTGGAGCAGGTTGAAATTCGAGGTTGAAATGTTGGTTTATTCCGTAGAGTTACAGGTGGCCACGCCCACGAAAAAATTAGATCAATTTGAGGTCAGGGTGAATTGGTGGTTTATTCCGTAGGTTGCGTGACGTCGGGGTGCAGAAAAGTGGTTTCATTCCGTAGAGTTACAGGTGTCCCACGCACCCACTCCTTTTACCGACCTCGTATGCATTTTGTGGGCTTATAAGACATAGAGTGGAGTCAGGGGTGGCAACACCCTTTTGCACCTCATGTACATATATTAGTTCGTATGCGTACGCGGAGCTTAATAAGACTGGGAATCCATTTGGGGTCACAGGTGGCCACCCCCCTAATATGAGCTGTGTACGTACATGGGCTTATAATACAGCTGGGTCGATTTGGTCAGGGTGGCCACGCCCACAGAATAATTAGATCTATTTGGGGTCTGGGAGCCACCTTTCAAACCTCATAGTATATGAGGCTTATCAGGAGGAGGGCTAGCCACGCCCCTTTTGGGGGTTGGGGGCGTTGCTCCGCCCCTTTTTAGGCCTCACGTACGTACATGAGCTTATCATTAGGGGGGGAAGGGGGTGGCCACGCCCCGGGGGCGGGGTTAGAAAAGTGGAGTCTATATGGGGTTTTTTCCTCTACTGAGGTGTGTACAGCAGTTCTCCTCACAAAATGTTTCTTTGATGTCTAATAATGATTTTTAGCTTGGGTACGCGATTCTGATATGGAGAGATTTTTCCAAGATGGCCGCCAAGATGGCCGCCTGACTGACATCGGTTGTGTTCGAAAATTTGTCTCTGTCTCGTAAATGAGGCTTCCAGAAAAAAATTACACGAGTTCAAAGTTGTTCAAAATACATTTTTACACCATTTTTTTGTATTTCTAGATTCGTTTACTTATATTACTTGTTTTATTGTCAGTAAAAAGTGTGCCAAAAATAATTTCCATGTTTTTGAAGGAAAATTTGTCCTTATCTCGCAAACTGGTGCTTCTAGAAAAAACAAAAAAATTACAGAAGTTCAAAATTGTTCAAAATACATTTTACTCTAGGTTTTGTCATTTAGTAGAGAAACATCCTCCAAAAACTATTTCAGCAGCGTTCAGTTTCTTCCCATATGTCATATCCTGCAACTTCTTGGGAGTCCTTTGTCTACACAGCTGTGGTCAACTTCCAAGACGCAATGAAGCAAGTGAATCAGAGGTGTGGGGCTTTATGGAGTGATGAAGGTATTTATCACTTTGCTAAGGAGCTTCAGTTGTTGTTTCCCTCTCAATTTGAAAATATTTTTCTTGGTTTAGGCTCCTTTCACACCACAAAAATAATCATAAACTGCTTAGGACAATACCTGGAGGACAGTGGCATTGCAGAAGCACTGATAGAAACTGAAGTATTTGGCCCAAAAGTGGTCGAGAATGTACTAAAAGGCAATCACTATTCAAGAGGAGTTCGAGGTATGGCTATAATTGCAGAAGCTATGCAGAAAATACAACATTGTGAGTTTCTTGCCAATACAGAATATGAAAAATGTCAGTCACTACACAGCTTAAGAAAAGCGCCATTACAGTGCAAGAAAGAAAGTAAAAGATGCACACCATCTTTTGCAAGATTTTCACACAGACTTTATGATGTTTCTGAGGAAAGGGGCAGAGAAGCCAAAAGTCTTTTGTTACTGGAACACTTTTTCCATATGAACTCGTCCCAACACTGAGAGATATCAAAAGAGCCAACAGAGAAGGAAACTGGAGGCTTCATATATCCGCTTTTCAGAGAGCACTGCCGTTATTCTTTTACTTTGGAAAGGTAAATTATACAAGATGGGGCTCTGTATACCATGAAGATTACTGGGAACTTGAAGAAAAACATCCCAATGTCTCTCATCCTTTTGTTAGTTCTAGGTTTTGTAGCTCAGCATGGAGAGAGGAATTTTTAGCAGTGAGGCATGGATCAAGGTTTAGAGATGTGCTATATAAGTCAACAAAAGGACAGGGAGGTATAATTGGAAGCTGTGGCTCTTAACATGCTTCGCAGAAGAATTTGTGGAATTATTGAAAACGATGAGTATGGCCTACATCATGCATTTTCGGACACTATGACCAAAAAAGATAACCAGTGCATCATGAAGGTTATGAATTTCATTATAAACGGGCATACCCCTTTCTCTTCAGTAGAGCATGGCCTAGTTATCAACTTTGAAACAGGAAACCATTTCAATATGGAAGACACAAATTTTAAACTGGAATGCATCACTGAGGGGCGAAAACAATACAATGAACTCCGTGACCAAGTTTTTAAACAGAAGTCAAAACAACTTCATCCGTTGACTAAAAAAATGGTTTTAAATCTAAAACTAATGTGAAAAGTAGTGATGTAGCAAAAGAAACATCGAATGTTCAAAGGATAATTGAAATAGCTAGAGATCGTAATTATTTTACTGGTACACTCTTATCATATGAGACTAACAAGTGTTCCAATAACAAAAGATGGCACAATACTGAATACCAACAACTCTGAACTGGTCCATGAGCTAGAAAAATAGTTGACAGGCATGCAAGATCAACCCACCCAGAGTCCTCCATCCACCACTTGCTTAGTCTTTGATTTTATGCTCCATGCCCGTACGATTGCTGCAGCTGCTACAAAATCTGTGAAAGCCTTTGTGAATTTGCAGAAATTATTCAAAAGGAATGCAGACAGAATTGACTTAGTATTTGACATGTATTATGAGAACAGTGTTAAAGCTGAAGAAAGGCTCAGTCGTATGAAAACAGATCCTATTGATATGACTATTCCAAGCAATATGATAGCCTTGCCTGAAGGCATGGATGCTTTTTGGGCATCAATCCGTAAAAAAGCTTCAGAAATTCTTCAAATCGTACACCTTACAGCATAAAGACAGACTGCATACTATAGCGATTTATAGTATCATCGGACACAGATGTCTTTGTGTGTGCTGTTCACTATTACCACAGAGTTTTCAAAGGAAATGGCTAAAAAAAAACTTTGGACCCTTTCTTGAAAAGACAAACAACAAGATACACTCCAGTGCATGACATGTGAAATAAGAGTAGAAAAGCAAATTATTGAAACCTTACCTGCCATTCATTCACTTAGTGGTTGTGACACTACGAGTAAAGTCGGAACGAAGCATGCAGCTCTTGCGAGGGCTAAAGACTATGCTTACCTATCAAAGACTTTGGAAGAGCGGAATTGTCAGATGTGATAACACAAAATGCTGAAGAGTACTTAACAAAAGTCTTGGCAAAAGAATTCAAGAAAATGGATGACCTCCGCGCCTTTAAATACCATCGCATGAAAAATTTGGACTTTACAAAGCTTCCACCAACTTCCACTTCTCTCAGACTACACATCGAAAAGCATATCTTCAAGCCAATACATGGTACAGTATATTAGATGACAAAGAATGCTGTCAAAACCCAAATCATTTTGGATCTGCAGAAAAAGAGGCAGGCTGGACTCTTCAAATCCTTCTACAATAGCTACCTGATGATTTTCCTTTCCCTTGTAATTGCAAGACTTGTTCAAGAATAGATATATGCAGATGTTGAATAAATCAATAGCATGTTCCAGATTTAGTATTTTTGAAAATTCAGTTAAATGTAGGAATGATTGTAATGTATAAAAAAAATCAGTGTGGACGGATGAAATATTTCCTATTTGTCATATTTGTATAATCAGGATATATATATATATATATATATATATATATATATATATATATATATATATATATATATATATATATATATATATATATATATATATATATATATATATATATATATATATATATATATATATATATATATATATAGCTTTGTTATGAACATAGTGCAAATCTTATTCATTTTACTTGTACAGCAAACGTCATTACAGAGCATTACATGCAGTGTAATCTTGCAATACATACTTTTCCATTTATTTTTCGTAGCTGTTTATCTTTTTCAGGTTTTTTTAAGTTTCTTACTTAGTATGGAATATCAATTTGTTTATGATAACTTTAGCAAGTCTCTTATTTTTTTATAATTTCTTTCTTTGTTCTTATCAAAATGCTTTACGTTAAATTGAGATAATTCTCATTTTTTTCTGTTAACGGAAGATACTCTGCAATAAAGAATTTTTCTCATACAAAATTGTCTTTATCAAGCTTAGATATGCATTTTAAACTGTTTTAAACTCTTGTAATTTTTTTCTAGAAGCACTCATTTTGAGTTATAGACAAATTTTTCCACAAAACAGAGAAAAAAAGTTTTTTTGGCATAAACTATACCATATTACAAAAATGATTATGAATAAATGGATCTATAAATGCCATAATAGAGTGTAAAAATGCTTTTTGAACAATTTTGAACTCCTGTAATTTTTATCTAGAAGCACTCGTTTGCGAGATACAGACAAATTTTCTGACAAAGCCGATTTCGGTCCAGCGGCCATCTTAGCAGCCATCTTGGAAAAAATCTCCCCATATCAGAATCGCGTACCCAAGCTAAAATTCATTCCTAAACATCAAGGAAACATTTTGTGAAGAGAACTGCTATATACACCGTGCAACAGTCACCACCTGTGCGGCTCCTATACTACTCATAGCATGATCAATCCATTAATAAGTAACTGGTGACAAACGTAATGTGACACCTTCTGGCTCAAACCCCTCTAAAGGGGAAAGGTGTAAAATCGTAAATATATCCGTGCACACAGTGCTTGTAGTATGTTCGTTCAGTTCGATACCCCAAGATCAAATAAATCACTAGTGAAATTGAATCTCTCCTTTTGAATACCTTTAAGCTTTTTTTTTAAATGTTTCCAGTATCCCAACTTCTTTCCCAGCTCCATTACATAGCCGTCACTCTTCCTCTCTCCTCCTGGCTTTCCTTCCTGCCGTTTCCCGTTGCCTTGGCAGCCCATGTGGTGAGGGTAATTGACTGGGTGTGAGGCGTGACAACTCACAGCGAAGGCGAGGGGAGAAGTGTTGGGCGCGACAGAAGTGGGTGGGGTTACTTGGGAAGGGGAAAATGGACTTTGGAAGGAGAGTGGAGTCTCTTACGTAGGGCGTAGAGTTATAGGAAGAAGCAGCAGAAGGACGAAGTATGATGTCAATACAATAGAGCCTGTACGAAAATACTAGACAAATACTGAAGTTCCATACAAAACACCACTAATAGTAATGATTCGGGATGAAAAGTTGATAATTTAAGGTGTACCCTTGTACATTACAACACTCTTGAGCTTTTCGGAAATATCTCGTTTCTTCTTCAGTAAGAGTGAACCAATGCCGAGTAGCGCATCAGGTACTATTTCTCCGCCAGGCAGTCCTTAACACAGTATACTGTGCATCTTTTAACACTGTTGATTTTATAGATTGGGCTACTATTGGCAAAGTTCATGCGATGATCATTATTGTAACATTTTATTACAATGGTATTGCTTTTGCCAGGAAAATTTACAACTCTTCTGTGTTTGGAGCTACGCTTTTCCAAATCCCTATCAGTTCCTCGGTAACCTAAGATGAAGTAGAATTTTTGCATTTTAATATATACGTTATATGGGCGGAATCACAGTCAGGTTTTTAATTCTATTTTAGCACAAGTAAAAATGACCGAGAAATTATTTTTTGAAATGACCCATATTGCCATTTTAAATAGGAAGTCTAAATCTTTATGATGGAAGGTAGTGCACTTGCTATGAGACGGTCCACCGGCCACATAAATAGCACCTGATACAGTACTTCGATTTATTTTGTTTTCGCTGCAGGAAGAAATTTAGAAAAGCTCCAGAGTTTTTCTAATTTTTAAAAATATCTTTGAGACACTCCTACACATATTTGAATGTCATGTTCATTATTAGTTAGCTGTAATATTACATATGATGAAATACAATAATCCTTCAATTTTCCAAATTAACAGAGCCAAGGCCCTTGGGATAATGGGGAATTCAGGGTAAGGGTGCATAAAAAAATCTAGGGGTGTTCAAGGGCAACTCCATACCCTTTCTCACCTAACCTTGTCAATATCGCATAACTGTAAACACTCAATATGCTTATAAACAACACCCATCACACTTTAAACTGAAAACTTTATGCAATAAGCAATTAATTGTCTACCTTTTCTCCCCATATTTGTAAAAATAATGCTGCTTAAATAAACTTAAAAAAAACCCTTCTCTCTCTCTCTCTCTCTCTCTCTCTCTCTCTCTCTCTCTCTCTCTCTCTCTCTCGTAAACGACACAATTCAGTAGGTAGGTAGCCTGTCTGTTTTAACCTTGGTTTTATGACAATTAATATATTTTTATACAGCAACTTCCTTATCAGTTGTTAGCATACTGTATTACCATACACAAGGTATAAACTGTGTACTTTATGTGTGAACTATTGACCTACTATCCATTTCGGGGACCGCGAGTAATATAGTGTATTGTCAAATGGTTTTAGTTAAGGCATTAACTCTTGGCAAAAAATGAAGAAAACCAAAGGAGTGACATGACATAAGAGTGACAAAAAATACAGAAATTCAAAGGAGTGACATAACGAAAGAATGACAAAAACAAAGTATCTGGAAAGAAATGAAATATCTAATTACTCAAAACAGTGGTTTCGTCGTTTGACAACTCCCCAAAGGCCGCATTTCAGTCTTTAATTGTTTTCCTAAACTTTTAACCATACAGAAATTGTCTAATCACATAAAATATTGGTTTCTCTTATTGCAACTACAATAAAATCTTGTTTAAACAATTTAAAAGTTTGCTTTCTCGTTCGTATACAGTCTATGCAAACAATATTTATTTTTACAACTCTGTATTTCTTGAACAGTGCTTTACATACCATCATGGATCAGTACGTCTTTGTAAAATCTCAGATGGGCAAGGAGCAGCTTGCTTTCAGTGGATATATATACTGACATCAGCGATCCAGAAATCATAACCATCATTTCCGCTGTGAAGATAAAAACTGTAATGTTTCTGCTACTCTGCGGGGTGTATCCCTTTTCAATACCAATGGCGGCTCAGTCTCGGAAGGCAAAGCACCCAGGCATCCTCCGACAGAATTGGAATCAAGGTCTAAAATTTCAGATGCGATACCTGCCGCAATTGTCCAAGAGGTTCGACAGACAGTAAACTTTAGTGACTCAATAGAAATGCCTTCGACAACTGCTATGAAACAAGTTGCTCGTCGTATCCGAAAAAAAGAACTTCCATCAGAACCAGATTGTGCAGCAGGTTTAGTGATCCCAGATAGTCTAAGGATTACCAGAAATGGAGAAAAAAACTGCTTACTGTTTGACACAAAAGATGGAGATACGTTTAATGAAAACGACAGGCAACCCGAAAACGTGAGTTATTGGATTTGGAACTGACGACAATTTAAGGAAACTAGAAATTGAGTTGAACCGTAAATTTGTAATAGTTGATTTTGAGCTTGCAAGCATAAATGCTCTTCAACAAAAATGTCCAAATTCTAAAGTAGCAGGGTGTTTGTTCCACCTGTCAAAACATGTCGAAGTATCCCGAAGAATGGTCTTGTGAATATCTACAAAAATAATGAAGATGTGGCCTTGAAGTATAAAAAAGTTGTCTGCCTCGCATTTTTACCTCCAGGGGAAATTTGCGATGCATTTCTATATTTGCCAAGTTGTGCTCCATATAACGCTGAAACAGTGTACAAGTCTTGGAGATACGTTCGTGCTGGGAAGATCCATTGCTCCAGCAGAGTCACCCACCAAGATTTCCTCCAACTGTATGGAGTATTCATCTTCTGCAGGGAAACAATCTTCCAAGAATTAATAATAATTTGGAAGCCTGGCACGAAAGAGTTTGAAACGGTGGTGGAACGTTACCACATGGGAGTATTTTCAATGATTACAGAGTTTTTAAAAGAAGAACATCGAACACACCAAGAAGTGGAGCGGCTAATTGCTGGGAATAACCAACTAAAAAAGAAAAAAGAACAAATCCAAAGGGAACAAGGACTTGCTACTGTTATAGCTAGATATGGAACTGCCTCTCTTGATGATTACCTAAGGGGATTGCATACAATCTTCATTTTAATGCAGCCACTGCCGATGATCCTAATGTTAGTGATGGCGAGCTTACTAGTGATGAAAATTGAAAATTAAATTTTTTTCTAACATTTTGAAAAATAGTTTTTTTTAATGCAGTTATTGAATTTTTATGCCATGTCCAATCAATAAAATTTCGCTTATTTGTTTCTCTTTCTGTAAGTGTCCCATCTCTACCATCATTCTGTCAATCCTTTGTAATGTAACTCCTTTGAACACTATTTAAGGAGTGATAAAACTTGTCACTCCTTTGAACATCTCCCATATATATATATATATATATATATATATATATATATATATATATATATATATATATATATATATATATATATATATATATATATATATATATATATATATATATATATATATATATGTATTATGGTATAAGCATAATATTCACATCGCATCCAATTTTCATCCCTTTATTTACCTGATTTATAAGAGGGACAAATATACGTTCTATTTCTAGCTAGCCTAATACAATTTCATTGATACTGTATTTTTTCTTGCAGTTTATTTAATGTACAACATGATTAGTGTAATTTTTAAGAAAGAGCACTCATCATGTATGTGTAATCTAGACTATTTAAAAGCAAGTTTTCATTTGGCTCTTGTCTGTGTGACTTTTTTCTGGTTACAATTTTCTTTTACAGTAAAACCTTTTACTGTGAGTAGGAATACAGATATTTGACCAAGTCGCTCCAGCGAGGGATATTGAGTAAATGACATAGTGTAAAGGTATCTGCATGAATTCAGCCATGGGTGTCTGTTTGCTAAAGCTAGAATTGTTCCCTGGGCTATGATGGGCATTAAGTGTTAATAGTATTTACTACCGGAAGTTAGTGTCGCACACCTCTTAATGGATGTAGTTTTTTCATGGTTCTTGGAGTCCCGGGTAATGGCAGGTGGTCATTCATTGAGGAAGGGAAAGGGTATTGAGTCTTGGTTCAAATGTAATGTAATTATAGGCTGCACCGAGATGGTGTAGGTGGTGAAATGTAATATGTAAATTCATCCATGATATTGCATTTGTGAATGTATATATATACATATATATATATACATATATATGTATATGTGTGTGTTTGTTTTAAAAAATATTAAGCCACAAATATCGTTCAACATCCAGTCTACTATACCTTTGGAATAAGTGACTCCCAAGGGGTAATAACTGACGAGTGCTTTGTCCCCAGCAGGATTCGAATCGTGGCCTGG
>NC_089787.1:6443064-6493064 GCF_040412425.1 Macrobrachium rosenbergii
CCCTTCAGACTTTTTATACCTATTTAAATAAATTTCTGAATGATAAATATATACCTAAATTACAAATACCTACAGTTCTAAGATGACATTTTCATAGTCTCCCTATGATCTGATAAGTCTTTTACAACACTTTGAATAACCTAATTCAACAGTATGCACCTGCCATTAATTGTAAATTGATTTCCAGTCAATCCTCTTAATATTCAGTACAAGAATAAAATTAGCCTCTTATGACATCAGCATCGTCTATTTGTTGCTTGCCCCGATGTAGTCAGGGGAAATACGTGGGCGCCTCGCCGCCTACTGAAAGTGCGAATTGATTGTCATAGGGGGTCAGTTATGGGAGCTGAGTCAAATGATCTAATCCAGGTTCTCAAATATTCGAGAACACGCCAAAAGATGTAAAACAGAAATTGATTATAAATTTTGAAATACTTTCAAAGTCCCCAGTTCTTCGCTTCCTATCTTTGAATCTCTTTTATTAAACTACTAGTACCAAGATTGAACAACCAAACTACCTCAACAACTCTGTACCTGACGTGAGAGTTTGCAAACATAAAATTCTTTATGTCACTCTTTTATACTCCGTACAAACAGTAACAGTCTTCTTAATTTTGTCTTTCTTTTGTATAACTTTTTATATTTTGATTGTAATTTTAAGTATGAGTCTGATTTACATATTTATATTTTACTTATTCCAGCATTAATGAGACAGATGTCTTGAAACAATAAGCACAAATAAAGTTATGCCGTTATTATGGACGTCTTCCTCTGCCCTTGGTCCTATATATATTTATATATATCATCATCATCATCACCATCATCATAATTGAGTTCTCTGCCCCACGGCAGGTCCATACATACTGTATATCAGGTGTATTAGGGAATTTCCAAAGAATGTTAAATTTCACAGTTTTATTAACATCTTGCAGTATGTGAACTTGGTAAATTTACCTTTCCAGTTTAGTAATTTTACAAAGAAAGCACATCGAAACTAAATCATATTCTTTTGCCATGGAAGCATTCCTATTTCACTGAAATGCTTAGTAAATGTGTCTCTGACTGAGACTCCTGAGGATTGTCCTCCCACACGAGCTACATAGGCCAGCCTTATGAGAGCTGAAAGTCAGCTCGGTGGTCTGGTTAAACTACTTTAGTAATAATAATAACACACGAGCTACATGGTTAAAATCGAATATAGCACAAGTTAATGTATCCTCAAATACAATGCTCTCGCCTTCTAACAAAATTATGTAAGATGCAGCAGCATTGAGACAATTTTGATCACAAAATTTATTGTGTACCGAAATACTTCAATATAAAACACACCATTTTACCTTTGACTATGTCAAAGTGTATTCGATAACCCGTCTAGCTCTACACAGTCTCTAATTGAAGGTTCTTTGGGCTTCATTTAGGTCCTTTGAAGGATATGGCCTCATCACATGTTCATTTAGACCAAAAGCCTCATCACCACCAGTATGTAAGGGACATTAGGTTCAAAGGTTAATGGTAAAGGCTGAACTTCTGGTAAATATTGTTGTTTTAGGCCTCTTCCCAATATTGGAATTCTTGAAAATGTTTGAATGTTGATAAACTTACCCAACATCAATAGCAATGGAAAAATTATTAGCACCCTGCTACTACTAACAACACTAGAAAAAAAACCCAGCACACAATTGAAATGCTGAGAGCCACTTCACCCCTAATGTGTTTGCCATCTATGGCCCCAACACAGTTAGGGAAATTTGTGATCGCATAAAAGTCTTGGGCTTTTTGTGCCCACGTCTGCTTGTCAGGTACTGGCATCCCTAAAGGTTGCAGTACTTCCCAAATCACATGTAATTTCTTTGATGATCCTCGCACAGTTTTCTAGAGATGTGAAAATCCGAACTCCAGATCTGTAAAAGTCATCCCAGATGCCAAGTACACAAATACATAAACCATGTATATTTGTCAAATGAAATGCTATGAATAATAGGATACTAGTAAATTTCTTAAACCACTGCTGATTTTTATAACACTAGTAGACTCTTGATTTGAAAAAATCACTTCCTTGTAAAGCAATTCTTATTTAAAGGAAGGTCAGTAACTGTGATGCTGAGACAAGTTGTTATGCTAGTCACTATCAATATTTTTAATATATGGAGATTATGTATTTCCAATGAATGAACAATCGTTCAGAAATATGCATGGATATTAGCCAACAAATACTTCTTAACTACTCTGATTCCAATCAATTTCTTGGATAGTCTCGCTAACGTGTGAATTCAGTTCATGAGGAGTATATATATATATATATATATATATATATATATATATATATATATATATATATATATATATATACTAACTACTATATATCTATATATATATATATTATACATACATACACTACACACATATACATACATTTATATATATATATACATATATATACAGTATATATATATATATATATATATATATATATATATATATATATATATATATATATATATATATATTCATTATAAGCGTTACATTGCTTTGACCAGCTACGATTCTTATTCCAGTTTTTATTGAAGGAAAGGAAGAGCAACCAATATATTGCCCATTTCTGATGACGCTGGGGCCATTCATGACAACCAGAAACAAACGTTGCGACTAATGACGACGTTGCAGGTAATATTTCACAAATTGCAAGCTATCGAAAGGAGATGGAAACAGCATTCACAGAAAGAGAAACATAATGACCAAGGCATAAAACCACCAAAGAAGTTATAACATCTTGCTGTCCTCTACAAAGAGATTCACAGATATTTTACAAGAAAGTGTATCATTGCAACGGGATGAGAGAACTAGTGCTAGATTTGGAAACAAGTCTTTCCTTCAGTCGTTCGTTCCAATTTTGGATGATATGCCTCAACAGCTGCAAATAAAAGCAAGACTTAAGATGGCAGAAGTTATCGATGGTCTAATGTCAGGCAATTCTGCATCAACTACCCATGGGCAGACGCACCCTCGGGCGATAGAGTTCTGCGGCTGCCTCAACCTCATACAGTGAAACACTTTATATTTCCGATAATTCCACAGAATCCAGTTCAGCGTTTGTGATTATTACCAAATGTAAGTGTTAATAGAACTTTACATGGAGTAAGTATCGTAAAGTAAACCAGTTATGCAAATTACTTATCTCGTTTTATTCAGTATTTTCCCGTTATTCAACAAACATTTACTGGGTATAAGCCGATCCACAGAAAATGACAGGCAGAAGTTCAGTACCTGCTTCTTCCTGTCTATTTTCCTGTAATGGATTCCCTTATATATATGTATATATATATATATATATATATACATATATATATATATATATATATATATATATATATATATATATATATATATATATATATGTGTATGTATGTATGTATGTATATGTATTATATACATACATATATATAAAATGTCCTTTCTCTTGTGATCTGCTTTGGTAAGTTAGGAATATAAGGGTGTGATTATAACACAATGCAAGGGTCAAAGCCTACAAATTCAAAGGTATGATTGTTTGGACTCAGGCACAGGTCAAAGCCTACAATGCATGAAGCACGGGTCAAAACCTTCAAACGTAAGGTATAGTATTTGAATTTTTAACTTGCCCACGGACACAGTGGTAACAGGAGCAGAGATGTGGTTCATTTAGAACAGATTAATTAAATAAACATAGTGCAACAATGGCACACGAATGAGCTGTGTGGAACACACAAAAATATAAAATTAGCACAATAAGCGCATTGATAAGTACAGGCTACGAATGGGTTTGTAAAAGTTCCCAGTTGGGTATATATAAGACCTGAATGGGTTTGCTAACTTTCAGCAATAATTAGATTCGCTTGTCCAAGTCGTAGCAGAAAATCAACACTCATGCGGACAGTAGCTTTAATAAAAAACGTAATTTCAGAGATTAATATCTGACATGTAAAACTGAGGTTTGTTAATTCGAATGACTCGATTATTGTAAAAGCAATGGTCATAACTGAATCAACTCATATGCCAAGGTTAATGATACATGTTCCCATTGATGGATAACAAAGGAATGCTTAGGAAAAACTTTTCGAATAAAATAAGCAAAATGTAACTTTAAGAGATATATGGTAAAGATAGCCGAGCTAATAGAATGCTAAAATTTCTCTCTTACGTTACAGCAGGCAATGATGGCAGTGATCAATTGTATTTTATTTCAAATGCAAAATGACTATATATTAGGAGCAATAATAAATACCACTGTAAGTGTCTACTTGTCATTAAATTTTAAGAATTATAATATGATCTCGCTGTCAAACTTGTGCAAATAATGAAAATGCTTGTATGCAATATGACAGCACATTGATTCAAAATGGCTGCGTTGTGATGGCAGTGGCAGCTGGTACAAGATGGTCGTCTTTGTTTTTTGACAGGACTAGTCACGTGTGAGAGTGGTGAGTTGCTTACAAACACAGCTGATTCACTAGCGAGTTGTAACAAACACACGAGCACACGCGTTCTCTCTAATTTACGAGATACAAAGGAAATACATGAATCTTCTATGATGGAATGATACACGAATATAAGTAGAAGTGAATTAACCCTTGAAACACAAAAATAATTACTCTACTAGACCAGGAGTTCTTCTAAACAAAGCTGAGTATTGGATCCATGTGTTTGGTGGGAAAGGAGCTAAGTCGAAGCGGAGCTGGTGTCTGACTTGCACTTCAGTGTTATGAGTATTTGCCAACATGGGTATTTCTAACAACGTGAATTTTAATTTCACTTCACATACAGAAAATTGCTCACTTTCTCTCAACGTGGAACTGTTCATGGCTCTTACACTAACTTACCTCTAACTGAACTAACACATGCTGGTGCTACATGCAGAGCAAACCACAGCTCAATATTAACTCACAACCTAACTACCAAGCGAATGGTAGGTGACACACGGCTGTCTCGTCTACAATTGGGAAATGTTTGCGGGTTGGCAATTTATGCGGTGCCAACTTAAGATACACGTGAATTATTTTTACTCCGATCAAGTTTCACTTTATAATTATTTGTGAACGAAATTTCCGAGTTCCTAATCACTAGCTTCAAATGTGGCATGCATTAATTACTGATTTGCACGTTCAGCAAACATATTAAAACGCTCTGGTTCTAGAACCACGTTACGTGCTGTCTCTGGTTCCGAATTTGCCCTCTGAAGAATTATATCAGGTTCTTTTCAATGCTGCGAGTCTAGCTAGCAGCAGGAATGCTAATTACTAATCAGCTTGAGGGGACTGCATACTGTAATTTAAAGTAATAATTATGGCCTTACAAAAAAACCCTCACAAACCCTTAAATAATAAAATGCAGAATAACTAATAAGTGGTAGGTCATAGAGTGAAAGTGAATTTCTTAACGGAAAAATGGGATACTTTCACTTAATTAATTAACTAGGAAATTACACAAGAGCAATGACTGAGTGAAATGGATAATGCATCACAATTGCCAGTAGAATTAATTAACTAGGAAATTACACAAGAGCAATGACTGAGTGAAATGGATAATGCATCACAATTACCACTACTGGCCATGTGCAAGTGATCCTTTAATCTAATTAGGCAATATTTCCTTTCCCCCAGCAGGGCGGATTCTTCAGGCACCCGGAAACACAGAAGCACAGCTAGTGGTATCCAGCACTGATAACTCCTGGAATGATTACACTCTCTGTGTAAGTGAATAGAAGCAAGATTTGGAGAGATCCTTTACTCTACTCATTTTGCTAGCAGAAGGTGAGTTACGTTATACTGTCAAGGAATTTACACATTGGGATCGTAGATTCACTGTTTAGGATTGGAAGAGATAAAAAGTTACTGAAGCGATATGCTTTGAGAGAGATGAGTCAAAGAAAAGACGCACATGATTTCCTTTCCGGGGCCTTCATTGCTTCCTGTTATTGCTTGCACACAATCTTATGTCACAGTGACCAGAGCTATTCTTGGTGGTGTCTGGCCGTAGGGTCACCATGGGTCCAGCTTAAGTGAGAAAGGTGAGTTCCACCACCTGCCAGTGGCTTTGGTTGTCAGACAGACAGAGAGATCACCACAATGGTGAGCGGACTAAGTGTGAACTGAACTCGATCTAGCTGTGTCCCTGGCTTTTTAAGGTCTAGGATGTTGCTGGGGGCATAGCTCCAGGCTCTGAGGCCAGTGTGTACCTGGAATGAGGAAGAGGGGTGGCCAGAGAAGGATTGGAAAGGAATTTAATTGGAGATAGACTGGAAACTTAAGTTAAGACAGGAAAACGGCTTTCTACCCTCCTTGTGGTCCTATGGGACACATTTGCAGCTATCCTGAAGAGAGGTAGAATTGTTTATGGTCAAAACTCTTCTGCTTCTGGAGTCTATGGTGTACCTATCTCCCCCTACTGTCTGAAGTATTTTCCGCATAAAATGTGAGCAATCCATTAGCAATATCCGGAAAAAAAGAAGAAATATATGCATATATATATACATATATACACTGTATATATATGCATAAATTTCCGACTCACATCAGGATCAGATAGGCGTTTCAGTGTAAGACCAGGGCCGCTGCCAACCCAGGCCACACAAGTCTTTCATTTGAAAGACCTGGGTTCGATCCTGATGTGAGTCAGAAATTTATTTCTGTTCCACGTAATTGTGTGTTGATATTTCTATATATATATATATATATATATATATATATATATATATATATATATATATATATATATATATATTCGAATGCGTAGACATTGGCAGCTATAAACTGCATGTGCTGTAAGCAGTTGAATTATTTTCTGATTCAATGATCTCTAAATTTCGTGTTAGTAAACGTAGATTTTTCTTGGATTTGGAAATTTTTGTAAATAATAATAATAATAATAATAATAATAATAATAATAATAATAATAATAATAATAATAAATTCACAAACTATAAGATATCTGTCTTATATCACAGACCACTTGCTTTGCGATTATGCCCTTCCATCTTATTAAGTATTCAGGAAGACATTGTTTACCATTACTTGTGCATAATATTGAAGACGAACCTATTCATACAGGAACAAAGCCCACAACAGCCAGTTGGCAAATTCAAGCTTCAAAGGATACTTGATGTTCATTTAAAGTAACAGAAGGTAATGAAATACAGAAAAGATCACTTATTAGAAAAGAAAGAATAGATTAACAAATTAATAAATAAATAGATAAAATGTAAGTAAATTCTAAATACAAGGAGAATTGCTTTTAGGGTAGCAATGCATTGCATCTTCACTTGAACTTTTGAGGTTCAAATTGCACAACATCTCAGGGACCATATTCACTGTTCAACAGTGTGTGAGGAGTAAAACCTATGGAACCAGTAAGTTCTACAACGAAACACATTTACTGCTGATTAGTGATGCTGTGCAGCAAATCTGGTCGCTCTCGGCAGGTAAGAGGATCAGGGGATCAGTTGGCGAATGTGAAGAGGATCTCTGTTAAAATACAGCAGCGAAAAACTGACCGACCATCCGTCGATGGTCAAGTCATAGCAGTACTATGGTAGGAAACAGGAAACCCTACCACCACGAATAACACTGTCTAAGAGTAAAATCTCTGGCAGGGGCAGACATTCACACCTTAGAACAGCATTCCTGCCAAAAGGGAAGGGACAAATGACCTAAAACAGGGTGCTTTGATTTCATCACGGGTTTATATCGCTGTTTATCACTGTTACTTATTATTGTGACTAATATCCCGCCGATTTTCCCGAACCCTCGTGGTAGAGCCAGACAAATGGGGATACTGGTTGATCACAGTTTTCCTGCGTTCATTTATTTATTGATTTGGTAATCCATTTAATCGTACTCATTAGTAGTGAAAAATCACATTTCTTTATCTATTCATTTTGCAACCTGTAAGCACATACTGATTAGTCATACAATGACAGCGCAAGTTTTTTTAAAGTGACGAATAAATAAATAAGTAAATAAACAAATTAACCACTTATTTATTTTCTAATGCCATTTTTGATAGGCGTTCGTACATCCATTTTTCAGTTACCAGGATGCAGTTGGAGTCTATCTGTGACGAACTGTTTTGTCCGTTGTGAAGAGTCAGACACTGGAGTTTCGGCTTATTTCACACAAAACTCATTTGCGGCGAGGACTGCGATAACCACAAGTTTAATATTAATGTTTTAATTTCACCGATATCGGCTCGGTAGTACTGTATTTATGATGACAGTTTGTAAAACCGATCGATTTGGCCGATATCTATCCATGCTTTTTGTTGCTACATCAAATTCTAGAACCTTCAAGCCATGGCCGGATTAGCAACCATCACTAAACTGCTGTTACTGAGTCAAACCTGAAACTGTGCTCCGCAACAATCCCAACTGAATAATGACCAACACTGGAGATCTCTACGCGAATTATTTTCCAATATTATTTATAGCTGAATTGCTGGGTCTCATGGAGACCCCTTTAAACAATATCAAGTAACTCTCGTAATATAATCTCTCAGAATGGAAGAGCTGGTCAAGGATATTCACGCTCTAAGGAAATATTTTACTGTGGAGGCAAAATGGCAGCACAAAAGCCACAAAGCAGTGGGAACGAGACAGGCAAGAGCCCATTTCAAAGTCGGTTTTTTGAGGCACTGAAGGCCATGTTGCAAGCAACCAAGAGCCCATGCGGCGTCTAGGAAATTACGCTGGCGATTGCCCACACTTTTGGTTCAACAAGCTCTCACAAAGATTAGAAGAAACAGTTGAGAACGAAGCCTTTGCCAGAATGTGGGGGCGATCATTGCATAGATGACAAGACTCTCGAAGAAAAGAAGATACCTTCTTGCTGATTATATACGATTTCACTTCGCCCATCTTATTACAGTAGATATCATTAGAGATTCCTTGACGAATTAGCTGATAATAAATTACCACGCTGCAGTGGTCTCCTCCATAAAGAAGCATTCAAATTTTCACCCCTAATATTGTATCAATTGTCTTTCTGTATAATTCGGTTCACAGCTGTTTCCTGAATTCTTAGTCCATGTTCACTGAATACCAATAATCGAAAATAATGTAAAAGATGCAGCTGACCCCAGTAACTATCGCCGATTGAGTTCAATACAATCTCATCAAAAGATGAGACAGCCATTTTGTATTTAATGTTAACCAATCATCCGACACCTGCATCTGCTTCCTTAAAGAATTGCTAAATCATGACATACCATCTGATTCTGGTTTTCCTCTTTTGTTGATGTAAGATAGGGATTGGAAAGAGTAAATAGGAAATCTTCTTGAAGTTTCATAAAAGAGGTACGCCAATATTATCATAATGCCATATATAGGTGGTGCTTTTCCCGTAGGGGGGCCGTGCCCTCCCTTTGGTCCCTACCTGCAACCCCTTTCATTCCTCTGTTCATATTCTTTCTTCTACCGTACTTTCCACCCTCTCCGAACATTGATTCATGGAGTGCAACTGAAAGAGGTTTTTCTTCCTGTACACCTTTCAAACCTTGTTGTTGGCCAATTTCTGTTTCAGTGCTGAATGACCTCATAGTCAGCCTTGGCCTTTTTAGTAAATTCTATGTTCTATTCTAGGTGGTGCTTTACAGAGCAGTGTATTTTCATACACACCTTGAGGCATTTCATATACCTCTTCAGCTCTTTTACCAGACTTCGTCAAGGTGCATTCACTCACCTTATCTCTGTGTTAAACTGAACTCACTCCCTATCTGATGTGCTATCATCAGGATAGTATGGTTCCTTCATCAGTCAAATGCATCCAGCAACTAATCGATACATGCCTAGGAATGCGGATGAATCTGACATACCTTTCAACAAATACAATGACTCAGTGCATGTCACTGTTTCCTAAATCCCTTAGGATGTGGCTAAGCAGTCCGACATTTACGATGGGCATGCTTACTTTTGACGTCATAGGCGAGTCATTTGCATTGCTACCAGATCTGTAAAGTCTTGTTTCTACACTACCCAGCAGACAAAGCGTAGGTGTAGTACACACAGGTAAATTTGATGGTAAATTTGTGCATCTGTCAGCAGCGTCTCTTCATGCCCTTACTGTTGGGCCAATTTTCCTAACATTTCGCCCATCTGCCATCCACCCTCCGTAAGAGGATTTTGGCAACTCTGTTTGCCCGCCAGACTGTCAGATTGTGTAGACTCACCCCTAAGCTCGTTAAAGAGTGGCAGATATGCCATGGAAATTACCTTCTAAAAGTGTGCATGGTGGCCCATCATCAGGGACGGCCTGAAAGGAATGGCTGCCATAGAATAGAGGCAAAGCACAGGAATGTGAGGATGTGTGCCTTCTGTCACGGGAAGCTAAAATGCTGTTGTTTCACTCATATCGCAATAGTTTACAGAGGATGAACTATTCCCTAGAGACCATGAGACGTACTGTCGCTGTTCGTACCGACATTGTAAGGATGCCTACACACTACAGTAAAACTTGTCATAAACACACTTCGGTAACCTATCACATCCATGTTACAAACAGGTGAAAACAAAATCACTGACTATAAATGGGGAACACATCTTTGGCTTAGAATGATGGACAGCAGCACAGTACTGATTATCAACTGAGATGTAGACGTAAGTTACCAACGCATTTATATTTTACTATAGTGTGGATGCACCCTTAAAGCCTTACAGAACACCTCTCTTGGCACATTCTGCTTTGCAAAGTTCATAGAAAATCTCCTAGAAAAATGGAAAATCATCAGACGAGATGTATTCAGCCTATTTCGATGTAAATGGCAGATAGCAGTCATTCGCTCGTCCCAAACGTCCTAAACGGTAAAGCGTGAAAAACTGAACGGTGGGTGGGGTATTATTATGTTTGACCTTGTGTGTTTTAAAAGATTGCATCTCTATTGATTTTGCGATCGTTGTGTTAGCCATTTCTATTAGAATTACTGTTTTTATATTAATTTTATTTTGGTTACGTTATTAACTATACTGCTTTACTGTGTTTCTCTTATCATTATCTCTTGTCTCTGTCTTCACTTATTTTTTCCTTCAGGTTTCATATTATCATTGTTGTTATCATCATCATCATTATTAACTTTTTAGGGAACATAAATATCTAGGTTTTGACTTTACCTTCTGTGACGAGATGAGTAGAGAAAGTGAAATACAAAACCAACACTTCTGATGCAAACATGTTTTGAAGATTATCAACTTCTAAGTATTATTATTATTATTATTATTATTATTATTATTATTATTATTATTATTATTATTATTATTATTATTATTATTATTAGATGTGATTGCTGCATCAGCTGCATTCAGTTTGCAGAAAATCTTTTCGATTTTTTTTATAATTTTCTTCTTCTGTTAACTGCATTTCACCAGCATGTCTCTTCTACTTGTCATTCTTTCGTAAATGGAAGTAGGTAATGGTTGGTCGGAACCCTTTTAAATAATAAAAAGAATATAATACATAATACATCCACGTGCAAAGTAACTTCGAATTTCACAAGGAAGACTTGAGTCAGTATTGAAATGGAGCGTCGTCGGTGGTCCGGAGGGTTTCTTACTCCTGGAGGTGTTGCTGGGGTGAATAGTTTCTTGCGTTTCTAGGTCACGTTTCACTTAAGGCGCGTTTACACCAGTGCGCCTTGTGCCTAGTTCCCTTGCGGCTACACATGCCTTTCTGCATGCAATATGCACGTTCACGCATGCCATAGCCGCATGCCTCTGTGCGAATGCCTGTTTCTGTTCCCACTGAGAGTGAAGCAGTCGTCAACATGTCTGCCCTCGACCAAGCAGTTGCTGGTGTTATTTTGAGACAAAGACGAAATCGAAGGAAAAGGCGTGAGTGCTGGGTCAATGAATATCTTGCACGTCGGGGGGTATGTAGTCCTTGTGTACTCGTCGGAAGGACGACCGAAAGCATTTTATTTTGTTTAGGACTGCCTTTGACGTCCCTAAATCATATTTAGCTTTTAGGAACAGCAGGGCATCACTCCGTTTGACCCTGTCTTAATATTTTTTTCGTTTGACCAATCCGCCATACTGGCAATAGAGTAAACACGTATGTATATCAAATGGTGGCTGGCGTGCGACTGGCGAGTGTTGCACTTGCACAAGCCTCCCCATCTGGGATGGGCAGACACTTGCGCCTACATCCGTGTGTGCACATTGGCCTGTGTGCACAGATTTGAGGCATGCCTCCCCTTGCGCAGAGGCATGCCTCTGCTTACCTCTCCATGAAATAGGCGCATGCCTCCTGTGCACACGAAAAGTTGCACTGGTGTAAACGCGCCTTTATGCTAACTGAGCATGATCACACCTAGAGATGAAAATAGACTAGTTGCAACAGCGATCTGGTTCCTATACAATGTGGTTGCTTGGGAGAAAATGTGAGGATCTTACCGGCCTTCAGTTGGCTGAATGAAATTGTATGCTCTGATTGCCGGACAAGACTTGCTGAAGAAGATCTTCTACCTGCATTTATTATTATTATTGTGTGTGTGTGTGTGTGTGTGTGTGTGTATTATTATTGTGTGTGTTATTACACTAAGAAATAGCATCTTTTCTTATTGTATAACTTTCAAAACTATTCATTTACTTTACAGTAGTTTATCAAAGTGGTACCCACTTATGTATAAATTATCATTATTATTAACAATGTTGTTAATAAAGTTAGTATTATTATCAGCCATGGAAATATGATTAAGATGCTAAAGGAACTCTCTTATGCTGGTTACTAGATTTAGCCTGAATTGTTGGTTTGTTTACCTCAAAACTGTGGGTCGTGGAAGTTCAGTTTTAATTTGGTTCCACCTAGATTTCACAGTGTGGTGGTCCCGTGTTTAAGCCCTACTCCTAATCATTGTAGATTAGAATGGTGACATGACTTTACTGTCTCTGTGAGCTAGGAAAGGGAAGAATATACTGGGGGAGAGAAAAGAAGGGGTTAATCGTTCAAGGCAGCCGCAGGTCTGACTCTCACTGAGTCGTCAACAGCACTGCCTGGTATTACTTCCCAGGTCCAGGCGTAGGTTGAGAGAGGGCTTGGACACTGATCATGTGTGTATACGCTCGGTCTCTAAGACATTTTAGGACTGTGCAATAGCCTGTCCCTTGCTTTTACCTTGCATGAGAGGCCTTTAAACTTGTAAAGAGGTTTTAGTGAAACGTCACGCTCTTTGCACTGTTGTAAGCAGTATATTTTGTTTTTGAAAATGTAGAATGCATAGCAGATTTATGTGCCATTTATTTTGTATTTAATGTTATTGACTGGGTTTTAGTGTTAGCATATTCATGTGGATATTAAACAGATATTGTAAGAACATTCCTCCAAAGCTCAATTCCTTGTGGGAGGATTATTATTATTATTATTATTGAAGGACAGTATTTTCATCTAGACAAAAGTATTATAATTTTATTCCTAATTTCGTTTCACTTTATTATTATTATAATTTTTTTTTGTTGGGGGGGGGTCCATCACAGTCATCCTGTTCGACTGGGTGTGTGTTTTTTTTTATAGGGTGGGGTTCTGGGTTGCATCCTGCCTCCTTAGGAGTCCATCACTTTTCTCACTGTGTGCACTGTTTCTAGTAGCCCACTTTTCTGCACGAGTCCTGGAGCTACTTCAGCATCTAGTTTTTCCAGATTCCTTTTCAGGGATCTTGGGTTCATGCCTAGTGTTCCTTTGATTATGGATACAATTTCCACTGGCATATCCCATATCCTTCTTATTTTGATTTTCAGGTCTTGATACTTATCAGTTTTTCTCTTTCTTTCTCATCTACTGTGGTGTCCCATGGTATTGCCACATCAATGAGTGATACTTTTTTCTTGATTTTGTTCTATGGGCACGTATCACCCTCTCTGTTCTGATACCATAGTCCCAGAGGGTCTTTGCCTAATCGTTTTCTATTACCCCTTCAGGTTGGTGTTTGTACGACTTATTACTGCAAGCTAGCTGGTGTTTCTTGCACAGGCTCCAGTGGAGGGCTTTTGCTACTGAATCATGCCTCTTTTTGTACTGGTTCTGTGCAAACGCTGGACATTAGCTTGCTATGTGGTTTATAGTCTCGTCTTTCATATTGCACTTCCTGCATATGGGTGAGATGTTATTTCCATCTATTGTTCTTTGGACATATCTGGCTCTTAGGGCCCGACCTTGTGCTGCTGTTAGCATTCCTTCTATTTCTTCTTGAGTTCTCCCCTCTGTAGCCATTGCCATATTTCATCGCTGGCCATTTCTTTTGTCTGTCTCATTGGTTTGTTGTTCCATTCCTCTGTTCTGTTTTTCATTCACCTGTCTGTATATTTCTGGGTCTTCATCTACTTTGATCAGTCTTTCATTCCATGCACTCCTTAGCCACTCTTCTTCACTGGTTTTCAGATATTGCCCCAGTGCTCTGCTCTCGATGTTGACGTAGTCCTCTGTGCTTTGTAGCCTTCTCCCCCCTTCCTTTCTTGTTATGTATAGTCTGTCTGCATTTGCTCTTGGGTGTAGTGTTTTGTGTATTGTCATGTGTTTTCTAGTTTTCTAGTCTATGCTGTTGAGTTCAGCCTTTGTCCTCCACTACTCCGCGCTGTATCGATTACTGTGCTGCCAGTGTGTTTATAACTCGTCATGTTTTTTGGCAGTGAGTTTTGACTTGAGTATCACCTTAAGTCTCGGCATATATTCTTTCCTGATCATATCCTTCATAGGTATTTGTATCCTGCCTCATCTATGTGTTTGATGCTACTCCCGTCTGGCAGTTTTATCCCTTTAGTCCTTGTTACTTTGCCTTTTTGTATGTTGACCAAGGGGCATTTTTCTGTTCCAAACTCCATCCTGATGTCCCCAGATCAATCCTTACAGTCTGGATTAGGGTATCTATTTCCTTGATGCTCCTACCATACAGCTTGATGTCATCCATGAACATCAGATGGTTAATTCTGTTGCCTCCTTTCTTGAGTTGGTACCCAGCATCCATCTTCTGCAGTACTTTTGAGATGGGAATCATGGCTACTGCAAATAGTAGTGGAGACAGTGAGTAGTCTTGAAAGATCCCTTTCCTGATGTTAAGCTCTGCTAGTCTTATCCCAGAGCTTGTAAGTACTGTATTTCAGTTGTGCATTGTATTTTTAAGGACACTGATGGTGTTTTCCTCTGCCCCATATATTTTCAGGCATTCTGTTAGCCACGTGTGCAGTATCATGTTGAAGGCTTTTTTGTAGTCACTTGATGCCATGCTTAGGTTGGTCCTCCTTCTCTTACTATTCTTCATTACCATTTTGTCTATTAGGAGCTGGTCTTTTGTGCCCCTACACTTCCTTCTGCAGCCTTCTGTTGGTGAGGGATGGTATTTGTATCCTCAGGTAGTTGTATAGCCTTTCACTGATGATACTGCATTATCGGTAGGCAGGTGATAGCCCTGTAGTTAATTGCTATATTTCCCTTGTTCTTGTCTTTCTGTACTAAGGATGTTCTCCCTGTGGTCATCCATTGGGCGCATGGTGGTTTGTGATACAGTGCTGGATTTGTTCTGTTATTCGTGGGCGTAGGGCCTTGAAGTTATTGAGCCAGTATCCATAGACTTCATTGGGACCTGGGACTTTCCAGTGGGCATTTTCTTTAGTTGGTGTCTGACTGTGTCTGTATAGTCTTTTCTGGTTGGTTCCGAAGAGTTTGATTCTGTTGGTATCCTTTATTCCTGTTCATGCACCTTTGGATCTTATGTGCTTTGGTTTTAAGCCTCTCTTTTATATCTTCTATTGTGTTGTTTAGTCCCTTCTCCTGTACTTTGTATTTCTCATTCAGTTCCTCTCTGGTTTTCTTGCTTCTTAGCCTCTTTTCTTCCATCTCTCTCAGTTTACTCAAGTCAGATCTCATCGCCATGGTTTGTTTATCCAGGCGCCTTTTCCAAGGCGGTTGATGTCTTGGTTTCTGTTGGGTTGGTTGTGATTGTGGTGTTGGTATTTGTATCCCCATGAGGTCTACTACTAGTCTTGCTCCTGCATATGCCAGGTTATTTGTTTCTGTGATACTGGTGGTGTGGATTAGTCTCATTATTTCATTAACTTCACTTGTTTTCTCCCTTAGTTTCTTGGTGTTTCAGGCTTTCATGGGGGGATCTTTGTTCTTTCTGTATCTTGCTTCATCCATTGTCTGATCTTTTCCACCCACTCCGACCTCTTTGTTATATCTTCAGTGTTTCCTCGTGTGTCGTATGGTAGCTCATCATTCCTGTCGTTTTCTGTGTCATCATCTCTTAGTTCGTTGTCTTGTCCTTCGTTCCTGGGTGTTATTTCTCTTTCCAGTTCCTCTCTTTCTGTTTTGGAGAGCCAATTCTTTTTCTTTATGTTCCTTACTTGGTCTGCCAACCTCTGTTCTGTTTGAGGGGTGTTATTTCTCTCATTCCAGATGTTGACCAGTCTTCCTCTGTATCCTCTTTCTGTCGGGTTGCTTCTGATGCAGCATCTCAATATTTCCTTCTCTTGTCCATTTCTTCTTCTGGTTTGCCTCTGTAGCTTCAGTCTCTGGTTGCTGGTTACTGTCGTTGTGGTGGTCAGTTGCTGGATGACAGCCTCCAAGTACCTGACCGTCTTCCCCATCGATTGGGTTGTATACCTGGCTGCCGGACAAAGCTCCTTTGTTGCCAGAGGTTCCATTTACGTCGTTGTCATTTAATCTTTCATTTTTTTCCATCATTGCTGAGTTTTGCTTTTTAACCCATAGCTGGACCCTACCCCATCGAGAATAGGTACTCATTTACAGCTGAGTAGACTGAGGAAATTATGGCAAAGATCCTTTCTCAAGGAATCACGCTGAGGAGAACAGTCACCCATCCAGCGACTGACCAGCCCCAATGTTGCTTAACCACTCCATCGATGAGCTAAACCACTCTGCCACGGCTCCCATATTATTATTATTATTATTATTATTATTATTATTATTATTATTATTATTATTATTATTATCACAGGTCTTTTTTGTTCAAATTTAACATTACAAAGATTTATTTCTGTTTTGTATATTATCATTTGCTGGTTTTTCCTATTTCAACCTTTCCAAAATCTTAACATTATTCTATGAATTCAGGTTACTGGGCTTCTTCAAAACGGTTTTCCATTATTATTGACTGTTCCAAGTGAAATTGTTGTTTTCCAGCTGTACATTGATATTTAGGTCTAATTTCTACTGCTAAGCAGTTTATTGCTGCACTTAATCCCTCACCTCCCCCAACCCCACGCACCATGCGACCATCCCCCTGCCCTCTTGCTTTCTCTCCTTTCCAAGCCACCTTTCCAGCCCCACACCTCACCTTTCGGAAAAGGTGTCGAGCTGGAAGTCGAAGACTGGAAACCTAATCGGCCAGTGAACTAACTCTCGTTAGACACTTGACCTAGCCTGACCTGACTCGGGTTTCTACCCGCCTCCCCTCCCCCGCCCACATCCCCGCCCACCCTCAGTGGTCAGTGCCAAGCCAGACGTGGAAAATTCGAAAACCATCCTCGAATGTTTTCGTCTCTTACTCCTCTCGCCTTACCAGAAAAGGAAGATTCGGAAACCTATTCACCAAACAAAGGAATAAATAAAATAAAAACCACCTCACCTCACTTATGGTAACTTACCAAACCTAGCATATTTCGACCAGCCTACCCCATCCCCCTACTCTTAACCCCCTACACACTCCACTCTCTAACCAGTACCAAATTAGGATGGCGAATTCGAAGAATTATGACTATCCAAAAAACCCACTTTTGTCCAGAGCTCTTTTAAGAGCATTCATCACTTGGCCCTCCACTTTGTGACTATATTGCACCCGTTACTTTTTAATCTGTTAATTATAATAAGCATGATAAGAATTCATTATTATTATTATTATTATTATTATTATTAAGTTTAACTCATAGTACAATATTTTATATATATATATATATATATATATATATATATATATATATATATATATATATATATATATATATATATATATATATATATATATGATTATGATTATTATCACTTTTGTACGTGATTCATTTATCACACATTACCACAGGTGAAAAATAAGAAGGGGTGTAGGTCTGACCGGTTTCGACTTTATTTCCAAGCCATTGACGAAGGACTGATACAGAGTGTGAGAAGTCACAAATATATATACTACAAGAACAGTACTGACGAACATACACAACCGTTAGAGGCTCCATATCCCCACTCAGGCCGGTGTCGAGGCAGGGTGTCCTTTAAACTCATTTGGCTAAAAATCACATTAGACTCTCAGGGGACATTGCTGATAAACAGACCATACCCCACCTCAGATCCCACCTGACAGGTGTCATGGAGGCAGGTTGGAAACTCATTAACATTACTACCCTCGTACTGTGTTTACAAATATGATAATCCTATTTTCATATATCTCTACTGCCTACCTTAAAGTTTAAACAATTTACAAATTTCTTTTGATATTAAAGGATCAAGTTTATAGATCCCTTGACTGATATTCATATTATGGTTGTAACTTTCTTTTATGAAGCTAGATTCAATGATGTTCCTTTCAGTGCATTATTAGAATATACAATCCTTTTGCCCCTTCCCAGTTGATAGCATGATTGTTCTCACTAACATGTACAAATATACCACTGTTCCTTGTGCATATCTCACACATTTCTTATGTTGTTCAATTCTTTTTTCAGTACTTTCCCAGTTTGGCCAATATAAAAGTTGTCACAAGACTTACGGAATTTTATATACACACCCTTTAATATTGTCTGGGAGTTCTTGATAAGTACATTTTCATTGTTGTATTGTTCTTAAATGCGACATTAACACCAAAATTCTTAAGAAGATGAGGATATCTTTCATACTATTATTATAAGGCAGAACAAGCAAATTTTTTGTGTTGTAAGGTTCTTTCTGGTTTTGATACATAGTCTTTTTGCCGCTTCAAATGCACTGTTTAATACACTATCAGGATATTTCAATTTTTTTGCCTGCAATCCTAATCTTATCTATTTCATCATCAATATATTCAGGGCTACATACCCGTAATGCTCTTAAAAACATAGATGAAAACACTGACTTTTAACCTTATTGCTTTGTCCAGAATAGAAATGCACATAGGAAGAAATATTAGTGGGTTTTCTATATAAGTGTGTATAGAAAACCCACTAATATTTCTTCCTATGTGCATTTCACAATGGAAAAATAAAAGAAATAAAAGGTAAAAAAGTCAGTGTTTTCATCTATGTTTTTAAGAGCATTACGGTATGTAGCCCTGAATATATTGATGATGAAATAGATAAGATTAGGATTGCAGGCAAAAATTGAAATATCCTGATAGTGTATTAAACAGTGCATTTGAAGCGGCAAAAAGACTATGTATCAAAACCAGAAAGAACCTTACAACACAAAAATTTGCTTGTTCTGCCTGATAATAATAGTATGAAAGATATCCTCATCTTCTTAAGAATTTTGGTGTTAATGTCGCATTTAAGAACAATACAACAATGAAAATGTACTTATCAAGAACTCCCAGACAATGGGTGTGTATATAGGGTTCCGTGTAAGTCTTGTGACAACTTTTATATTGGCCAAACTGGAAAGCACTGGAAAAAGAATTGAACAACATAAGAAATGTGTGAGATATGCACAAGGGAACAGTATATTTGTACATGTTAGTGAGAACAATCATGCTATCAACTGGGAAGGGCAAAAGGATTGTATATTCTAATAATGCACTGGAAAGGAACATCATTGAATCTAGCTTCATAAAAGAAAGTTACAACCATAATATGAATATCAGTCATGGGATGTATAAACTTGATCCTTTAATATCAAAAGAAATTTGTAAATTGTTTAAACTTTAAGGTAGGCAGTAGAGATATATGAAAATAGGATTATCATATTTTAAACACAGTACGAGGGTAGTAATGTTAATGAGTTTCCAAACTCCGCCTCCATGACACCTGTCAGGTGGATCTGAGGTGGGTATGGTCTGTTTATCAGCAATGTCCCCTGAGAGTCTATTGTGATTTTTAGCCAAATGAGTTTTAAAGGACACTCCCTACCTCGACACCGGCCTGAGTGGGGATATGGAGCCTCTAACGGTTGTGTATGTTCGTCAGTACTGTTCTTGTAGTATATATATTTGTGACTTCTCACACTCTGTATCAGTCCTTCGTCAATGGCTTGAAATACATTAAATTCGAAACCGGTCAGACCTACACCCCCATTTCTTATTTTTCACCTGTGTAATGTGTGATATATATATATATATATATATATATATATATATATATATATATATATATATATATATATATATATATATATATATATATATATATATATAATATATATATATATATATATATATATATATATATATATATATATATATATATATATATATATATATATATATATATATATATACATACATACCAACTGGCCCACACGGCGCTGCCCTGGAAATCTCCGAATGACAACCGATAAACTCTCTCTCTCTCTCTCTCTCTCTCTCTCTCCCCATTCCTGTTAAGATAGTTGCTTCAGTTACATTCTGAGCATTTTTGACATTTTATATTTCACCACTTCTCACCCCCAATTCCTATCGGGGCTGAACTTTGATTTGAAGGGCATTGGGATGTCTCTATTCATCCTGGCAATCTCGAAAACTTTGTATCAGATTCTAATATCTGTCATTTTTTACATTTTATTTTTCACCCCTTCTCACCCCCCACCCTTCCTATTGGGGCTGAACTTGGACTTCAAGGGCATCGGGAGTTTCGCTATTCATCTCAGCGACTTCAAAAACTATGGATTAGACACTAATAACTGTCGTTTCGGTTAGTTTTACATGGAAGAAATATGAAGATATTATGATGCCTGGTACCAGACATCATAATATCTTCATATTTTTTGCACTTGGATCTTAAGGCTTTGTAGTGACAAGCATATCCAAAAGAAGCGCAAAGAATCCGAGAAGAGGCCATTGTGTCTATTACAATTACATCTGTATCTAGTAAAAAAACCAGTGATTCTGTATATTATGTATATATATATATATATATATATATATATATATATATATATATATATATATATATATATATATATATATATATATATATATATATATATATATATATATATATATTTTATATATTTTTGGGGCAAAGTTTTTCTTGTATGCAAATTTCGTTAAATTCAATAGCTTTTTGGTTGTTAATCAACTTTTTATTAGTTTCACAGTACTTTCTAAATCTTCTACCTTCTTCCAGATGTAACTGATGAATAAAGAAACGAAGATTAGCTTTGTTCCATTTCCTGGGAACACAACACCACAGCTGTTCCGTCACTTGTCGTGACCTCTTCAAAGTGTACTACATTTTCTGTTGTTGTTTCAGATTTAGCTGGCCTTGTGCCAGCACGGGCTCTTGCTCCTATTCATTTTCTTTGCGTACTCGTGTTTTATGACATGGTGCGGGCGGAATTGTAGCGTCCAAAAACACTGACAGTAAATACATTTAAATAAAATACAATCAGATTACAGTACAAAAATTATTTTAACTGTACTTAAGTTGTACAAAAATAATACATTACAAAAAGATTTACAATAATCAACAATTTTTAGGTGAACTATAATGTAAACAAAAACCACGTGCGCTGCTTGTTTGGCAACAAACGAAAATTTGAATAGGCTAAGGCTAAGGAGGGGAAAGGGACAGGATTGAGAGAGAAAGAGAAAGTGCACAGGACAGAGAGAGAGGGAGGAGAGAGAGAGGTGAAGAAATGCTGTCGTCATTATATGAGTTATTTGCCCTTCCGGTGTTGGTGCCTACAAGATGGGAGCGTTTGCTTCCAGTTGGCGGTAGGTCGGTCTTCCGACTAATCGAAGCAGAATCGGTCTGCATTTTATTACAAAGACCGACCCTGACCGCCAACTGAAGGCAGAAAGATCGCAATGCCAATATCATCCAACAACGGAAGAGCAAATAACTCATATAATGACAACAGCATTTCTTGAATCACCTCTCTCTCTCTCTCTCTCTCTCTCTCTCTCTCTCTCTCTCTCAATCCTAGCTCAATCCCTAGCCCCCCCCCACTGTTCCTCGCCCTTTCCCCGTAACCCGTATCCCGCAGCCCTATTTAAATTTTCGTTTGTTGCCAAACAACAAGTACACGTGGTTTTTGTTTACATTATAGTTCATCTAAAAATTGTTGATTATTGTAAATGTTTTTGTAATGTATTATTTTTGTACAGCTTAAATACAGTTAAAATAATTTTTGTAATTTAATGTGATTGTATTGTATTGCATTTAAATGCATTTATTGTCAGTGTTATTGGAGCAATTCCGTCCGCACCATGTAATAAAACACGAGTGCGTAAAGAAAAGGTTTTACGGGCTGCTCTAGAAGCAAGAGTCCGTGCTGGCACAAGGCCAGCTAAATCTAAAACAACAAGAAAAGGTAGAAAAGGTGCTACGGGCTGCTCTAGGAGCAAGAGCCCGTGCTGGCACAAGGCCAGCTAAATCTGAAACAACAACAAAAAAGGTAGTACACTTTGAAGAGGTCACGACAAGTGACGTAACAGCTGTGGTGTTGTGTTCCCAGGAAATGGAACAAAGAGTCAATCTTCCTTTCTTTATCCGTCAGTTACATCTGGAAGAAGGTAGAAGATTTAGAAAGTACTGTGAAATTAATAAAAAGTTGATCAGCAACCAAAAAGCCATTGAATTCAACAGAAATTTGCATATATATATATATATATATATATATATATATATATATATATATATATATATATATATATATATATATATATATATATATATATATATATATATATATATGTAGAATCTACTGGTCAATTTTACCAGACACATATGTAATTCTGTGGTTATGGTGACGCGGGTTCGTGTCCTGCGACCGGCAATCACAAGTCTCTTCAATTTCTTGCCTTTGGATGTTACGGCTTCGTAGTTACAAGCATATTCAAAATAAGCGCGAAGAATTTGAGAAGTTAAGAGGGCATTGTGGCTATCAGAATTACACACACACACACACACACACACACACATATATATATATATATATATATATATATATATATATATATATATATATATATATATATATATATATATATATATATATATATATATATATATATATATATATATATATATATATATATATTAATTAACTTTATCACATACACAATTGTTCTGTGCATTAGTAGAATTACTAAAAGGACCTCATTCAAACTGGATGGTATCTAATGGAGTTTTTATTCAAGTTACAAGCTTTCTTGGACAAACAGCCCACATTATCAAGTATCCGTACAATGAGCAGACGCGTAATCCAGCTTTATTTATATCTGTGTGTTGGGTACTTTTAATCCTGTAATCGCCTAGCTCCTCCTGTGTGACCCCCACCCCCTCGTGATCTTGGTCTTTCGCTGCTCCCTTCTTCTAGGTGTCCGTTTTCCGTGCGTTCTCTTGCATTTTTTCTTCGTTTCCTTGCTACTGTTGAGTAGCCTATACGATTTTTCTAGCTATGCTGTCTTCAAAGCCGTTTCCGGTGTTCCCTACCATCGTGTTGTTGGCGCAAGTTATGAAGGTGTTCTCTACAACCAGTCTAGATGTTTTGTTGGTGTCCCTGTACAGAAAACTCATGTTTTCCCAGTCTATTCTGTGATCATTTTCCCAACAGTGTTTGGCAACTGCCGACGTCTGATTATAATGCCTTATGTTCTGCAGATGTTGTTTGCTTCGCTCTTTACATGATTTGCCAGTTTCGCCATAGTACCCTTCTTCACAGTCTAGACACGCTGCCATATAACCCCCTCTAATCTCTTCCCCTCTACCGACTTTTTGTTTCTAACTATTTTATTCCTAATGGTGTTTTAGTAGCTGCCTATCAATTTGAAATTATTTAACTTTCTGTTGATGAGTGCAATAGAGTTGTTGTCCGGGACTGTAATTATATATATATTCTTAGTAATTCCGAAATAAAAAGATAAATTAAGTTTTCTTTCTCTCGCTCTCTCTCTAACCCCAAGATAAAAAAAAGATAAATTTTGTTCTCTCTCTCTCTCTCTCTCTCTCTCTCTCTCTCTCTCTCTCTCTCTCTCTGTAAGAGAGTGTATCCTACTAATTATGACTCATTTCATGCACTACTTCTCCCTAAGCCCCCTCCCCACCACCCTCCCTCTCTCTAACTGAAAGAAGGAGTCCACTATCACCCGTGACACATCCGTTGTCGGGAGGAAGTCTGCGCCTTCCGATAAAAGCGTCTCTGAAATGCAAAATCCAGTCGAGGGAGAGAGTCAATAGAGGCCTTTTTCCTTTGAATGGAGGAACCAACTCAATTCCCTTTCTGATGAACCTTCCAGCGAATGCCCCAAATATTCTCCGAAATGGGAACAATTTCTATAAGCGACAAATACTATCAAGTGGTTTCGCTGCTTATGATAATTAATAAATATTAGATAACCACTTAATCTTTGTAAATCAGGGAGATAATATTGAGCATATTATCAAAATTTGATAGCATTCGTACAGTCTGTGACTGTAAAATACCAGTTTATTAAAATAACAAATTTATTACAGGAGAGGAAAAATGCAGATAATATCAGTTCAAATGAAGGCCCAAAGACATCCAAATGAACTAAACAGAATTTTCTGAAACTCCGGAAATTTAGGAACTTTGCAGTGCAATTACTATTGGCAAATTACATAAAAAAATCAATATTAATTTCTAACAGAGCTTTACTTTGCAGCACAGATAGAATTCTGTTCCATATAATAATTGAATAATTAGTGATATCAATTTCTGCTACCTGTGCCAACCTATTTTTAAGTGCTTAGTTTAACATAGACGGGGTTTAACGTTTCCATAGGCCTTGTTCCTACTTGCCCAAAGGAGAATATAATTATTCGAATTCTGTTTCAGAATTATGCAAACCCTACTGCTTCGTGTGCTAGAGCAGGAATGAAGACACACCACGGCCTCATCGCCAAAAAGCTTCTAATTAAATAGAAGCCCGTTGGCAGATTATAGAAAGGTAGAGAGATGAGTAACCTTCGTTTCTCACATTAACACCTATAAAAAGAAACCTTAAGAAGATCAAGTATCTCGCATCAAAGGCACAAAACAATTGAATGTCACCAACTACGAAGGTGAAAGAAGCAAATGGAACGGCAGCCAATTGCAGCTACCAGATGAGGCGGAAGATATCCATAAGTCACGAACCATAAGAATGAATAAGCAGTAACATCATGCGAATTCATGTTATTCTACAATAATTGGAGGTGAAATGCTAATGCGCATATTTTGACTGGTTATTCATCACTTCATAATTATTTACTGACAATAATGAATGACTGATCATAGAAAACAATAAAGAAATCAATAACTAGAAGACGTTATAACTTAAGTTAGATTAATAATGATAAAGCGCCTTGGAATGGAAACTCAAATCATTCTGAACCTTGTAAGAAGGTAAAACGATTCTCTTTGACTTGGATCCCGAGTCTCCATAAATCTAATAAAGTTTCTCAATAACTGAGAAAGGGCCTCTGGGCCTGAGTCTCTCTTTGTATCTTCGGATCTGTTGAGGAACTTCTTACAGACCGTCAATGTCTCCTGGAAGCTTATTGGAAGAACCGCCCTCTGATGAGTCTCCAAGAATAAATCATGATTTAAGCAGAAGATTCCACACGGGAGACTTAATAGTGTCCCTGACTTTAATATACTTGCCTTACTTTCATAGATCTTATCCTTTTAATCTCAGAAACACAATCTGCCGTTCATAAAAAATATTTCTAAACTACCTAACGCTCATTGCAGTAAAGATGAATTGTATATAAAACAGCGTAAACGCTTCTTGAAGTTGAAAAAAAAAGCAAAGAATGAAAGCGAGAAAGCAATGTTTATTCACCTGTCTCTCATCTGTGAACAGACTTACACTTTTCAAATAAGAAATCGGTCTGGCAGAGAAATAACTCACGACCGCATCCATTTTGGACGCCACTACACTTCCTCCTCTTGCCTTCCTCTAAAGGTATTCTCTCAGCCATGGACGAAGTGTGTGTGTGTGTTTATGCTCGTTCATTCTTATTTGAAATCTAGCATTTTCTATTCTGTATGTGGTATACTGTATAAAATAAAATAAAATATAAATATTCGTAAGAATTATTTGTGACAGTTATGAGTCAAAATAGAATAGGCTGCTCTCAATCTCTTACTCTCTCTCTCTCTCTCTCTCTCTCTCTCTCTCTCTCTCTCTCTCTCTCTCTCTCTCTTTTACACACACTTTCTTGTTGTTAGTCAATTGAAGTAATCATGTGGTGAATAAAAGATAAATGGAATAGGCTCGCTCTGTATACCTACTCGAAGTCAACCCGACCCAGATGATGATGCGATCTTTTAACCACAGAAAGTTTCTATCTTTATCTGTTAGCAAACATAAACAAAGATAGAAAATATTTTAAGGAAATAGACAGGCCTAAACGAATCGTCTGAATCAGTAAGAAGCAAGGCTCCCACGGGGAGTGCGGGTTCCAGCTTTTAACCACAGAAAGTGTCTGGACGTTGTTGTTTTCTGCTTTTTTTCATCACCCCCCGCCCCCAAAACAACCCTATTGCCTTCTTGGGATTCAGAGTCGTTTGTCCTGAAAGGTGTAATGCAAGTAAGGGTGCGCTACGGAACAGGAAAAGGAACGGTACGGTTTATACCTGTTAACGAGCACGGTTCTAAATGGCGGACTGGCGGTAAGGCCCTTGAGTTAATGGACTGTGCGATGTTTTTCAAAAAGGAGAAGTGGATCAACATACCGCAACGTGCGGTACTTAGGTCTTGTGAAATTCGGGAGTTATCTTACTTTAGGAACTGACATTTCAAATGTGCATTGAGAAATAATATGCACAGACAAGCCAACTGTGCCCTGCCGCTCTACATAGTGTGAGTTATCATGTGGGAGCGATGGGATATATATATATATATATATATATATATATATATATATATATATATATATATATATATATATATATATATATATATATATATATATATATACACACACACACACGTGTATGTGTGTTTAGTCGTAACTGACAACTCTACTACTCTTTCCTAAAAGACTGAACACTTCCCAGGAACTTCCCAATCCCTAATTTCTGTTCCATGTTTGTTCACTGACTCCAGCAAGGTAAAAGCCAGGAGGTTCTCCTCTGTCATTCTCATTTCCTGTTGCTTATATTAAGCCGTTCTTTCCACTTTTCGAGATGACTTTTCATCTTGAAAGTTGAAACTAACCAAGGTCAGTTTAATCTAACAAAAAGCATTCTGAATGAAAGAACAAAAGCTTTCAATTGATGCACCAGGAAACGTTTTCCCCTGCACTCGGCATGCCTCAAAATTTTCAAATTTAACAAAGTCTCATTAATTTTAACACATTCCTCATTTTATTACCTGTCTTTCAGGGTGTATGACAGAACGATGGCTTATTTCTCACATCAGAGATGAAATATGAAAGTTCATGGACATTTACGTGAATGCAAAAGGATTATGAACCTTTGCCCTGCAATATAATTTCCATCGGTCAAATTAATGTCTTTTATTGCGGTCATTTTGTCTGAATAAATGTCTTCATACTTAACTGTCGTGTGAATGTTAGTAGGCTTAAAGTTTAATCTTTGGATTAGAAATAATCAAATAATTGCCTACATTTCTTTTTTGTCATGACGAAACATATTGATTGTGATAAATGTAAAAAATTTTTTTTTTTCAATTGTTCCCAGCTTCTCCTCAAACAATAAAAGAAAATGCTTTTACGAGACTTACAGACAAATGAACGTGAAGTCTTTGTGTACTTGGAGATTCAGTAAAAACGCTAAAATATTGTCTAAACAAACAAAAGTTTGTTCATTTTTGTTATTGATCAAAACTGGTGGTAAGAAATCAAGTGTAATTTGCACTAGAAGAACTTCCCAATTTCTCAAAAAATAAATTCTTTAAAGTTTGTGGCTAAGAAAAGTCATAGGTTAGAGAAACAATTTTCCTCTTGAGAATGATTTTGTTTGTTATGTATATATAAGAGTTGAAAGTACAAACATTTGATCTAAATAAGAACTATGGAGAAATATAGAGGAACACCCTTTACAACTACAATTATGCACATGTCTTAAATTTTTCATTAATCCAACATGTATAAAAAAAGCAACTGATATTTTGCAATAGAATTTTACATTATGTCTGAAGTATATTCTCAATCACTTATGGGGCGAGGAGGGGGCTTTTCAGTTCTTTTCTGAAATGATAATTGGTAATTTGAATAATCATTTTAGTTAAATATTTCCTTTAAAAAAAGGATCAGAAAAATTGTTTTGTCTCTCTCGTTTAGAAAAAAAATGACAAGACAAAGACATGAAAACTTGTGCAGTTATGTTTTAAAAGAGCCGTGGTTATAGAAAGGCGAGAATAAGGGCATCATACTTCAAATCTAAAGTTGCGTGCCAACAAATATCTTAAAATCACCTGTCTTCGACTTACTCTCTCAGCAAAAAAAAAAAGACCTCACTAGCAATTGGGACTAACTAACTCTTTTTAAATATTTCTCAACTTACAGGACAAAATAGATAAAGATGCGATGTTTACGAGACCTCTGGGATTTCCTCATTTCCTTGTTTTTCCTTAAGGATGAGAGTCCAGTGGACTCTTCTCTGAAGAGATCAGATAACATTCCTCCATCCAAAATCAAATACAGAACTTAATTGGGTTCCACTATTTTCACAAGAGATGGAAACTACCTTCTACTCTCTTCCTCCATTCTTTTCATTTACAATTCCTCTTTTGTTTTAATCTGCTTTTGATTAAAATATATCAGCAAAGTGTAAAGTTTCGGTTATTTAATATATTCAAAATTGGTAAGCTTTCCTATGTAGACAGTGCTTTTGTAAAAGAGAGCTCTTGATCCATGTTCATACTAAGCATACATTCGTACATCCATACACAGAGATAAGTGATGCAATAGAAGATTAAAAAATGACTACAGAATATAGAATAAAAAATTATAACCTTTTCTAGGAGTCAACGATGAGGCATAAGCATATTGAAGGAATGCTGAAGGTCATTTGAGGCATAAAATACCGATATTCACTGCAACTCAAACACATCTATACTCTTTCAAATGTGAAGGCTTCTTAGTTATCTAATGAATATGTTAAACATAAAAGTTAAAAGTAAACAGAGGTAATGTTTTCAAATCGTTCAGTGCGTTAGTTAATATACTCGACTTTCTCTTTGTTCATTTGAGTGGGGTTTTTTTTTTTTTGCCTCTTCTCATTTACTTGTTAATGGGAAAAGTAAGAGATTCCACTGGCTCAGTTGATCTTAAATATGCAAATAAGAAGTGTTGTTTTCTGTCTCGGTAATTTTGCAGCAGCCTATGAAACCTCTTTTCTTGAAGCAATTATGTCTGTTTAGGCGATAACAGAAAGATAAAGAAGAAGAATAATATAGGAGTCTTTTCCTCTTTTTATCTAGAGTATTTCAGAGAAATTTTATGAGGCTGAAGAGCAGAAGAAATACACAAAGAAGAAAGACAGAGAAAAGAGAGGAGGTGGGTTGTGATTCCATTCACTTCCTTTCCAACTGCTATAGAAGCTTCCATCATTTGGCCAAAGAGAAAGACATGCAAAATCGTTTCCTTTCGTCCTGCACTACTCATTCTTCACCATTCATAGATCACAAGGAATACTCAAAGAAACAAATGGAGTCAGTGAATAAATCTGATTCAGTTCTGTGCCGTTTGCCTTTTGCTCTTCTCAACGAGTCGAACAAAAGGGAAAAGACGAGGCTAAAGAATCCTAAGGATCGCTTTCCACTTCCTTTGCATTTAGTCTCATCGTATCTTCGGTTTAATTCAACGATTCTCTTTTCATTCATAGTCATAACACAGAAAGAAAACATATTACATGAGGTCACTTTTGTTCCTTTTGAAGGACAAAAAAGTGAAGAGAGAGAGAGAGAGAGAGAGAGAGAGAGAGAGAGAGAGAGAGAGAGAGCAGCTTTTCAAATCGTATGTTATTTTTCCAGTGAGATGATGTGAATACACTTGAATACTCATAACTATATTTATGACCTGAAGTATTTTCATAGACGACGTAAAAAGCCACTTGTTATCAAGATGGCCTCAGACCTCAATAATTCTCCACTTCTCCCATTTCACTTTTCCCAATTAAATTCGTTTCCCAAGAGTAAGATGTACTAGTTCCTTAATTAATTCTTCTATCTTTTTCCTTTTCTCTTTATTTTCACGAGGTATAGGGTATTAATATTAGTGACGCATCATATACTTATTAATTAGAATAGATCTTAAGGGGGTTCGCTCTCTCTCTTTCTCAAATAAAAAAGTTGTGAAAAGTTGAAACGGTAATAAATACTCTGAATGTTTAGGATTTTTTTTTTTTTGTGTCACTTGATATCTTAATAACTCTCAATACGTACGTACATAAATACATCCATACATTCATCCATTAATGAAGACCAAATAGGTATACATATAACACAACACTTGCATTCAGCCAAGAAAGATGAAAGGGAATGAAACGAGGCATGCAAAGAATTTCTTCTCTCTCTCTCTCTCTCTCTCTCTCTCTCTCTCTCTCTCTCTCTCTCTCTCTCTCTCTTCTTCTGTCCATTTACTTATGTGAAGATGACTCTGATCTCTGAGTATTCCAATCCATAAGAGGACTAGGAAGCAAGAAACGGGTTCTCGCATGAGAGGTCTCATTCAACCAAACGGTTTTATTGCGTGATCTGCCCAGCCTTTATGATCTCATCTGTTCCCCCGGAAAAACTTCTTTTCTCACGCTTTTCTTCCACGATGAAGACTTCGTGCTGTAAATGTTACAGGAGAAGATTCCTGAGCGCTAAGGACTAATGAGAACAATACTATGATGCAAGATTATGAAGCAATGATATAAGTGTCTAAAGCTAGGATCTTTCAGAAAGATTGTTCAATATAAAACTTACGGTCGAACCTGGTTGAATACGAATATATAATATATATATATATATATATATATATATATATATATATATATATATATATATATATATATATATATATATATATATAGAAAATATATTATATATATATATATATATATATATATATATATATATATATATATATATTTATATGATATATATATATATATATATATATATATATATATATATATATATATATATATATATATATATATATATATATATATATATACATATACATATTCCATATTTTTCATAAACACTATGTTTAGAGAGAAAAACTAAGATCTATTCTTATCAATAATTATAAGGTGCAAACCTCCTATTAATATCCCATAACTTGTATAGAGATATATATATATATATATATATATATATATATATATATATATATATATATATATATATATATATATATATATATATATATATATATATATATATATATATATAATGTTACTAAAACTCTGAAACGTTTGTTTGTTTGGGGTATGTGACAGTTAAAGGGCTGGTGCTGCCCGTAGACTTCCCCGTCTCCCCCTCCCTTCCACCTCCCATCCCCATGTTCCCCTCCCCAGATCACCCTCCCCTTCCCCTGGGGTTGGATTTTCCTCCTCCTCCTCCTTCCCCTCCCCTCCCCATCCCCTTTCCTCCTCTTCCCCTTCTCCTTCACCCATCCCCTTCCCTCCCATCAGCTCTTCGTTGGACGAGTTCGTTAGAGCTGTTGGACTCACTCGCCAGGAAATGAGTTCTGAGTTTCCGGCAGAAACTGATGAAGAGTTAGAGGAATTTATTTCTGGTGATAGAAATTCATTTCTCGCTATAATGTCAATTGGGTTCCACAGTAAGCTGTAAATCCCGTTTTGCTAAGAAAACCAAATGGTTCTTAGCCAAACGTAAAATAAGTCTAATCCTTCGCCCTGGTTTCAGCCCTAGGAGAGCTGTTAATTCAGCTCAGTGGTCTGAGTAAAACTAAGGTACACTTTTCCCCTCCCATTCCTTCCCACTTCCTTGCACCCTCCCTACCCTTCCACCATCCCCTTCCCCTCCTCCCTTCCCACCACCACCTTGCACCCTCCCTTCCACCCGGTATAGACATCCCCCTCCCTTCCCATGCCCTGCTCTTCCCCTCCAATCCCCAAATTTTCAACATTAAGTGACCTAACGGGTCATTTGGGTGGTCTAGTGTTTATATATATATTATTTATGTATATTTATATATATATATATATATATATATATATTTTTTTTTTTTTTTTTTTTTTTTTTTTTTTGTATATAATAACGAAGTATTCAGTGACCTCACGGGTTGGGGTATGTGTTTGTATATTCAGCGGTCTTTTCGCAGGTGGCGCAGACGAAAACGTTGGCAAACATTTCAGCTCAGAAATGTTCACGGCGAGGGCACTTGGATGCAGACTCACATGTCCGTGGTGGATTTTTTTCGTTGCCGGATGTTGTGGGCGTGACATGGAAGTGTGGGTGAGTTAGTGTGTCCTGATGTGCTTCATGCAAAGATCATTGTAATAGATTGTTCGTAGTAAGGAAAAGCAAGTGTCTTCTGGGAATTTCAATCAGGAACGAGAAAGGATTTTAAACGAGGAGGCATGTACTGTACGGCTACCCAAATCTAAGTTAGTCAATTGGCGTATCTTGCTTCGCCTGTGATCACAAAAAGTTTTATCAGAGAAAAACAAGCTGTTACGTTTCATCACAGTCCCTTTTATCTCGTGACAAAGGACACAACGCTACGCCTGAGTTTGATATTCTGAAAAGAAGTTTTATATTCATAAGAGAGAGAGAGAGAGAGAGAGAGAGAGAGAGAGAGAGAGAGAGAGAGAGAGAGAGAGAGAGAATGCTTATATATGCTTCAGGTTATCGTGCCCTAACAATTGATACCTGGCACTGAAATCGAACACCTGAGATATATTCGAGCGAAACGCAGTGCAAGGAATGGCGAACTACTGTATATTAAGGTGGGTGTTCCATTACTAAAAGCTTCAGAGAGTCATCGGTATAGACAACGGAATGCAGCAACCTTCTCCCTAAATTCAAACATAATTGGCCCTGTTCTGGAAACTAAAAACACATTCATAAAACCAGTTTATGATATACTGTGCAGTTATTTGTATTGACCGTTGTTTAAACGAAATCATTTACTGTATATTTTTCTTATCAGATAAACTGTGCAAGGATCTTGTAGTATTAGAGCCTTTGCCTTCCATAGATTTACATTGCTTATAAGTAACGAAGAAAACAGTTGTAAAGAAGGCGAATAACGTTGATATCCTTGCATTCCCCATGAAGTCTTTTACGGCAAAAACGCAGACGAAAACTTCTAAAGGCAGACTTATTAAAAGTCTGTCAATATTTTTCACGGCGAGAGGATAAAACCTCGAAACTCCCACCCACACCGGTCGTGAAAGAGTCTTCAAGGAAAAGTCTATTTTCGTTCTTTCAAAAGTTTAAGAAGCAGAATCGCCATCTCGCATTCAAAGTGAGGTTCTTACCACGGCCAATCTTTTTCTACGGCCACAATTCGGGAACTCTGTTAAGCACGTATTTGGGAATTTTAATGCGCAATTAACTTTGTTTCTTGATTTGAATGCTCTTTTCCTGTTTCATTTACTTGTCTGCTTTATGCGGAATGAAAGATTAGTGAGTGAAAGGTTTCTTGGGTTGACTCACTGAAATACTTTGCCTATTATTTTATTTTAAGAAGCCACTAAATGTTTGGGTTCATCGTTTCATGTCACAAATAACTACGTTTTATCTTTACATAAAAAAACGGTAATTGAATACATGGTAAGTCTTCTCAAAACTGTTTAATTTATGAAACAATGGCAGTGGACTTTATATATAAATATATATATATATATATATATATATATATATATATATATATATATATATATATATATATATATATTGTTACAGACTGGACTGGTTTTGATGAGAATTTAACACAAAATTATAATTGATGCTGCCAAAAAAGCAAGGGAGTCCAGTTTTAAACAAAAGGGGATTTAATTGAAGACTTACCTCAGAATTTTCCTGGAGTTATAATTTAAGGTGGAAGGTCGCTATCTATCTATTGAATTTAGAATTCTTTTGCCAATTTACAGTGATTTATTCATAGAAACTTAGCAAATTAACATTAGCAAATCAACATTTAGACACCATACAACATAATCACTGAGGGACAGATTCAGAATAGGGCACAGTAACAATAATGACATGAATTAGCAGCAAGCAAGTGGACAGAAATGGGGCCAATCTGCAATAATCAGTTCAATGATAATAATCACATTCAGTCTGCCCTGATTACGTGGAATAGTAATGCCTATGATGGTGTTCCAGGATGGATGCTAAAATACTAAAATGAAAATAGTTGGGAAGAAGAGAGGAACTTCTCTAAGACGACCAGGAAATGGTGGCAGGCGGGAATGGGTGCCACCAAAAATTTTGCGAATTTCCATACCACGTGTCTCGTATTCCTCCTGAAAGAGACGTTTTGCAACGTCTGTTAGCCCTGCTCAAACCTCAGTTAATTGTTACCTCCCAAAATTTGTTAGAATACAATCATGTAAGAATGACAATATGTAACGAAAGACGTACAATCTTCATGAATCTGAGGTCATCATGATATTCCTCACCACAAATTTTGTCTACCAAAACTTGCCACATATTAAGTCATGTACTAACACCATATAAGATTTTAGCAAGGACAGCAATAGAGGTTGTTCAGATTTGTACTAAATTATCCCTGTAATAATCACTTGTATCATACGCAGCAAATGAGTACTTAGAACAGTTTGTTTTTTTACTGTGTGACTCCCTCCATTTTTTTTAACAGATTCTATAATTCTTTTCATTGCAACTTTGTCATTTGTTCTTATGTTGGTACAAGAAATATACTTGCGTTTCTGTCTCATCCATAAAGGCGAAAATGGGAACATGTCAGTAGCCAAGAGGACGTTTGATACACAAAAGCTTTTGTAGAGTTCTAAATTGCGCTCTGATTTAACAATGGATTTTTTTTATACTGAAACACAGTTGCACAATTATATTTTCCTACATATTGTTATTGAATTATTATATGACAAAAATGTCTGCATCATCTCTTGCTAGTTAAATGTGTTCCGGAAGACAGCATAAAATAAGATTTACTTTTAAATACATTTGTTCTTATATTAGATTATCAGTTTCAAGTATGCTGACTTACGAGTGATTGTGTCTGCTTGCTCCTCCACACCTCTCCTCAGTGCCTTCAACAGCATGCTGAAAGTATCCCCAAAATACGTTTGAGACCGTTCCCTGACTTGTCTAATAGAATAACGCTTCCATTATACCCATTCCCTTTAAACAAAGGGAATCATGATGCACAATCTGCATGTTATGCGCTCGTTTCATGGCTGAGGAGGAAGGGTGTCAGGGTGGAGGCTTTTGGAGTCCTTTTCCCGGCAGTCCTCGCATCGCCAGCTTCAATGATGGCGGAGGGGTGACGTGAAGAATGACACTGAGGATCTTCGTCCCAGACAATATCGATCTCCCCAGCTTGAATGAAGGAGGGAATGAATTCAGTGTGAGAGAAAATTTCCATATTCAGCGATTCTGTGACGACCTGGACAGGTAATTCATGCAGAGGCCTTGCAGGATATGGTTTTTAAACTACAATTAATAATTATGGCTCACTGGTTCACTACCAGCTTCTCTCATAAGCTTGAAGGAAGACCATCTAGCAGACGAAATAAAGAATAGACTATCATTGTCTCCGCTAATTTCTACAGTTGCATTAGTTCATTCCCTCCATAATTTCCAACAATTCAGTGAAATGCTGCATATGAGCCTCGCTGATCCAATGGGGGGGGGGAATTTTCGAAATTGGTCAAGGAAGACGAAAATAGTGCTATATTCCAAATCATCCAGTCGCCGAATCGTCCAACCCGAGGAGCGGGGCACCCTCTGTAGGGAGCTGAATTAAATTCATTGCATATCTCATTGAGTACAATCTAAGTCCGAGACACGGGTCAAACATGTATATTTTGTAATACTATATGAATTTATGAATTCCTGTGGCATACTAAGAATCAAACAGGAGCGAATCTGGCAAAAGTGTAATTGAAAAGAATTGTGGAAATGAACGACTGAGCGGCAAATTTTCACAAAAATGAGGTTTACAATGCTTGTCTTATATCTGAGAACACACACACACATATATATATATATATATATATATATATATATATATATATATATATATATATATATATATATATATATATATATATATATATATACACATATATATATATATATATATATATATATATATATATATATATATATATATATATATATAATATTATAATGTCAGCTAACCTTGAAAAATAATTTTTTTACAATTTACAATTTGAGGACGTTTTTTTTTTCTTTTTATCCAAATTTGATATTTATCCAGCAATGGTCCTACAAATAAAGATTTAAATGCAAAAGCAACCGTGTCAGTCACGATCACATCCATTTCATTCCTATCGTGACAGAAATCTCTGATGTCCCCTGTGCCAGGCAAGCTTTGATTTCTTATCTTGGCCAATGACAGCACTCAAAATTACTATATAGAACACGCTTACCTGGCACAGGGGACACTACGGAAATCTACCTTGCCCACTGGCAGGAGGTTCTGCTTTTAAAAATCTGATTTATATGATATTATGAAAGCATAAATTTTTAAAAAACACGCTCATTAATGCCTGTGAGAAGTAATTTTAATAAATATCTATTTTTTTTTTAATTTTAACAAAATTTACATAAAACATTTATGTGCCTGGAAACATAATTTTTCACGCTCAATAGTTTCGAAGTTCGGCGAAGAGTTCCAAGTATTCTCGCAAGTCTTTATACTCGTACTATATATTTGTAGCGCAAAGCCCGAAAAGGGGTTGTGCTAATTTATCATCACTCTTTCAGTTACCATGAAGGACCTCGCCAAGATGATTTCTATTGTTAGGGGTCGGGGAACGATGGTCTTATCTGGTGTTCATGAGGTATTCAACAGAATTAACGTAAGGAGTTCTAAAATAATAAAATGTAAATATAATAAAAATAGTATTAAATAAGAAAACGTAATATTACAAAAAAAAAAATCGGAGAGGTGGGAAAGAAGCATCTGCAGGAAATGGTGATATAGATAGACGAGGAAAACGATTTTCAAAAGGTTATGAAAATGACAAATCAAATTAATATTTAAATCTTTTCCTGGGAAGATTTATTTATGTTAGAAATTAGGATAATCTCCAGTTTAATATCACAAGGAAGTTCAGTGTGATAACATACTTAATATAAAAGGGAAGTTTATTTATATTAATTTACTTAATATAAAAACTGTTTAACTTATTTTTCCTGACTTACCAAATAAGAATATTTCGTAAATATTTAATATCTTGAGATACATTCATACATCCCTAACATAGTAGGTAATTAAACATACAATGAATTATTGATAATGGGGAAACGTGAATACCACTTATTGTCTGAGGTAATATTCATCATACATATTTTTATCGCACTTCAATTTGTATAATCTCTTTGCTTTCATTCATATCATACGACAGGAATAATTAATCTAGATTTTATTTCGTATTACTTTTTCCAGGGAACAATAACGTGTAAAGGTAGGACCTGAAAATACTGCAATATTTTTTTTTTTATTTCTTGCTGTTGGAATATTCAACTAAAAATGGACGACCTTCCCTTAATTCTTCTGTCAAATAACTTCCATTTTTCCCCTCTTGCCTGCTGTCCTCCTAAAATGCCCTGGACAAGACCAGGGTTTGTGGGACACAGTAACACAAGCAGAGGCTTTGCAGTTGTTCCACTGAGACGGCTTCACGTGTCTAGACCAAACAAACCGCAATTCTTGAAGCGTTCTTTCACTCCTCATAAAATTCCATTTCTTTCATTACTGTGACGTACTCCTGTTCCAGTTTCGTTTTGTTTGATTTGGTTTGGTTTTAGCTGTGTATAAGAGCCCTAGCCTTTTTTGACGGTGGTTCTATTTATGAATTTATTAATTTTTTTTTTCGACCTGAAGTAGGAAATACAGTGACTGGCCTCTTGCAGGATGAAGTGTAATAAATGCCAGGAAATTAAAGAACTGAGATAGTTACTGGTATTCACAGAGTACTTAAAAGAATTAATTACTTGTCGGAATAAGAATGAACACTCCCTACTCTCAACAGAGCTCCTCAGATCTCGCACAGTGGCAAGGGCAGTGCGGTTGATCTGCAGAAAAACCTTTCCTTCAACTCGGTCGTTTGTTTCCTTTCAGAAGACAACACAGTGCAACTGAAAATAAGACCAGTATTCTAGGCGCGTAGTTACGCAAAAGGTATGATCATTCAAGAAAAGTATAGTGTACTGAAAATCAGCTGGGAAGGCTGATTGCGATTGTTTTCTTACGAGTGCAAATCCTCATGTCTGTGCGGATATATCTGAGAATTCATCTGGACATTTTGCATAATAAAAAATATCTGATGTTTTCTCAGCAAAAGAGGCTAAATAAACATTCACGCCGCCAAAACTAATAACTTTTCACATAAAGGAATGAAATGCAAGTAAAATACCGCCATATGCTCCCAGACCTGAAAAATTTGAAAGTTTTAATCTCTGAAAGTTATCGAACCTGTTCAACATATTTAACGTTTTCGCTTTGTAGACCATTGAGCCTGCGAGGTGGTGATTGTCGTTGGGGCATTTCTTGCAACCTTTGATATTCATTTTAATAATCATTGGAGATTGTCTGTGTTTGCCTGTGCTGTTGCCTTTATCGATTTGTCTGTGTAAACCAACATCATCATTCGTATTTGTCATTCTGAATTTACTCAGGCAAAGAAGACATATAAATTTCTAAAATTAGGGAAAAAAAGCATTTGAAGATGATAATATTTTGTATCTTAATTTTTTTCGGTTCTTTTCCATTTGTACCGATGGAAATCTTAGACGCTCCCATGACACAGCTCTCCAGACTGATGGCCTTACTGCACAACTCTCGTTCATCAGGTAATGTGCAATGCTTTCGGGAGACTTCATTCAACTCCACTTGAAAAAAGAGGCGACTGACAGGCAGACAGAAGGAGCATTTATACAGAATGGTTCTTCATCATGAACAGATTTTTATGACAATAAACAATACGAACTTGCACGGAAGTTCGTTGTTGTGTATTTAAGTGCAAAAGATTGATGAACCTTCAAAAAGAAATGAAACAATTTCACTTTCAATTTTTTTTTTATCGAGAAATTCTTATCCAGGGAAGAAATATAGGAGGTGGCTGTAATGAAGCATTCTTACATTTCCATACGTTCTTGGGTCCTTTTCTTCGCTACAAATTTTTGTGTCATATCTTATCATTACATTGAGAATACTTATGTTTTATTAGACTATGCATATTGTTACTTAGGATAAGAAGTTGTTAGAACTTCTTCATCAACGACAAAAACCATTTAGCAAATGCAGCGTTATTTTTCAGCGTCAATTGGAGTAAACGTCGTGATGTCAGCTTACTGTATAGATTCGAGTATTTAGTCGACAAAAGCAGTTTGTTTCTGTTTTGGAAGGAATTTGACAGTGTTTGTTGCAAAGGTCATCAAATGAGGATTGACCTGGGTCTTACATTTAGTGGAGGAAGTCCAACCTACACGCGCTCTCCTGCATCCTACGCATTAAGATCGTATCTTCCCTGTGTCTCCGAAGGTTCAGACTAACACTCTGCTCTCTTTACACACATTACCTTTCTTAGGATCCGCCTAAGGCCAGAGCCCGTGCTGGTATGGCAGCTAAATCTAAACCACCTGCACAACCTTCCTTTCCAGTAGCTCTCGCTCTATCTACCCAAACCCTTCGAGGCTTCCCTACCCTTCCCTCAAGATGATTTTGATCTATACAATTTTAACATCCTACCGCCGTGTGGTATTTCCATAAGAAGGACCATAATAAAGCTGTCTGCTTTATTTTTTTCACCAAAGCTAACCCTTTTACAACTCCTTCTACAGATCTTGCAATTTCGACATTCAAATTCTTCTTCCTCCACAGGTCATCTCAAGAACTTCAGCCTTTTTCTTTCCGGCATATTTACCATTTGCACTCCACTTTCATAAAGGAGAATTGATTAAACAATCCCTTCATACAACTTAACTTTGAGTTCCATAGATAAATGAAATCTCTTCCAGATCTCTTGCACACAACCTGCTGCCTTTCTTTTTTCACTCATACCCTCTCGCATATGTTCTCTTACTACCATCAGCCGTTATATTCACTCCCATTCACCCTCATAACCTTAACCTCCCTCACAATTATCCTTGATATATAGGTGGATCTAGGAAACAAAACACCCCAGCCTCACATATATTCATGTGAGATATTCCCTGCCGCTGAAGAGAGCATTTGGGGAGGTTTAGCATTTCTGAAGTTATGTAAAATCCTCCATCCCAGTCATCCTATAGCCAAAGTTACCCGTCAAAATTTACACTAATGACTGAAGGCGTTAGTGCTATTCAAACGAAATTCACGGGATACCCACAGATATAACCGTTGTATAGATGATTTGACCATAAGGATGAAAAAGATGGTATATTGCTTGGGATGGCGGGAGACGCTGGAAAGAAAGGCTGATTAAAGCTTTACATGTCCTCACTTGGTCGTTGATGCAAAATATGTAAAAAATAGCAGTGTTTCTGGGGCAAATATATCGAGAGAGAGAGAGAGAGAGAGAGAGAGAGAGAGAGAGAGAGAGAGAGAGAGAGAGAGAAAGAGAGAGCGTCGATGCAAATGTTTAGTTGGGATTGATGCAACGCAGCTGCTGACTTGTAGAGAACAAAGCAACGCTTGACGCAGCAATCCTTCAACAATAGACACGCCTCCGCTTCTGCTGCAGCAGGAAGGTAATTGTCTTCTCATGATCTTCGTTTTGTTCCTGAAATGAATGAGTGTGTTGGTTTTAAACAGGATAGACAGATGGATGCATAAAAGCAATTTCTCATTTTAAGGAAAAATCAGACCCTTTTTTCATAATCTTCGACATCTCATTAGACAAAGTCATTCCTCCCCACTTTCTTATGTAAGGCTGGGTTTGTAAACAAGTAAATCTCATACTGCATTTCTAAATTTGCTTGAAAGGCCCCATATAACCTTATTCTTAGGAAAGGAAGGTCGAAATACAGCACTTGTATTAGCATTTTCTGATATGAGAATAATTTCTCTGATCAACCAAAAATTTCGTGGATACCCAAAATCTGAAAGCCTAATAAATATTACTCAGTTAAGAATACAAACAAGCACTTCTTTACCCACAAAATCCCAGTCTTTTACAATTGTCCGTTGAAATACAATTGATATTTTCTGATGCTCACTGCGAGTGAGTGAGCTCACTATGTCTGGGAATTGCTCAAAATCCAATTACAGACATGTATGAAGGAATACTGTATATGACAACCTCTTATCAATTTAGTCAATGGATTTGCAATTTGCAAGCGTCTATTTAAGTTTAGTTCATAACAGAATATGGTTAGTTTATCTTAAGAAAAGCTCTCAGCAGTCAGCTGGACATAACCTTCAAGCCCACCTATTTCAAACATCCAGTCACACTGGCCTACGACCCCGAAAGAAAAATGTAAATATTGTACATATATTTTCATTGCTCTGTTCGGTAACAGGTTTTCTTCTCATGCAAGTCACAAGCTTTGGGATTCTTCCCTTCGTCTGTTTTTTTCTCCTTGTTCACTTTGGTCCTTGTTCTATATATATATAGTAATAATCAATGCCATTTTACTTTGGCTAATATACATACTAGTTACATAACATATATATATATATATATATATATATATATATATATATATATATATATATATATATATATATATATATATATATATATATATATATATATATATATATATATATATTTATATATAATGTTCTTTCCTCTTTCCTTCTCTTGTTTTCACTTGGCTTCATTAAGGGAAAGAATTGAGTTTCCAGTCCAGTCACTTCAGTGCCTGTAGTTAAAGAAACTTCTCATGGGTCCCCTTAATTAACGTAAGGGGCCAATATATCTTAAGGTCTCAATTTCAGTTATGTAATCATATTTTTTACAATTTTAATCTCTGTAATTGCATTTCTTAACTAGACAACAGGGAAATCGAAACAAAAATAAGGAATGATCTCCTGCTACTTGAACAAGGTAAATCATCGAGAATCTTAGCGCTGTACCCTGACACCCAGTTCGAAAGTGTGCAAATAGGACAAATCAACAAGAGACTCTGTTTACGGATCAGTTATGCTCCTACTCCGAAGAAATCTAACAAGAACTTTCCTTATCAATGCGTAAGACACGCCATTACAAAGGTGTTTTAACTGATTACCGGAAAGAACAATTATTCACGTACTGGCATTTTCGATTAGGTAGCTGGAGTGCGCCGTGTGCTGGGATTCCCACACATTCATGCATATTTTTTATTGTTTGATAGTATTTGACATGATAACACCAGTTATATTACGAAAAGGAAGCCTAAAAGATTCTAGTTCATATTGGGCACAAAGTTTTCAGGCAAGCAGGCCTGTTGAGGTTGAAAAATTTGTATTGAAAAAATGGAAAGAAATTTGCAGTTCAAGCAAGTACAATGAGAAGATAAAAAAAAAAATTCTATCCTATTCGAAAAACATCCTTCTCCACGTTCCCCAGTCCTCACCTCAAGTCTCCTAGTCCTGGAGACCAGGTGGGGCAAACACCTTTCCCTTTCACAAGGCTTCTCGAACAAACACTGTTCCTGAAGAGAGTTTGACCAAATCTTCTCTGAAACCCTTTAGAGTGGGGGTGGCTGGGGGGAGGTGTTCGCCATTAACTTCCTTCAGTCCTAGTTTTCTTGGAACCTTCCAGTTCCTGGAATCCCTTGCCTTGCCTGACCGAGAGTCCCAGAAATAATAAACACTATAAGTAAAGCACTTAACAGCATCAGTTATGAGGTTTAAATAATCATATTTTACTAAAGATTCATTTGCTACAACAAGTTTCTCCCCGATTTCGTTTCCTGAAAATAGGAAAGTTATCTCCTTTTCGTTGAGTGTCTTTATCTTTTACAGTATCTACCTGCCTCTTAATTGAATTGTGATTTCTCTCTCTCTCTCTCTCTCTCTCTCTCTCTCTCTCTCTCTCTCTCTCTCTCTCTCTCTCTCTCTCTCTCTTGAAATAAATGAGAGGTGTTCATATTTTCAACCAGTGATAGAGTGACTAAATCCCACTTTATAATACTTTGTTAAGCGGTTCTTTGATTTGTTAGTGAGCGGAACTCGCGGTCGGTAATTTTTAAAAATAATTCATTTTTTGGAAACAAGTTATGATAGAAAATGGAGACGGACAGGCTTTATTCATCTCAAATGTCTCATATAAGCTCAACAAACATACCATTAAGAAATCATGTTTTGCCTCATCCAGTACGAGCAATTTGACATCCTTTTAGTTTTGGTTTCTCAGAGTCTCGAATGCTTTATCAGCCAGAAATTGCTCACTGAATATTCCAAGACTTGAATCGAGAAGAGCGAATCTGCATAATGAAGTTCCGTCCAGCAGCTCGAGATGGAAATCGGTGACGCCAAAGAGACTGCAACAAGAACTGAACTTCTCACGGAAAGTTGCTTTCTCCCATCTTCCTTTCCTACTTCTTCATCTTCGTCTTAAGCCTTTCCCTTTCTTGGAAAGAAAGGCCTCCCCCGACGGACCTTTGCTTTTGGGAAATATTAAAAGAAGCCACGGGAAGGCAAAGCACCATTTGCCCCAAGTTTCTAAACAGATTTTTCTTATTCCTTCTTTCTTGCTCTCTTTTCCTTTGCTTTTGGGTTATGAGGCGAAGTTATATTCGATTCTATATATATATATATATATATATATATATATATATATATATATATATATATATATATATATATATATATATACATACATAAATTATAAATTGTAGCAATATAAAGTAACTTTGGCAAAGGATTATTCAAAGCCTGATTAGGAACGAACCAATTCCGTGGGAACGTTCAAGGGACTGATTGTTCCACACGAAAACGCTCCCTTGGTAACTCCGAATGACTGCATTAATATTACACAGGCACCTCCAGTTATAACCGAACGATCTTATAAGGAAAATGAGGAAACTTTGGTAACAGATATGAAACCTGTATTGCCATATGCAGGCAAGCTCCAAGTTAAGTATACCTTAGTTTTACCAGATCACTGAGCTGATTAACAGCTCTCTAGGGCTGGCCCGAAGGATTAGACTTATTTTTACGTGGCTAAGAACCATTGGTTACTTAGCAACGGGACCTACAAATTGTGGAATCCGAACCACATTATAGCGAGAAATGAATTTCTATCACCAGAAATAAATTCCTCTAACTCTTCATCAGCCAACCGGGGAATTGAACTCTGGCCCATCGAGTGACAGTATATGCAGCTCTATGACTATAACAAAGAGCTAGGCAGCTCTGAAGGCATATATATATATATATATATATATATATATATATATATATATATATATATATATATATATATATATATATATATATGTGTGTGTGTGTGTGTGTGTTGTATGTGTATGTATATATATATATATATATATATATATATATATATATATATATATATATATATATATATATATATATATATATATATATATATATATATATATATATATATGTGTGTGTGTGTGTGTGTGTGTGTATTATATATATTATATATGTGTTCATGTATGTGTGATCATGAATATATTTTTTATAACTGCCTCCAATCAACGCTTTTGAGAGCTTCGAAACAGAGGTTTTACTCTTCACAAACTGACCTCAAAGAGATTTTGACAGAACAAAAGGAATATATGATTTTATTCACACTACCAGTTTGAAACAGAAAACATAAGTGGCCTTTAATATCTCGCTACACAAAATCGTTTGATTTTTGATTTAAATTAGAGACACTGTGTTGCTGAATGAGGATTGATTCCTCCCAAGGACTTCATCATGTCTGTCAAAATATTTTATCTGAAATCCGCTATTTAATCTTTATTATACAGCAGGATAATTCGCTAGTTGATAAGTTAATTGGTTAACGTGCCGAAAGTACTAAAAATATCATCCGGTTTTCTTCAAAACGACCAACTCTCCCATAAGCATCAACTGACCCGGAATGGAGAACGTCGACGCTTATGTAGACCCTCATCCCAAAGGAAATTCGGTGACGTAAAGACACATAAGATTTAATGAAACGTTAGACTACCGAGATAACCTTTCTTAGGCATTCAGGGAAATTTTCCAAAAAATAGAGCTCTGTTAATTGGGTCTTTTTGTAGCAAAATACTACGCTCTTTAGTGGTCAAGCACCCTAGGAAATGACATTTTATATTCTGCCGTGGTTTCATTGCTTTAGTTTGAAATATATCAACCGACTTATCTGTCTGTAATGTCAACTCAGGAGTAAAACAGAGAATAATGAATATAAGTTGTCTGACTTCGTCAGTTACTGCTCCACCCAAGAACATAAATGCTACTCGCTGACAATACTTATAGATCAAATAAAGTATTCAGGAAACAATAACAATAAATATCTATAATATTTTACACGAATGAAATACAAAAGTAACATCTCATGCACATTCTTAAGTTGTGTGTCATCACAGGAGATATCTCTCTCTCTCTCTCTCTCTCTCTCTCTCTCTCTCTCTCTCTCTCTCTCTCTCTCTCTCTTCTAAAACACACGCATATGCCACGTGCCTATAAACATAAAGCAATAGATTGAATATTGACCTAAGGATATAGTGTTAGTGAGTCCACTGTCGTTAGAAGCTAAAAATCCTAAAAGTTTAATTTCTAACAATCATGAATCAAGTAAATTACCAAGAGAATTTTGTAATGCCAAATTCTGTATCCCAGACTGCCAAAACATTACCCTCCCTTCCTGATACGAAAGAAGCTTTGGAGAGATGTGCAGCCTCCTAATCCACTTTTGCGCTAATGACTGATGTGACGGGACTAAGTTCATTACTTGAGTCTGCACCAGAAATAGGAACGAAATATGTGGCATTTGAGAAGAAAGGGCTGGTTGGTCAGTGAGCAACGACTGAAGAGAACTACTAAACAGAGTTGATGCAAGTCAGCGTTTCACTGATTTTTGAAAATAAAAGGAAACTACTCCTGGGATCTAAGGTCAGTGGAACACAGAATGACATCCTTGTGACTTTTCACCAGACAACTCTTTTACAAGGTCATTTTCTGATGGGTATTTTTCATTGTGATGAAAATCGTCAGTATATGCGAGCTCTCTTAAGGAAAGGCTTCCTCTGACTTAAATAATACCGTTGGCTTTTGAGAAAGAAGTCTATTCACCTCGGATGATCGGCTTAATAAAGGTTATTGAAAGAAACTTCTCCAATCAGAGAAAACTTTTTAATTTTACAAAATTATATATATCGATAGATTTATAAGCGAAACGCACCTGCACACATTAAAACACACACACACACACACACACACATATACATATACATATATATATATATATATATATATATATATATATATATATATATATATATATATATATATATATATATATATATATATATATATATATATATATATATATATATATATATATATATATATATATATTATTTATGGATGATTTGGCATAGAAAAAAATCTAGGGGTAAAAATGACTAAGTGTCAACTTATCCCAAGCCTTTCGCCCAGCCCGGCAGGTGAGTGGGAACTAGGAAGTAGGAAGTCAATCAGTGGTTTCTTAGCATTCATTGCGATTTGTCCGTGTCACGTGTTGTCCCCAAGTGTGTATGGCAACCCGGCGGTGTGTATTGTACTTTTAGCGTATTTGTGTAACGTGTTTATGAAGCGTACCATATGTGGTAATATACTGTAGTCCGTGCAACTGAATGTCATAAGGTGAGGTTGAAAACAAATGAAATTGTGAAGCAAACTGGCAATAAATGAGAAAACTGTAAGATGGCCTGTTGTTACCAAGTTCAAGGTGTCTGTGGGGTGTCGGGTAGGGTTTACCGGTTCATGACCACCCCCCCCCACCCCGCTCTTGTAAGCTTTCTCATTGCACTTTCATGGTTATAAAACGGCAGTGGACAACCAGCCTTCGACTGGAGCATGGAAATTAAAAGCAGATAATATTCAACTGCTTGACCACTTCCCCACAGGTACTATCCAAAGAAGGATGCAGGGGACCTCGAGCACAAGAAAGAGAAAGTCAATAAAATACTGCTAATAAATCCAAAGCAGAGGAAGGATCAGAAGGATTCTGCTCTAAGATAGAGACTGGACCCATGATCAGTGGAGGAAAGTGCTTTGGAACGACGAAGCTACAATCAACGTGTGTGTGTGTGTGCGGGGGAGGGAGGTGTGGAGGGCCTCATAGTGATAAGCTGTGGCCTAGACATACTGCACTCACGGTCAAGTTTCCCCATTATGTCATGGTGTGGGGATGTTTTGGGTACGGTGGCCTGGGAGATTTAGTGTTTCTCCCAAGAGCGGGCACATCAACAACGAGGTTTACCTGGCACTGATAAGCTACGTTCTGGAATCTTCCTTCGAGAAATCGGGGACATACATTTTGCAGCAGGACGGTGCGAGGTGCCACGTCGCCAAATACGTCACTGATTGGCTAAACGATTGCCAAATTGACTTTAGGAAGCCTTGGCCTGGCAATTTCAATGGCTTGTCCCCAATAGAAAACCTTTGGGCAGTGACCGAGTCTCGTTTAGATGAAGGGGGAAGGGCTTGACCTCAGACATCCAGACACTCGAAGGATTAGTGGATGGATGGGAGAGTGTTACAAATTAACTTATTGTTTTTATTGTTTTATCTCTTCCTTGCCATTGTTTCTTTTCTGGGCCAGTTCGACTGAAAATAATAATCGGATTTAATGCGATCGCGGTTTTGACGCCAACCTTTTTTACATAATAGTGTGTGTGACCCGATATATTTTATTATATATATATATATATATATATATATATATATATATATATATATATATATATATATATATATATATATATATATATATATATATATAACTGTATAACAAATTCGGTCTATCCTCTCCGTTAAACTCTTCGGATAACAAAGCCGAAAAGGGCATCCATAACTGCATTCGCAACCCCTTATTCTTTGTGGGAGGATTTCCGTCATAACAGTATCCACGAAAAAAAAAATTGATAAAAAAAATTCCTCACCAGCTGCAGTTCACAGCTGTCCTCGTTAGCTTTGGAATTTTGACTTGGGAAGCAACAAGTAGCAATACCTTCTCCACTTAGAGAGAGAGAGAGAGAGAGAGAGAGAGAGAGAGAGAGAGCGAGCGAGCAAGCGAGCGAGCGCTAGGATTACTGCAAATTCTCATTTATTAACAGCCACGTGCTACCATAAAAGATAATTTTTTTCATTATGAATCATGCTTTTTAATATTTTCTATTTTTTTTACTTGTGCTTTTGGCTCATGGGGACTTTTAGAAATGTTCAGATCGAAATACCTTTGCGTTATATTTGTTGTAAGTATTTTTTATGAATGCTAAAGTATCTTATGTACACTGGTACATTAATAAATATTTTTGGTTTTTCATTATATGTTTTGTTCATTCATTTTGTGATTTCGGAATTATGGTATTTGCGCTGTTAGAGCAGTGGATATAAGTGATCTATATTCAATCTGAAATGTCGTGTTTAAGGAAAACAATAACTCCATCGAAACCATATTAGCTCAGATCACGAACAGCGTTACCAACCTAGAAATAAAATCCATTAGGGCGCTTCTATGAAATATTAATTATTTCAGGCCAGGTTCGTATGAGGCAGTTTCAGTGCATCATCCACCGCCAGTAATGAGAACATCATTACGATTTAGTCTAATCGCTGCTGGGCAATTTGTATGTAAATTCAGCTGATGTGAGCTGGACAGAATAACTCGGTCTGTGCTCAGACGATACAAACAAAGAAACATAAAAAAAGAGTCAACCAGTTGTATAAAGAGAAGTTGCCTTGGGATCTGAGGCTTTCTGTCTCTATACTGGGTAGTACTGTATATGGCATTCGAAATATCCAGATCAAAAAAGAAAAAAAGTAAAAAATGCGCCGAAGCTTCTTCAGCGCAATCGAGTTTTCTGTATAGCCGCTAAAATATATACTCAAGGCCACCGAAAATAGATCTATCTTTCGGTGATCTCGGGATAATACTGCCTGAGCCGCGACCAATGAGACTTTAACCGCGGACTAGTGGTGGCATATCCTCTATTGTTGCCAGAAGCACGATTATGGCTAATTTTAACCTTAGATAAATAGAAACTACTGAGGCTAGAGGGCTGCAATTTGGTATGTTTGATGATTGAAGGGTGGATGATAAACATACCAATTTATCATCCAGGAAGGAGAGAAAAAGTGCGGATAGAAAAAAGAGCGGACGGACAGATAAAGCTGGCACAATAGTTTTCTTTTGCAGAAAACTAAAAGTATATTTATTCATGGCCATCCTGAAGCGGATTAAGATTTATCAATAATAATAATCAAAAAGCACAAGAAATAACAGCAGAAGGTTCGATGCGTGTAATGCTTGTCGAATTGCAACCGTGAATTAGGACCCCCTCATTCTTATTTTTGTCAGAAAGGAGAGAGTGAAATGGCTATCTGAAAAACCAACGTAATTTATAATATCCATAAACGTAGACATGTTCTGCGATTCCATCAAGCGTCTTTCGCCATCGACGCTTCCCCGTCATGATGGTCATTTGGCCTTTCGTCTTAACTAATACAAATACTTGTATCCAAATCATAGTAGTTATTGCTTGAAATTCTCATGAATAATGCATACATGAATGTTCATGCACACATA